>NC_142595.1:33068428-33375384 GCF_965207765.1 Zootoca vivipara
CTACAGCCTCTCCTGGACAATGACAGCTCCCTTTCTCAAGCTCTGGGAGGAAGACCTTTCATTGCCTACAGACAGCCACCCAATCTTAAACAACTCCTCATCCACAATAATACAACCACCCATAGCTGCCAAGTTATCCCTTTTTTTAAGGGATTTTCCATTATGCTGAATAGGCTTCCTCGCGAGAAAAGGGAAAACTTGGCAGCTATGCAACCACCAGACTTAACATGGACACTGGTACCAGAGCCTGCAATAAACCCAGATGCCAATTTTGCTGCCACATACACCCGGACAACATCATTACTGGCCCCAACAACATCCAACATACCATCTCAGGACTATTTAATTGCTCATCTTCTAACATTGTGTATGCCATCAAATGCCAACAGTGCCCTTCAGCTCTCTATATTGGACAAACAGGCCAAACCCTACACCAAAGGATAAATGGACATAAATCTGACATCAGGAACCACAAGACAGAGAAACCAGTAGGAGAACACTTCAATCTCCCAGGACATTCTATACAAGATCTCAAAGCAGCTGTTTTATTACAGAAAATTTTCAGGAACAGACTGGAAAGAGAAGTTGCTGAATTGGAACTCATTACCAAGCTTAAAACCATGGAGCCACCTGGGATGAACAAAGACATTGGATTCTTATCTCATTATGCATGATCAAGCTTTCTTTAGCGACTCAGCCCTTGCTTTTTCCCCGCAGGACCAATTGCAGTCATCAGCAGTTGTTAACAGCCATCTACAGGTTTACCACTCCCATCAGCCCATCACCCATTCCCACCCACCCACCCACCCTCTGTATATACATAAGGGTCTGACTCTTCTGTTTCAAGTGTATCTGAAGAAGTGTGCATGCACATGAAAGCTCATACCAAAATAAAAACTTAGTTGGTCTTTAAGGTGCTACTGAAGGAATTTTTTTTTTATTTTGCTTCGACTCAGACCAACACGGCTACCTACCTGTAACAAAGAGATTTGTTTGGGGAGTTGCCCAACACACATTAGACTCCAGTTCTACTGAATTCAGGGCCGACCCTTCAGCTTCATTCATGTGGCAACCACCAGATATTGCCTTAAAAAAATGGAGCCAACATCAGAAAAGCTTCAGCACCCCCTAAATAGCAAAGCTCTCATTTTCTTTGCAGTAAGAAAGATTCCCAACCTGAGTTATGAAGAAAGGGGTATAAAGATCGAAATTTTACCAGCATTATCTCTATTCACTGAAACTTAAATCCTGTTAATCACCTGCTAATCTCTGAGAGATTAACTAAATTGGATATCAGACTAGAAAACAATTCCTGAAATAATGTGTGTGAGTGGCTGTAAATAGTTGAATCTGCTATAAATGATAGGATCTATATCACCTTTCTCTGATCTCTCTTTAGCTCACATATGGGCCTGCTCCAGTGATGAGTGATAAAATCCCAGGATATTTCTTCTACCAGATGGCCCCCCAGGAACACCAACAGTTTGCAGGGATCCTATCTTTGCTTCTGCATTTCAGATGGACATGGATTGGGGTCCTTGTGATGGATAACGACAACGGAGAAAGATTTGTTCAAACTGTACTCCCTATGTTTACAAAGAGTGGTATCTGCTTTGCTTTTCTAGGAAGAATCCCAAAAGTTAGTTTTGCCAGTAAATTATATAATATTGTTGAACAAGGGGCAAAAGTACATGATGAAATAATGGCTAGCAAAGCTAACGTCGTGGTGCTCTATGGAGAATCTTACTCAATGGCATTTTTTAGGTGGCTTCCATATTTAAAAGACATTACACAAGTGGCTATGAATGTAAAAGGAATAGTATGGATAACAACAACCCAGATGATGTTCATTGCATATACCATTCAAAGGAATTTGAATTTAGATATGTTCAATGGCACCTTATCATTTGCAATTCATTTGAATGACCTAGAAGGATTTCATCAATATGTCAAGAGCCGAAATCCATCCATTACAGATGGAGATGGTTTTATCAAGGACTTCTGGCAACAGGCCTTTGGCTGTGAATTCCCAGATTCCATGAATAATAAAATGGAAGGGGATATTTGCACTGGGGAAGAGAAGCTGGAGAGCCTTCCTGCGGATTTTTTTGAAATGAGCATGACAGGTCATAGCTATAGTATCTACAATGCTGTTTATGCTGTGGCCCATGCTTTACATGCGATGTCTCCAGGTAGGCTTAGACACAGAGGGCTGGTGCACGGAAGGAAACAGAAGAATTGGAGCCAACCGTTCTGGAAGGTAAAGAGTTGAACCACAGGAGCCAACTCCTAGGGTTGTGGAGTTTTGGTCCCCACAATAAAATATGTGAGGTGACTGGGGCCCCACAAAGTTTATGAGCATTCCCATTCAAATAGTGTGTGTGCACTGCATCATGTGATCGATTATGTGGGGTGGGGCTTACCTTGGTCCCCACAATATTTTATTCGAGTTGATCAAAGCTTTTATGTGATGCCATTCTAATCACAACCAGGAGACAGTAATAATGGCCAGAGACACCTGCAATATTCTTTTAAGAGCGCCACATCCTCCAAACCCTTTCTCACAGCAAGTATCACCACTCTCGACTAGAAAGCATGGGGCAAGCAGAAGACCACTCTAGTCTGTGATTTCTAGGTATGGAATAAGTGGAAGTGAGGACAAGCCCTCTCTTGCCATCCACCATTAGTGTGGGACTTTGCTCATTATTAGATGAGGCTTTAATGTTTTCCTTTGTGTCAATATCCCTTCAGAGCAACAAGTTTACCATCCCTACATCTGATCATTGTATGAAAGATCAAAGTGCAGTTTTCTATGAATGGCTCCTTTCATCTTCTTTCTGTCTAGCTCCACTACTTTCTGAGAAGTGTCTCCTTTAACAACACTGCAGGGGATGAGGTCTCCTTCAGTGAAAATGGTGAGGTAGCGTTTGGCTTGGATGTTGTCAACTGGATTATTTCATCCAACCACTCTCTTACTAGAGTGAGGGTTGGAAGGATGGATTCACAGGCTCCTCCAGGCAAAGCTTTTATCATTGATGAAGATGCCATAATGTGGCACAGCTGGTTTAACCAGGTAGGACCCTTGTGTCAGCTATTTTGAAGAATTCTTATTCTAAATGAGCACTGATCATTTGACCTCTAAAACTTCTTTGACCTCTAAAACTTCTTTGACCTCTAAAACTTCTTTAATTTGACAATCACACACACACCTATGAAAAACTGGTTTTTCATTGAAAGAAGTTTAATGTCTATTAATGTGTTTGGATTGATACAAAAAGGTTGGCCAATCACAGGTTCATATGGAGAGAGGCAGTCCCTGAGGAATTGCAGTCCTGAGGTGTTAAAGGGTTATATGTGTACAATTATATTGTGCTTGCTTTCTTGTACTGTAGTTTGTGACCTTGATCATATAGAGTACTACCCAAAAAACCTCAATATCAGTCCCCAAAAGTAATTCTTACAAGTGTTTAGTGTGTGGAAATGCTTTGTCTAGTTGAAATAAATAGATTTGTGATATTATCAGCACTTTCTCCTAATGCCCAAGTAAAGTTGCTTTATCAATGTCTGGTACATCATACCAGGTAATTCTCCCTCTCCCCATACAAAATGGCCCACAACCAGAAGCATTCCCGAATTAATCATTGTTCTTCTTATCATTATTCTGGTCTTTATGTATTAGACTCAGCCTCATTCTGTATGTACTGTGAGTTGTCAACCTGGATCTAGCAAGAAAGTGAAGGAGGGGGAGCCATATTGCTGCTACAATTGCATCCCATGTCCAGAGGGGAAGATTTCAAACAAAGAGGGTAAGAGTTAGTTGTATTTAGTTTCCTTTGAAATATATGGTAAGTGGTGTGGTTATTGTAAACCGTGAGGAAAAATAATTTGGTTTGAGATAACAGTCACTGTTGAGGAAGCTCAGGACTTTGATCCTATGGAGGATGCATTAAGGAGGACTGAAAGGCTAATAATAACCAGATTATTGAAAATATCCAGTATAGTAAAGGTACTTTTGGAGTAACCAATAACTGCTGATATTGTTCAGCAGTTGATGGCTGAACAATTAAAAATGGTCAGAATAATATTTGATGAAGATGTAGAAAATAAAGGAAATGAGCCAGATGATGGACCACAGAAATACGACATAGAAAATGAAAGCAGGGAACAAACAGATCAAATTGATGAAAAGTTGGCAGGACTGGATCAAGAAATAATCAAATTGAAGGAAGCAAAAAAAAGATAAAAGGAATAAATGGTATTTAAATTGTTACAATTTTATTTGGTTTACAATTTTATTTGGTAGAAGCTGAATTATGGTTTGGATGATTTGGATTTTATTGAATTTGGATGTTTTAATTGAATTAATCTTAATCTCAATTTTAATTAATTTGTTTGCTCCTTAATTGTTTTGTTAGTTGTATGATGAATGCTGTATTGTTACATAGCTATGGGCCTATGGCTGTAATAATAAACTTGATGGTATTTAAATTAAGTCATGTCTGACAAATTGCTCTCAAATACTGTACTGTACATGTAAGCCTACTTAAATTAGCCTGGATCAAACACAAAGACTACTGAATTATAATGCATAATGGCTGTAATCCAGAGGAATATGCACATTAAATTATGCAGCTCCAAGTGCTAATTTTTTTAATGTTTTAGTTATTTAATGATTATTGAAACAGCTATTGCTGTTTCCTAGAGAATAACATTACTACCACATTTAGCATATGTTTTTGATCCCAGAAAGCTTATGACATCATTTTCATTGCTGCATTCTTCATCCCAGTCAGATGCTACTTTAGATCCATGTAATGCTTAAGACGTCATACTCACCCCTTCACACCACATTGACTGTTTAATCTTATTTCAAAGGATCTGTGTAAGGAGAGAAGTCACAGCATGCTGTTGAAATTGATGACAAATATATTAGCTCAGATCATCAGGTCACATCCTTTTTTTTCCAGATATGAATGACTGCAATAAATGCTCAGATGAAAATTATCCTAGCGAGAACCAAGATGTGTGTATTCCCAAGGACATAAACTTCTTGTCTTATGCAGAACCTTTGGGCATCAGTTTAGCCTTCCTTGCTCTTTTCTTTGCTTTGATCACAGCACTGGTATTGCTAACATTTCTGAAGAACCACAACACACCCATTGTCAAAGCCAACAACCGAATCCTCACCTACATTCTCCTCATCAACCTTCTGCTCTGCTTCCTTTGTGCATTATTGTTCATTGGCCAACCTGAGAATGTGACGTGTCTCCTTCGGCAAACTGCTTTTGGAATCATCTTCTCAGTTGCTCTTTCCTGTGTGCTGGCAAAAACCATCACTGTGGTTCTGGCTTTCATGACCACCAAACCAGGATCCAGAATGAGGAAGTGGGTGGGGAAAGGAGTGACCAGTTCCATTGTTTTTTCATGCTCCCTTCTTCAAATAGGCATATGTATTGTCTGGCTGGCAACATCTCCCCCATTCCTAGACATTGACATGCACTCAATGACTGAACTTATTATACTAGAATGTAACGAGGGGTCTGTGACTATGTTTTACTGTGTTCTTGGCTACATGGGCTTCCTGGCAATTGTGAGTTTCACTGTAGCTTTTCTTGCCAGGAAGTTGCCAGACAGTTTCAATGAAGCCAAGCTCATCACTTTCAGCATGTTGGTCTTTTGCAGTGTTTGGTTGTCTTTTATTCCATCCTACGTGAGTGCCAAGGGGAAATACATGGTTGCTGTGGAGATCTTCTCTATCTTAGCCTCTGGTGCTGGATTGCTGAGTTGCATCTTTGCCCCCAAATGCTATATTATTTTGTTGAGACCTGAGCTAAATAGCAGGAAACAGCTAATAAGAATTAAAAAATGAATAAATAAATAAATAAATAATGTATTTGATATAGGTTATAATCAATAAGTATGTCTGTTTGTGTGTACTCGTGCGCATTCATGACATGTGTGCATATGAAGTTGACTATTTGTAAATGATAATCATAACTTCTCGGCAGTTTTCTTATGTTAGTCTCATCTACAAAACTCCCCATAGCTTTCCTGCGGAAAACCCACTGTTTCGCGCTAAATCGGAACAGCAATCTGCAGAAAACTCAGGCTTTCCCAGGATAAAGAAGCAGGGCAGACAGAAGTGTGGATGAACCAACAAACTGTTTTTAAAAATGTGCGTGTGCACACACACACCATAACTCACTGCCTTCCGAAGGCCTATAGAAACAGAAATGTTCTGGCCTGCTGCCTAACAACAAACAGTGATAGCGCCACTGTGCCAGGCATGCTTCCCAACATGCATTCCATAAAAAGAGACCTATCACTGAGAAGGCCCACACTCATATTGCCACCCTCTGTGTTTTCCTCAGGAGACACATGGAGAAAGGCTTCTGATTATAAATCATATGATCAGAGGCAATCCTTGAGGTACTGGGGCCCTGAGCCATGTAAGGCTTTATAGCTCCAAAACACCACTTTGAAATGAGCTCTGTCTCTCTTTTAACAAAGATTCCCGTGCAGGGTGGCCAAGGTAATTTTCTGTGCCAAAAGTGAAGCTAAACCTAAACCCTGATTGAAATGCATTAAAAAAACTGATCTCATCCAAGAAAGCCTGGATCTGGACAGCAACCACCTTCTCAGGAACCTTGCCTCTGGAAAGAGACTGGAAAGACTGGAAAGAAAACCAAAAATGTAAGGACCTAGAGGAGGAGATCAGAATACTATCATAAACACAGCGGAAAATGGAAACGGCAGGAAATGGAATCTGAACATACTGTACAGAACTGGGCATGAATAAAAGGGTATATAATGAGGGAAAATATGGAATATTAATCCTATATGTGATCACAGTGGAGAAATTTTAATGCGGATATGGATGGAAGAATTTATTATTACTCAATACATAGGAATAGTGATGGGAATAAATGGAGGTAAAGTTAATTACCAATTATAATAACAAATTGGGAATCCCTCTTGGACTTTTCATGGGGAAGATAAATAAATTATTCTGAGACACTTTGAATTAAAATAAATATTGTCTAACAGAAAGTGGGGAAGATGAATGTTAACATGGACTGAATGTTATGATATTGTTCAGCAGTTGTCTGAATGTCCTCCACGGTGAGAGGCTGGGAGGGAAAAGGATGATTGCTGGGAGCGACTGCTACCCTCTTTAGCTGGTGGGGGCTGAGAACTGCCTCTAGGAGAGGACTCTATTCTACTTGTTCTGCTTGTAATTTTTGTAGCTGTTATCTACTGTATTGTGAAATTTTTAAATAAAACTATAGATGTAGGTATGAATTGTATTCTTTGTCGCTGTTTCTTGTGTATTGGGGGGGACCCATCACAGTGGTTTTTGCATTCATGGCCATCATGCCAGGATTCAGGATGAGGAAGTGGGTGGGGAAAAGACAGGCTAACTCCAATTTTCTTTTTCTGCTCTGTTATTCAAGCAGGCATTTGTACTGTTTGGCTGGCAACCCCTCCCTCATTCCCAGATGCTGACAGGCATTCAATGACTGAAGAAATTGTATTGGAATGTAATGAGGGGGTCTTTGACTCTGGTTTACTCTGTTCTTGGCTACATGGGCTTCTTGGACATTGTCAGTTTTCTTGTAGTGTTCAGGTTAAGGGTCAATATAAGTGTCAATTTATTCTGAATTTTTAATTGTAATGAAATCAAATGAGTCACACACTGGAAATCCCTGTCCTGGGATAGTATCTTGTATCCAAAAGTGTGGGTGGGTGGGTGGGTGGGTGGGCATGGGTGTTCCAGTCCAAAGGAGACTACAGTCATACCTCGGTTTAGGTACGCATCGGTTTGAGTATTTTCAGTTTAAGTACTCCGCGAACCTGTCTGGAACGGATTAATCCACTTTCCATTACTTTCAATGGGAAAGTTCACTTCAGGTTAAGTACAGACTTCCGGAACCATTTGTGTTTGTAAACCAAGGTACCACTGTAATGTCATTGTGGCTATTTTCCCCAGCTTGAAAATTCCAACCAATGGGAACTTTCACCAGCAATTTCACTATGGGCACAAATCTACCTCCTTGGTGTTCCATGAGGCTAAAGGCTTCTATGGAAAATAAGTATCATCTTTGACCACATTTGACAGCTATCTCAGTGCAAAGTGGATATTCACTCTAGGCTCTTTATTTAGAGGCTCTGAAAGAACTGCTGCAGAGGCTGCAGAGGCAAATGGCATGTAACTCACATACATACAAACACATACATACATAAATAAAGCAATAACCCCTCTTAAATATATAATGCCATCATAAAACAATAAAATATTGGTGTGTTGTCCTTTTAAAGTTCTTTCTTCCAAACTGTTAACACAAAATCTTGTTTCGTGCTTCACTCTCAGTACCAAAACCAATTCTCTTTCAGTTGCTTCAGTTCTGGAGCAATCTTCCTAAAATGGATTCCTGTGGTAATAGCTCCATAAAGAAAAGAAAACATGCATGCCCTTAGTAACAGATCCACACTCATACTCTATTTCTGAACTTCTTTTCTTAGTCATTCCAAGACCTACTGCCCCTTGTTTTCTAACTCAGTAAAAGAGAAAACATCTCTTCAGAATATGTAACAAATAAATTTTCTTTAGTGATTCCACAGGGCAATTCTAGTTTTGGCAATAATTACCTTCATTATCAAAATAACTGTATTTAATTCTGAAGCTTCTCAAAACCCCAGTGCACAGTTTCAGTGGACACTAGCTACAGTAATAATGAAGGCTGTGGAGGATATCATACATAAGCAGAGCCAGTAGTCATTTAGAGCTAGGGAGGGGGGCTAGGAACAGGTGGTGATTCTGCATGCTTCACATTATATAGAATAAGAATCAGACCTATCAGACTAAGTTCTTGCAATATTCAAATCTTGAATCTACCATTCAAGTCAGATATACCGGTATGTAATTATGGAGAGTCTAATGACAGTGCTTATTTGCTAAAGAAAAGTGTTGCTAAAGAAAATAGAGGGGAACTGTAGAGTCAAGATTTCTGCTCACTTTTGTGATGACAGTTGCAGTGCTCTTGCTGCTGGTACTTCTTCCTCATGTGGTATGTGACATTCACAGTGTTCAATGCAGGGACCATCATCCCCACCTGCCACCTCAAAAGTATCATAAGTCCGGAAGCCTTATCCTTGGTGGCATTGCTTCTCAGGCTCGCTTGGTTTCCAACTCATTCATCTTCAACAAAGAACCCCCTCCAGCTTCGACAGAAGAGCTTGTGTAAGGACTTTTTAAAAAAAATAATCTTGCTTTATTCCCCCAGGATAATCAGAATATAAGAAATTATTGGAGCTGCAGAACACTGTCTTGTTCCTTTGGGGTGTAGAAAATCTTAAGATGATAAAGAGAACACTGAAGAAAAGAAGCTCCCTTTACTCCACATGTTAAAAGAATACCGTAGTCACACTTTTCAAAGCTACCTTACTTCTTCTTTCTTACATTTCTTTGTCCTTCCACATCCACTCCTTTATTCCAGTCATTTCTTTCTTTATCTGCATAAGGGAAACCCTTCTGATACAGTATTCGTCTCTCATTCTAGCATTGTGCCTAAGAACTACCAACACATTCTGGCCTTGGAGTATGCGGTGAAGGAAATCAATGAAAACTCAGAGCTCTTACCCAATGTCACCTTGGGTTTCCACATCTATGACAGCTATTTAAGTGCAAAGTGGACCTATCATGCTACTTTGGTAATTACATCAAATCCAGACAGGTTTGTTCCCAATTACAGGTGTGGTGTCCAGAATAGCCTGACAGCAGTCATTGGAGGACTGGACTCCGAAATCTCCCTTTACATTGCAACCATCTTGGATATCTATAAGATTCCACAGGTATGTTTTTAGTGGAGTATAGGCTTCTACTGACTTCATTTTTATTTCTGCTTTCATATAGATATTTATTTATGACTGTCTTGTGCTGGCTACGAGAAACAGTCTTCATGGACATTCATTTCCTATATAGCTTGGTTCCTGCTGAAACTCAGATGATCTGATACCAATGAACTTTTTATCTACATACCTAGGTCCACACTGAAAGCCAAACTGAACCTGTGTATGTTTAACAAACAAAATGCCTGCCCCCTTGGCTATAAAATAAAGGAGGGGAGTCTGGTTTTTTTTTCTTTATCAAATGGACTGGATTTAACCATCCAGGCGTCCTTTACCTTTACCTTTATCAAATCCTACTTATCTCATGGGGCTCAGTTCTGATTAGACATGGATAGGACTGTGTTGATAAATTATAATTTTCCCTTTCCCTCTTTTGAGGTGTGGCTAACAGATTGAGATTGAATGCTGACAAGACAGAAGTACTCTTTTAGGGGAACAGGGGGCGGGGGATATGGAGGACTCCCTGGTCCTGAATGGGGTAACTATGCCCCTGAAGGACCAGGTGCACAGCCTGGGAGTCATTTTGGACTCACAGCCATCCATGGAGGCTCAGGTCAATTCTGTGTCCAGGGCTCTATCTGGAATGCAGGCTGTGACCCTACCTGCTCACGAACTCTCACCAGAGTGGTGCATGCTCTAGTTATCTCCCGCTTGGACTACTGCAATGAGCTCTACATGGGGCTACCTTTGAAGGTGACCTGAAAACTTCAAATAATCCAGAATGTGGCAGCAAGACTGGTGACCACCAAGACCACATAACACCGGTCCTGAAAGACCTACATTGGCTCCCAGTATGTTTCCGAGCACAATTCAAAGTGTTGGGGCTGACCTTTAAAGCCCTAAATGGCCTCGGCCCAGTATACCTGAAAGAGCTTCTCCACCCCCAGCATTCAGCCCGAACACTAAGGTCCAGCGCCAAGGGCCTTCTGGTGGTTCCTTCCCTGCAAGAAGTGTGGTTACATGGAACCAGGCAGAGGGCCTTCTCAGTGGTGGCACCCACCATGTGGAACGCCCTCTCACCAGATGTCAAGGAAATAAACAACTACCTGTATTTTAGAAGACATCTGAAGGCAGCCCTGTATAGGGAAGTTTTTTATGTTTGAAGTTTTATTCTGTTTAATATTCTGCTGGGAGCTGCCCAGAGTGGCTGGGGAAACCCAGCTAGATGGGCAAGGTATAAATAATAAATTTATTATTATTATTATTATTATTATTATTATTATTATTATTATTATTATTATTAGCTACAGCCCTTCCCCTACAGTTCCAAAAAAACAGAGGTTCCCAGAATTATGTGTGCAGGTGAGGAGGCTATTTTATCCCAGATCTCAATGGTCATAGGAAATGTGCTTTTAAATTTCAGCAGATCACCTTCTCTTCCCTATTTTTTTTAAAGCGCAGAAGAGAAAAATGTGGCACCTGAGTTTCCCCCAAAGAGCAACATCTCCAGCAAGGCAACTGTGGTGTTAAGACATGCTTCAGAGAATCATGTGTGGCAGTGAGGAGGCTTTCTTATCCTCCACTATCAATACCCATCCCATGTAAAATGTACTTGTGAAGTCTAACACCTTCCCCCGTCCCCTTCCTGGATAACCCTTTCATTTGGGTCTCTACATTTCTCCAACATCTGTTCTATCACTGGAGTCTAATGCAGTTCTCTGCCCAACCTTGAACTCACTAGATGACCATAGGCTGCCTCCTGCTCCCTAAATATTAGATTCCTATCTCTATCATGCAAATAACGACATTCACTTATCTTGGAGGATAGTTATAACTATTAATTTAAAGTGCATTCCTTTCAATGCTTGCAAGTGGCATGTTTATTATTGTCTTTCTCCCCCATTATTAATATCTACTTAGCTCATATATGGTTCTGCTCCAGTGATGAATGATAAGACCCCAGGACTTTCCTTCTACCAGATGGCACCTCAGGAAGGCCAACAGTACATGGGGATTCTCTCTTTGCTGCTGCATTTTAGATGGACGTGGATTGGGCTAGTTGTTATGGATAATGACAATGGTGACACATTTGTGCAAATTGTAGTTCCCCTGTTTTCCAAGAATGGTGTGTGTTTTGCCTTCCTAGAAAGAATCCCTGGTTATGGTTTTGTCTCTGAAACTAATGGCATCATAAATCAGGGGGCAAAAATACATGATAAAGTGATGAGTAGCAAAGCCAACGTTGTGGTGGCCTATGGAGAATCTTATTCCATGACAATGTTCAGATGGCTTCCATTTATATCAGGATTCGAACACATGAGAAATAAACCAAAAGGTACAGTGTGGATAACGACAGCACAAGTGGAATTCACTTCACTGGCCTATCAAAGGAACTGGGAGACAGATTTATTCCATGGCACTCTGTCCTTCAAAATTCACGCCAGTAATATACCTAGTTTCCCCCAATTTGTTGCAAGCAGAATCCCATTCAGCAGAACAGAAGATGGTTTTATTACAGCATTCTGGAAACAGGCATTTGGATGTGAGTTTCCAAATACTGTTGTGGACAATATAAATGGAGATATTTGTACAGGGCAGGAGAAGATGGAGAGCCTTCCTGGAACTTATTTTGAATTATCCATGACTGGTCACAGCTACAGCATCTACAATGCTGTCTATGCTGTGGCCCATGCGTTACATGACATGTCCTCATCTGTACCCAAACGGAGAGGAATGGTGGATGAAAGAGGACCAAAGTTTCAAATTCAACAGCTCTGGCAGGTACTGGATTCAAAATCCTTCATTTGGCATCACACTGTATATTGGATGTTTTTCTTTTCTCTCCCAATTCTATAATAATAATAATAATAATAATAATAATAATAATAATAATAATAATAATAATAATATATTATTTATACCACGCCCATCTGGCTGGGTTTCCCCAGACACTCTGGGTGGCTTCCAACAGAAATATTAGAATACACCAATTTCTTAAAGATTAAAAGCTTCCCTAAACAGGGCTGCCTTCAGATGTCTTCTAAAAGTCTGGTAGTTGTTTCTTTCTTTGACATCTGGTGGGAGGGCGTTCCACAGAGCGGGTGCCACTACCAAGAAAGCCCTCTGCCTGGTTCCCTGTAACTTGGCTTCTCGCAGTGAGGGAACCGCCAGAAGGCCCTCGGCACTGGACCTCAGTGTCCAGGCAGAGCGATGGAGGTGGAGACGCTCCTTCAGGTATACTGTGCTAACATTTTATTCTTCCTTCCATATTGACAGGATATAATAGTCCCTATGTCAATCTGCTATTCTGTTTTAATGTTTGTGGTTTGTTAATTTACTATATGTACATTGTACTGATTTTTGCAGATTCATGTACAAGTCCTTCATGTAATCTCTTTGTCATCGAGAATGGGCGTGTCTTCCATAACTCTTTCCCCACGCAAATATGCAAAGTTGTTTTGCTGCCATTGAACCTTAATCCGAAAGATCCCAATGCAGTCCTTTCTATATCTTGCCTTTTCTCTTTCAATTTAGCTCCATCACATTCTCAGAGCTGTTTCATTTAACAACAGTGTGGGGGACAAAGTATTCTTTAATAAGAATGGAGAGGTAGTAGCTGGATTGGATATTGTCAACTGGATTCTGCCCTCAAATCAGTCCTTTCATCTTGTGAAAGTTGGGAGCATTGCAGACCAAGCATTCACTATCAGAGATGATGCCATAACATGGCACAACTGGTTTAACCAGGTATGGTACAATTTTTAGCAGACAAGGAAGTATTCAAATGTTGAGTGAACATTCACTTCTAATGTATGCATTAAATTTCTTTGGGCAGTGTTCAGCCCAAAGCACAATTTACGGCTGGCGGGTGGCGCTGTGGCCTAAACCACTGAGCCTAGGCCTTGCTGATCAGAAGGTTGGCAGTTTGAATCCCCATGACGGGGTGAGCTCCCATTGCTCGGTACCAGCTCCTGCTGTTCAAAAGCATGTCAAAGTGCAAGTAGATAAATAGGTACCGCTCTGGTGGGAAGGTAAACAGCATTTCCGTGCACTGCTCTGGTTCACCAGAGTCATGCTGGCCACATGACCTGGAAGCTGTACGCCGGCTCCCTCGGCCAGTAAAGCGAGATGAGTGCCACAACCCCAGAGTCGTCCGCAACTGGGCCTAACAGTTAGGGGCCCCTTTACCTTTTATGGCCTATTTATGTGAACAGGGTGCTTGCAGGAATGTGTCTGACTACATGCTCTCAAACCCTTCCCATCATGGCTGGGGAAATCAAGCGAGGGAGAGTTGATCAGGTGGGTGCAGGTTGAATATTTCCTTGTGTGAAGGGGTGGTACCTGCTGCTTCATCTACACTTGTTGAGAGAAGCAGATAATGAAATAATAGCCCATACTTCCCCTTTAGAAGTAATTTAAAAGAAACTCATCAGATCTTCTTGAAGGACTCCCTCCAATAATAATTGTGAAAACTGTCAATTTAATTATAGTCTCTGGTATGATATTCAATATACCATTTCCCACACTATATATATTCTGTTGTTTCACCTCTGTTTTCTGCATTCCCCTCTCCTATTCCTTTGTAATAGATTGTTTTTTTATTGTTTTTATTACATTGAAAATATTTACTATGGGGTTTGTTGCCACCATGTGACCAATATTTTCAATAGGATGTTGTTTTTTGTTGAAAATACTGTGCCCAGTGTATGCATTCAAACAAGAGTCAATTTGGAGGAAAATGGCAGTGAACAAAACAACTGTCTTGTAAAAAAAAGGGGGGGACAAAAGAGATACTCCAACTCTGAATTATTCTTTTTAAAAACATGGCAACAATAGCAAAATCATACTACTGTGTAGGAAGCAAAATTGCAACCAAATTTATAGAAATCTGTTCAGTTTTTACAACACTGTACCGTATTAATTGTTTGTAGAAAAAGAAAATGGTGGTAGCTTTGAGCCCATTCATACATTACTAAATAGTCTTGTCACTTCGGAAGCATATGGCAAATTCCTGGAAACTTAAGGATTCCAAGCTCTTCATTCTGAACATTGTTCTCCTCTTTCATATTTGGATTAGACTCAGCCTCTTTCCATATGTACCGAGAGTTGCCACCCTGGGTCCAGCAAGAAGGTGAAAGAGGGGGAGCCATTCTGCTGCTATGATTGCATCCCATGTCCAGAAGGGAAGATTTCAGAGCAGAAGGGTAAAAAATATATTCTACTGGTTTACCAAGTAGACCAAATATAATCCAGAGCAATAGGTATACAGAACTGCTATAAAAAAAGAAGAGTGGTGTGAGGTTATTACTCTTCTGCACTTTGGGACATAAGTATTGCTATATATGGTGGACATCATTCTTTATGATAACAGAATTAAAGGTGATGTGGCCACATAAGAGCAGGTGGTTTCCACATACATTTCCAAAAACACAGTAAATGGTGGGGGGGGCGGTTTCCGAATCTAGTGGCACTTGAGCAGCCAGTGATGGTGTGAACTAGTTTTTTTGGGGGGGGATTCAATTCAGTTTGAAATGAAATATGTGCATATACTATGCATATTATGCCATAGAGCAGGCATGTCCAACAGATGTCTGCAGTAGATCACTGGTAGATCATTGACTCCCCCAAAGAAGCTTTAACAACTGTGGCTCCCCTAAAAAAAAGCTCAACATTTTACCTCTTCCCTGAAAAATAGGCCTTCCTCCTTCCTAACAAAAAGCTCAACAACTTTGACCTTAACCCCCAAAAAAGGGGGTAGATCACTGTCAGTTTTTTAACTCTGTGAGTAGAATGCAGTCTCTTCGGAGTTGGCCATCCCTGACATAGAGCAACCCATGGGGCATGGGTTTTTCTTGGCGCTCCAAGCAGCAACTGTTGTTGATGTCATACATCTGTCTTAGGAGACAATGAAAGGGTTGAGAGCAGACCATTGAAGAGCTGCAGTGCCTGCTGTTGCTGTTGAAACTGATACAGGAGAGACATGTTTTACTGCAGGTGGGGCAGATGGAGGAGTCTGGTTTTGTTGCTACAGATGCACCATGGTCTTTCTTCTCTCTGCACTCCTCCCAGTGGTCATTCTCCTCTGGTCCCTACTGTAAACTGTTAATAAAGAAGACCATCTTTGGACCACCTCTTGCCCATGTGCACATCAGTTTGCATAGATGCAGAATAATCCACTTCTGCACAGGGATGGAATGCACAGCTTCACTCAATAATGCAGATTAAATAATACTCCTCTGTGATCCCAAAATCAAGCACTGGGTTGAGTCTAGAAACAAAGCTACTTTCCCTGGGACTTCAAGTGAGGCACCCTCAGAAGTAGTAGCGTCTAGCACTGCTGACACTGAGAAAAGAGAAGGGTGTCATCTTTGCAACTGATGCAATGACAGAAAATTGCAGCAACAATATGCTTAATGCAACTGTTTTGTCCACCTACATGTGTGTAGGTTGCTCAGGCAGCGTATGTTATGCTTGCAAGATCTGAATACTCATTGTTACCAGTAATTCACAACAGATTATTCTTGCTCAGTTGTACAATCATTATTGGCAATATTGTATACATGTTTAGTATTGTAGCAGCTATATAAATAATTATAGGTATGTTAATGGCACATATTTTATATAGCTGCTTTTATATAGCTGCTACAATATTAAACATTTTTTTAAAAAATACCTTGAGGTCAGGTATACCCAGCATGCTGTGTGTCCAATACACTGATGCAGTCAATTTTTGTTGAAGGTTTAATAATGAGTGGACTCCTGTCACCATTATCAGGGCTCTACGATCACATCCTTATGCCTAAACCAGTAATAATAATAATAATAATAATAATAATAATAATAATTTATTTATTTATTTATACCCCATCTGGCTGGGTTTCCCCAAACACTCTGGGCGGCTTCCCACAAAATATTAAAATACAATAGCCTGTCAAACATTAAAAACTTCCCTAAACAGGGCTGCCTTCAGATGTTGTTTGTTTCCTTGTCATCTGATGGGAGGGCGTTCCACAGAGCAGGTGCCACTACTGAGAAGGCCATCTGCCTGGTTCCCTGTAACCTCACTTCTCACAGGGAGGGAATTGCCAGAAGGCCCTCAGAGCTGGACCTCAGTGTCCAGGCAGAACGATGGGGTTGGAGACGCTCCTTCAGGTATACTGGACCGAGGCCGTTTAGGGCTTTAAAGGTCAGCACCAACACTTTGAATTGTGCTCGGAAACGTACTGGGAGCCAATGTAGGTCTTTCAAGATCGGTGTTGTGTGATTATGTGGACTTTTTGTTTAGTCGTTTAGTCGTGTCCGACTCTTCGTGACCCCATGGACCACAGCACGCCAGGCACTCCTGTCTTCCACTGCCTCCCGCATTATGTGGACTTACTGTATATCTATTTAAATGACTTTAAAATCCCCAGATTTAAATACCCAGGTGCTGGCAATTTGCAGAGTATCAGCATTAAAAATTATCCTGTAACTTGAATACATAATTTTTATTGGTCCTGGAGGAAGGATTTTGGCATGTTCTTTTGAGATTAATGGCGTAAGACAAAACCTTTTCATTTTTCAGATATGAACGACTGCCAGAAATGCACAGATGGGAAATATCCAAACAAAAACCAGGATTTCTGTATTCCCAAGACTGTAACCTTCTTGTCTTTTGAAGAACCATTAGGGATCAATTTAGCTTGTTTTTCTCTGTCCTTTGCTTTGATTACAGTTCTGATCCTAGGAATGTTTATAAAGCACCACAACACTCCCATTGTCAAAGCCAACAACCGCAACCTCACCTACACCCTCCTCATCTCCCTCTTGCTCTGCTTCCTTTGTGCTTTACAGTTCATTGGCCGACCTGAGAAGGTGACGTGTCTCCTGCGACAAACAGTTTTTGGAAGTGTCTTCTCTGTGGCCGTTTCTTGTGTCTTGGCAAAAACCATCACTGTGGTTCTTGCATTCATGGCCACCAAACCTGGATCCAGGATGAGGAGATGGGTGGGGAAGGGATTGGCCAACACCATTGTTCTTTCCTGCTCTGTTACTCAAGTAGGCATTTGTACTATTTGGCTGGCAACCTCTCCCCCATTCCCAGATGTGGACATGCACTCTGTAACAGATGAGATTATATTGGAATGTAATGAGGGGTCTGTGACTCTGTTTTACTCTGTTATTGGCTATATGGGCTTCTTGGCCATTATCAGTTTCATTGTGGCTTTCCTTGCCAGGAAGTTACCTGACAGTTTCAACGAAGCCAAGTTTATCACTTTTAGCATGTTAGTGTTTTGTAGTGTTTGGTTGTCCTTTGCTCCAACCTACCTGAGCACCAAGGGGAAATACATGGTTGCTGTGGAGATCTTCTCCATTTTAGCCTCCAGTGCTGGCTTGTTGGGTTGTATCTTTTCCCCCAAATTCTACATTATCATTTTGAGACCTGAGCTGAACAACAAGGAACAGCTAATAAGAAGAAAAGAATGAATGATTTGTGTCTTTATGCAATAGTTTGTGAGAATCTTATTTTCAGCAGCTACCCTATGTACTGCCCTGGACGCAAACTAAAGGCCGGTTTAAAGTCAAACTTGACCAGAAAACCACTACGGTCTGTACCACTGAAACTGCTACATTGAAATACAGTAGGCCCACAACTTATGTAGGAGTTACATTCCAGGGATTGCACCGAAACCAAAATTTTAAATTGTCAAAATGTCAATATTGTTTCTTGGACGCCTACCTCCTTGCCACTCCTTATCTATCATCTATCTATCTGTCTGTCTGTCTGTCTGTCTGTCTGTCATCTATCTATCTATCATTGATCAATCAATCTATCATTGATCTATCGATCTATCATCTATCTATCTATGCTAAGCATATAAAGTTGAATGAACACAAATTAATGTGCATGAGTTGTGGGTTTTCTGTATATATCGTAAATGAAAGATATAACCCTGGACAGATGGCTACCTCCTTGGATGCCTACCTCCTTGCCACTCCTTATCTATCACCTGTCTGTCTATCTATCTGTCATTGATCAATTCATCAATCTAGCGATCTATCATCAATCTATCATCTATCGATCTATCATCTATCTATGCTAAGCATATAAAGTTGAATGAACACAAATTAATGTGCATGAGTTGTGTGTTTTCTGTATATACCATAAATGAAATATATAACCCTGGACAGATGGCTCTGTTAACTGTATTCCATTAGACAGTATGATAGGTAAACAACTTTCCCCCTATAACAAAGGCATGCTCAGGTTGCAAAAACCAAAAATAACACAGGGTTAGATGGGGGGGTTACAATATTATTTCAAAATTCAAAAAAGATTGTTGAGTAAATGTCTTTTATTTGGCATATTCTCAAGAAGTTCAGCTGCATCAACAAGTATAATCATTACTTCTCTGCTCCCACACCAGTCCATTATTGCTGGAATCTACACTTGAGAAATGCCTTGCCTTGGGAAGAACCAGAATAATGTCACAAAAGTGTGGCAAGCTTCTTTCTTGGTATCATTTTCTTGTTCTCTGTCATTCCAAGTCCTACTCTCTTAATAGGAGATAAAGCTATAGTTCAGATGTGAAAAACAATATTTCTTCAGCAATTCCCCGGATTTAAGTTGGTGATTAACTTCCTATTTATGACCAAAATGATGGCAATTAATTCTGCTGCAATCTCAAAACCCACAGGAATACCCAACTTTGACCATAATTGCCCACTTCTCTCATTATCCAAAGAAATGTAATTATAACTCTGCTGCTTCTCGAAAATCCTAGACAGTTTCAGGGATCACGAGCAAAACTAATAGCTAAGATGGTGAACAATGTCATAAGTATAGCCAGTACCACTTAGAGCCAAGGAGAGGACTTGGATAATTTGCATCAGGAGCAGGCAGATATCAGGCTTGCAAAATCTCCTTTGTTTTATTATAGAAGCCCAAGAACCACCAGTGGAGCCAGGTATCAGATAGCAGCAGGGAGACAACATATCCTAAGGATTAGGGAACAGAATACCTTTGAGCACATGCTCAGCCCTGGAATTTCTTTTCAGAACCAGAACTGCGCTCATAATACCATGTATTAGTAGATTCTGACCTATCTTCTGCACACCTCTGCTTCTCATTCTATAGTTTCTATTCTATACTGATATTCCTATCAGAAGACCAAACTAGCAGACACGTATCATCACAGAAAGTCCAATTTTACTGTGGAAGAACAAAATAAGAGAATCTGGGTGTAGAATGAATATTTCCCTTGTAATGTTGATTTTAGTGGTCTTGCAGCTGGTATTTCTCCCTCACATGGTATGCAAGGTTTGCAATGTTCAATGCAGGGTCCATAGTCCTCACCCTCCGCCTCAAAAGTACCATCAGCCAGGAGATATTATCATTGGTGGAATTGTCTCTCAGGCTCGCTTCATCTCCAGCTCATTCACCTTCACTAAAGAACCCCCTCCAGCATTACTGGAAGAGCTTGTGTAAGGACTTTTCTTCCTTCCTTTATTCCACTAAAATAATATAACGAAGTATTGGAGTTGCAGAACTCTGGGTTATTCATTTGAGCTGTAGAAAAGGTTATGATGTTAAAGAGAACACTGAAGAAAAGAAGCTCCCTTTACTCCACATAGTCACACTTTTCAAAGCTACCTTACTTCTTCTTTTTTTACATTTTCTTCCATTCATTTCTTTCTTTATCTACATAAAGGAAACCCTTCTGATACAGAATCCATCTCTCATTCTAGCATTGTGCCTAAGAACTACCAACACATTCTGGCCTTGGACTACGCGGTGAAGGAAATCAATGAAAACTCAGAGCTCTTACCCAATGTCACCTTGGGTTTCCACATCTATGACAGCTATTTAAGTGCAAAGTGGACCTATCATGCCACTCTGCTATTTCAATCCACTCTAGACAGGTTCATCCCCAATTTCAGATGTAGTGTCCAGAATAGTCTGACAGCAGTCATTGGGGGACTGGACTCCGAAATCTCCCTTTACATTGCAACCATCTTGGATATCTATAAGATTCCACAGGTAGGTTATTTGTGGAGTATTGGAATCCATTTTTTCTTTCTGCTTTCGTTTCATTGATTGGAGTTAGAAATGGGTGCACATAAAATAATCATACAGATCTTATATATTTTTCATGACTGTCTTGTGCTGGCTGAGAAAAACATTCTTCATGAACATTCATTGCAGCTGAATGTTGCAACTAATCAGATAATCTGGTAAGGTTTAACTTTTTATCTGCATGCCAAGGTCCACACTCTGAGAGCCAAAGTGGACATTTGTAAAAGTTCAACCCAAAATAAAAAGTGCTCACCCCTTTGGCTACAGTGTGGGAGGGGAGTCTATATTTATTATGAACCTGGACATGTTGGACATGTTGGAGATGGGCATGAAACCTTCTCACTGCCTCATACTTCTTGCTCTCTGAGCCAATGGCATTTGATATCAAAATATAGTGCTGTAGAGTAGGACGGGGCTTATACAGACAGACCTACACACACACTTTCACCAGACTTCCCTTCTCTTGAAAAGGTGAGTGGCTTTCAAGTACTTGCTTCCAAGTTCATAAAACACCTTAGAACAGAACTTTCCCCTTCGATAAAACAGGCATTTTTGAGGTGGATGAGATGAAGAATTGTTTGACTCCATTCTAATGGAGTGTCCTAGCAAAGGTATTTGAGTTCAAGTCTATTTCTTTTCATTAGAGTCAACAGCAATTATCCATTAAGCATTGAACTCACTAGATAACAATAGACTGGCTCCCATTTCCTGAATATCTGATTCCTTTCTGTGTCACAGGAACAATAAAAATTTCCCTTTCTTAGAGGGTTGTTCTAACTATTAATTGAATGTGGGTTGGGGTTTTTTTTCAACATTTGAAAATGCCATTCTTATTATTGTCTTTCTCCCCTGTTGTTAATACTTCCTTAGCTCATTTATGGTTCTGCTCCTGTGATGAATGATAAAACTCCAGGCCTTTCCTTCTACCAGATGGCACCTCAGGAAGACCAACAATACATGGGGATTCTCTCTTTGCTGCTGTATTTTGGATGGACATGGATTGGTGCCATTGTTATGAATAATGACATTGGAGAAAGATTTGCACATATTGTAGTTCCACTGTTTTCCAAGAATGGTATCTGCTTTGCCTTCCTAGAAAAAATCCCCAGTTTTAATTTTGTCAGTGGAATTAATGATATGCTAGAAATGGGAGCAAAAATTCATGATACAATAATTGCCAGCAAAGCCAATGTAGTGGTAGCCTATGGAGAATCATATTTCATGACCATTTTCAGATGGTTTCCATATGTATCAGAACTCGAACACATGAGCGAGAATCCAAAAGGTACAGTATGGATAATGACAGCACAAGTGGAGTTCACTTCGTTGGTCTATCAAAAAACTTGGGAAACCGAATCATTCCATGGCACACTGTCCTTCAAAATTCACTCCAGTAATACACCTGGTTTCCTTCAATTTGTTGCAAGCAGAATCCCATTCAACAGAAGAGGAGATAGTTTTATAATGCCATTCTGGCAACAGGCATTTGGCTGCACGTTCCCTAATGTGGTTGTGGATAATGTGAGTGGAGACATTTGTACAGGACAGGAGAAGATGGAGAGCCTTCCTGGAACTTATTTTGAATTATCCATGACTGGTCACAGCTACAGCATCTACAATGCTGTCTATGCCGTGGCCCATGCGTTACATGACATGTCCTCATCTGTACCCAAACGGAGAGGAATGGTGGGTGAAAAAGGACCAAAGCTTCAAATTCAACAGCTCTGGCAGGTACTGGATTCAAAATCCTTCATTTGGCATCGCATCGTGTATTGAATGTTATTCTCTCCCAATTCTTACTGTGCTAACATTTTCTTCCTTCCTTCCTTCCCTTTCCACCTAGAAAGGACACAATAGCCTTTATTACAATCAGACACCCTGTTAGACTCTTTGTGGTCTTCTCTGGGATATAAAGAATGGGCATATTTTGCATCATTCCTTTCCCACTCAAATGTAAAGCATCGTCTGAAAGATCTAAATGGGCCCTTTTTCTAGTCTTGCCTTTTATGTTTCTATTTAGCTCCATCAATTCCTTAGAGTTATCTCATTTAACAACAGTGTGGGGGACAAAATATCTTTCAACCAGAATGGGGAGGTAGTGGCTGGATTGGACATTGTCAACTGGATTTTTTCCTTGAACCAATCATTTCATTCCGTGAAAGTTGGGAAGGTTGATCCTGAGAGTCCTGCAGACCAAGCATTCACAATCAGTGAGGATGACATAACATGGCACAACTGGTTTAACCAGGTAGGATCCAATTCTAGACACGTAGGGAATTATTCAAATGTTGAACGTTATATTTTTAACCTGCCCTGAGTTTATTAGATGTTCGAGGTTGGGCTAGACCTTTTATAACTAAAATAACTAAAATATTAATCTCTAAAGGTAAAGGTAAAGGGATCCCTGATCATTTGGTCCAGTTGTGACCGACTCTGGGGTTGCAGCACTCATCTCACATTATTGGCTGAGGGAGCCGGTGTACAGCTTCCAAGTCATGACAAAAGCGCTTCTGGCGAACCAGTGCAGCACATGGAAATGCCATTTACCTTCCCACTGTAGTGGTACCTATTTATCTACTTGCACTTTGACGTGCTTTTGAACTGCTAGGTTGGCAAGAGCAGGGACCGAGCAACGGGAGCTCACCCCGTCACAGGGATTCGAACTGCTGACCTTCTGATCGGCAAGCCCTAGCCTCTGTGGTTTAACCCACAGTGCCACCTAACAGCTAATAGAATCAGACCTGCAACTTGAGGCCATTACATGTGCTCCTTTGGCCCCATCCCTACTGGCTTATAGGAAGGGGGGCCAGGGGGTGACTGTTTGGGTCCAGTGTGTGGTTAACACTTCACTGCATGAGAAGGTGGTCCCCATTGCAAGTGTTGCATTGAAAGAGGCA
This sequence comes from Zootoca vivipara, assembly GCF_965207765.1. NCBI lineage: Eukaryota > Metazoa > Chordata > Lepidosauria > Squamata > Lacertidae > Zootoca > Zootoca vivipara. The sequence continues at coordinate 33,092,231 of NC_142595.1, forward strand.
GTGGGGAGACAGCGCCTGCAGAAACCAACTCTGGACCCTTTGGATTGGAACAACTATTGACCAGTTGTAAGTATCTGCTTTGGGGGGGGAGGTGGCAGAGAGGGCCCTGTAGGAGCAGCTGCGGGCATTCTTGGAAGACACAGATTACTTAGATCCAGTCCCAACCTGGCCGCAGAATACAATTGGCCTTGCTTGCCCCAGTGGATGACCTTTGCTGAGAGTGGGGAGGGGTGTGTGACCATGCTCCTGCTTTTTTATCCCTCATTGGCTTTTCATATTGTCCACCATGGTACAACATTGTGGCTCTCACCAATCCATGTAGGTGAGAGCCCCAATGTCGTGCCATTTTTAATGTTATAAAAGGGGGAAATAGAAGTATTGATCCCATTCGTACATTACTGAATTATGTTGTCATTTCAAATGCATATGGAAAATCCCTAGAAACGTAAGGAGCCCCAAACTCTTTAGTCTGAACATGTTTATTCTCTTTCATGTATGGATTAGACACGACCCCTTTCAATATGTAGCAAGAGTTGTGCTCCTGGTTACAGCAAGATAGTGAAGGAGGGTCAGCTATTCTGCTGTTATGATTGTATCCCATGTCCACAAGGGAAGATTTCGAACCAGAATGGTAAGAAATATATTTCAAATGTAATTAAGAGGAATAGGTATACAGCAATACTTTTCTTAGGTGGTATGATTGAACAGTTTGGTAAGGAGAGGCTGTGAGGAAGCTACTGGAGACAAAATAATCTGGAGTGTGTCTGTGATCTGTTATTTAATTTTTTTAATAAAAAAACAACAACAGTGAATAGCTGGCCATTAAAAATAATTTAACCACTCAGCCTCTGCCACATTTCATCATATCTGCACTAATTTTAAATAGAGAATAAAAAAATTCCTTCCAGCAGCACCTTAGAGACGAACTAAGTTTGTCATTGGTATGAGCTTTTGTGTGCATGCACACTTCTTCAGATACCTGGAGAAGTGTGCATGCACACAAAGCTCATACCACTGACAAACTTAGTTGGTCTCTAAGCATAGCTGCCAAGTCTCCTGTATTCCCCGGGAAACCCCCGTTTTTCCAGCTGTTCCCAGCTGAAAAAACAGATTTTTTTTCCCCGGTTTATTCTGGCGCGGTGGCCATTTTGGAACTGGGCGGAGCATGCTCAGAAGCGACTTTTGATGCAGCTCTGCCCAGTTCCAAAATGGCTGCGGTGTGACTTCTGGCGCGGCAGCCATTTTGGAACTGGGCAAAGTAGCATCAAAAGCATGCTCCGCCCAGTTCCAAAATGGTGGCAGCACTACTTCCGGTCTGCTACTTCCAGTCCGGTCCCTTATTTCTCAGACAGGAACTTGGCAGGTATGTCTCCTAAGGTGCTGCTGGAAGGAATTTTTTTTTATTTTGTTTCGACTACGTCAGACCAACACGGCTACCTACCTGTAACTTTAAATAGAGAGTGTTTAGTAGTGTTGGAGCTCTGGCATGTTCTTCAAACTGGTGCCAGAAAGCTTAATGGCTTGACCAAATCATTTCATGTTGCAGATATGAACGACTGCCAGAAATGCACAGATGGGAAATATCCAAACAAAAACCAGGATTTCTGTATTCCCAAGATGGTGACCTTCTTGTCTTATGATGAACCATTAGGAATCAATTTAGCTTGTTTTTCTCTGTCCTTTGCTTTGATCACAGTTCTGATCCTAGGAGCATTTCTGAAGCACCACAACACTCCCATTGTCAAAGCCAACAACCGCAACCTCACCTACACTCTCCTCATCTCCCTCTTGCTCTGCTTCCTTTGTACACTGCTATTCATTGGCCGACCTGAGAATGTGACATGTCTCCTCCGACAAACTGCTTTTGGCATAATCTTTTCAGCAGCTGTTTCTTGTGTCTTGGCAAAAACAATCACTGTGGTTCTAGCTTTCATGGCCACTAGGCCAGGATCCCAGATGAAGGGGTGGGTGGGGAAAAGACTAGCCAACTACATTGTTCTGTCGTGCTCCTTGGTTCAGGTAGGTATCTGTATGGTGTGGTTGGCAACCTCTCCCCCATTCCCAGATGTGGACATGCACTCTGTAACAGATGAAATTATATTGGAATGTAATGAGGGGTCTGTGACTCTGTTTTACTCTGTTCTTGGCTATATGGGCTTCCTAGCCATTTTCAGTTTCATTGTGGCTTTCCTTGCCAGGAAGTTACCTGACAGTTTCAATGAAGCCAAGTTTATCACTTTCAGCATGCTGGTCTTTTGCAGTGTTTGGCTCTCCTTTATTCCATCCTACCTGAGCACCAAAGGAAAATACATGATTGCGGTGGAGATCTTTTCTATCTTAGCCTCCAGTGCTGGGGTGTTAGGGTGCATCTTTTCACCAAAATGTTACATTATATTATGGAGACCTGAACTGAACAATAGGGAAGAGCTAATAAGAAGAAAACACAGAAAAAATTAAGAACCTGCAAGCTTTGTTTTAGTTTATGATCTAAAGTTGCAAATATGCAGAGCAGAATATTTGTAGTAGTCAGCACAGATAAATCTTATTTATCTATCCCACTATCTGCCCCCTCACTATTTGAAATTTTACATATTCAAGCATAAAGAATTATGCCCAAACCTCACTATACACTCTGCAAATTCAGATACCTGAACAGATGAATCAGAGACCAGGGGAACTGGACAAATCAATTTTTGCCTTTGTCTCTCTTTTACTGATTGGTTGCAGCCATTTCAGGAAGATATCAGGTGGGGGTGGGGATTGGATAAATCCCTGATTAGAAATGTTTCCATAGGAAATAATGGAAATTATGGACTTCTTATGCAAACACTTGCCTAATGAATGATTTCCAGGAACATTTGTTTCATAAGCAGGAAATGCATACTGTATATCGTTATATTTCTAACTCACGTTTTCTTTTAGGAGCTTTTCAATTTACCACAAGTTAAAAACTTTATTTGGAATACTGGATAAGAAATTGTCTAAAGGGAAACTATGGAGCCCATACATCTTACTCTCGTCTCCCTTTCAGCAGCTCTTCTTGAAATCCATGAGCTGCTTCTCAAATTCTTCTCCCATGGGATCTGCTGACTAAGAAATTCTCAGAGCATTCTACCTTTTTGTACTTCAACGATTCTTGAGTGTGCACTGTTTGTGTGCTGTTTCACCTCTTCCTGTTGGCATTGAGGGAGTGGAGAAGGCAAAGCAAAGCAGCATGAGCATACTAAAAAAAACAAAGAGGAACAGTAGGCAGCAGCTGTCCTGCAGCAAATAATGCGGGAGCCACTTCCAAAAATGGCAGGACACAGACCCTCAGCGATCCTTTGGCTGTCTCAACCCAACTTGGCTGATGCTGAAATAAACCCAATTAAAAAATTCCTTCCAGTAGCACCTTAGAGACCAACTAAGTTTGTCATTGAAATGAGCTTTTGTGTGCATGCACACTTCTTCAGATACACTGAAACAGAAGTCACCAGACCCTTATATATAGTGAGAGGGTGGGGAGCGGTATCACTCAGAAGGGTGGTGGGAATGGGTATTTGACTGATAGGTGTGGAAACTTGTTGATGACTGTTAACGACTTCAATTGGTCTTACAAGAAAAAGCAAGAAGTGAGATGGCTAAAAATAGCTTCATCATGTATAATGACATAAGAATCCAATGTCTCTATTCAGACCAGGTCTCTCCGTGGTTTTAAGTTTGGTAATACGTTGCAATTCAGCAACTTCTCTTTCCAGTCTATTTCTGAAATTCTTTTGTAATAAGACAGCTACTTTGAGATCTTGTATAGAATGTCCTGAGAGATTGCCTGGCTGGACTGTGTCCTTGAACTCGGATTTTTGTTTGGCTGAATGGGGGGGGGGTAGAGAGGGGTGTGAGTGTATGAAGAAACTAGCCTACTGTACAAAAGGTTGTGGCCAATGCACAACTAGGTTTGGAGATCATGATACATAGTATAGTATTTATTTTTTAACAGTACAAACGTATACATGTCTACCTGAAGTAAACCCTAATAAGTTCAATGGGATTTACTTCCAGGTAAGTGTAGCGCAGGTGGTGCTGTGGGTTAAACCACAGAGCCTAGGGCTTGCTGATCAGAAGGTCGGTAGTTCAAATCCCTGCGACGGGGTGAGCTCCCGTTGCTCAGTCCCAGCTCCTGCCAACCTAGCAGTTCGAAAGCATGTCAAAGTGCAAGTAGATAAATAGGTACTGCTCCAAGCGGGAAGGTAAACGGCGTTTCTGTGCGCTGCTCTGGTTTGCCAGAAGTGGCTTTGTCATGCTGGCCACATGACCCAGAAGCTGTACGCCGGCTCCCTCGGCCAATAACACAAGATGAGCACCGCAACCTCAGAGTCGGTCACGACTGGACCTAATGGTCAGGGGTCCCCTTTAAGTGTATATAGTATTGCAACCTTAGTCTACCTTTTGACCTTGATTTGTAGGAGTCTTGTGCATCCTTCAGCATATATTTAATAATATGATTTGACTTGCTCTGCAGATGCTAATAAATAATCTAGACTTTCACAACCCTGCTTTCATCAGTGTCAGACAATGTCAAGATTGCATTTACTACTTCTTCATTTTTTTGAAAGTTGGCAGATTCATATGCAGCCTCTTTCATCACTACCAAGTGCAGAATTGCTGTACCAGGGGAAAGGGGAATGTTCTCCAGCACTGGAACAAGGAAGCCCTGAGGCATGTTTTGAAATGTCTATGGCTGTCTCTTTCCAGCTTTGTAGAACACAGCATCCAATGATTTTGTTAAAGTGTGGCATTTTAGGGAAGCAGGGAACACATGAGTACATATAGCTAAGGTGAAAGAACAGCAACAAGGAAAAAAGCAATGGATTTCAAACTCATCGGATGTCAAGGAAATAAACAACAATCTGACTTTTAGAAGACATCTGAAGGCAGCCCTGTTTAGGGAAGTTTTTAATGTTTGATGTTTTATTCTATTTTTAATATTGTGATGGAGTGGCTGGGGAAATCCAGCTGGATGGGTGGGGTATAAATTATTATTATTATTGTTGTTGTTGTTGTTGTTGTTGTTGTTGTTTTTGTTGTTGTTGTTGTTGTTAATGCTCTGACTGATGCTCCATTTCTTAAAGAGATTGTTGAAGGCTTATATCTGGAAAGCATTGGAAAACCCATTCCAGGACACTGTTATACGAAAACTCACATTTTATGTCTGAAGTATGGTTGCCATATTTCGAAGTCTCCATATAACAGATGCTAGGGAGACAACTGTTGTTGATATAGCAGTATCAATGTGCATGGCATTCTACATCCCTCCCCACCCTGGTGCCCTCCATATATTTTGATATATGACTGCCATCAACCCTGAGCATTGGTCATGCTGGTTAGGGTGGATGGAACTTGGAGAACCAGAGGTTCCCCTTACCTACACAATAGAATTCAGGGCAATTGGGGGAAGGTTGGCAGGAGGACAGTGGCTCTTTGGGTAGCAACAGCATTGTGGTGTTTGTCTCCCTTTTCCTCCCTCTTTATGCTGTTCTGGGAGCAGGGCCGTCTTAAGTATATCCGGCGCAGTGGTGCAAAGATCGCTCCAGCGCCCTCCCGTTTCCCAGAGTAGGCGACCTGTTTACTGCACTGCTGGCAGCTTTGCGGGGCTGGGGGAGGCGGGCAGTGGCTGGAGGGCGGCTCCTCTGGCGGGGAAGAGGTGGAGGCAGGGCCGTCTTAAGCATATCTGGCGCCCTGGTGCCGTGGTGCGAAGATCCCTCCAGCGCCCCCAGCGCCCTGTTTCACAGCGCCCGCCGCATGGCTGCCACGGGCACAGCAGCGCGGCACCCCCCTGGCAGCCCTGCGTCACCCAGCCTTGCTGTAGGGGCAGCCCTGGGTGGAGGCTCCAGGCACTGCGCTGCTTCAGCAAGGCGGGCGAGGGCGGCGAGCTGATGCAGGGAGGCACTGCGTCCAGCCTCCACCTCTTCCCTGTCGCCCTCCAGAACTTGTCACCCTGGTGCCCCACGCCACTTGCCTCTATGGGCAAGACGCCCCTGTCTGGGAGTTCTCCTGACTCCCCAGAGCAGATGTGGGGGAGATGTGGGGGCATGTGCCCAAGAAGCATGGGGGGTAGCCCCATTACGCTCATGGGAGTCCTTGTGCTGTCTTTTACTAGCACACAGGGTTCGTTCAATCTGGCCTAATCCATTTTGATTGCCAGGGTCAGGGAGAGTTGCTTGTGGGGGTATTCTGCCTCAGGTGTCCAAAAAAATAACTTGGCCAGCCTTGGGTACTATGCACCTAGACTTGTGTGTGTGTGTAGGATGTGCTATTCATCGCTCCACCTCAGGCAGAAAAATGTCTTACCCCAGCTCTCCCTTCTGGGCTACCTGAGATCTCAGAGGAGCAAGGTCTCCCAGCATGGAGGTGCTGTGGTGTCATTGTGCACAGAATGGAGGGTATTGTTATTATTTAGGTATGTCCGTGTTTGATTTCTCCCACTAAAAGCAGCCACAAGGCAACTTACTATTTAGGTGGGTCAGTGGGTGGAGGTGCCTGCCAGCACCAATATACAGGCTCCCTACATGTCTAAGCATGTGGGGGGGGGTTGTCACTGCAGTGAGCCATGACAGAGAGATGCTGCTGGTGGCGTAATTGATGCTGGGGTTGTGGCCGTAATTGCCATTCTATGGTGTGCTTTCCAGAACAGTATGTCTTTGTGCTCCTGCTCTGCCTTTGTTGCACAGATTTGGCAGCCACGGCACCTGGGTTTCGTTCCGCCCACTTGTTGAAACAACATGTTAACATTATTGCACCTCGTACAGCTACTGAAAGGTGTTCATAGCTTATATTAATTGCTCCACCTTGGGCAGAAAAGAGATATACTGAAAACTGATAAGTGACATCTGACTGTTTTTCTTGGCTGTTTTCATCCAACATGCATTACATTATTTTCCCCTTCTGCTTCAGTCTTTCATCAGTGCGACTGTTTATTCCAGCTACTTTAATACACCATTAAAGAGCCTTGAACACCAACAAAGGATTTTATTAAGCAAAGTATTTTATTAATATGTGATGTTTTGCAAATCACACAAACCATACACTCCAGTGGCCAACACTTTGAACACTCCCCCTTTATTTTTTTCCACCCCTTTAATTTTTTCCCCACTTTTCATTCATTTACAAGATTCTTGAGAATATTTTGAGAGCCAAAGTTTCAGGGCATCTGGCTCTGGACTCCATAAAGGAAGCAAAATGTAAGGCCCCTAACTACACTTTGTGCCAGCAATGTGATTAGCTATCATGTCATGGATTCGTTTTAATTAAATACCTGGCTGCGGGCGCGGGCCGGCTGTAATCACCACTGCAGCGTGTGAGGGAGGGGAGGGTTAAGTCATCCCTCCCCAACTCTGGTCTCAGTAAAAATATTCCCTCCCCCAGTGCAGCAGATAACATTAGAGGGGGGAAAGTATTGCTGCCAATGGGAGTGTTTTTTTTCTCTTTAATGCTAACTACTGTATGGAAGATGATATTTACCAAATCACAGTGGTGGAGGGAAGACTTAGCTCTCCCTTGCCCTTGTACTGTGATGCCAATCACCATCAGGGTGTCTATGCCAGAGGTCGGCAACCTAAGGCCCATGGGCCAGTTCTGGCCCATGAGCTTCCTGGAACTGGCCCACAACCATTCCGTGGATCAGTGTGGGGATTCCGTGCTTTTTTTTCTCACCGCGGGGACGAACTTCCAGGTCAGAAGAGCGCTGAAAATAGCATATGTGCATGCACACAGATGCTCCTCTGTCCCGGAAGTGTGCAAGAAATCATGTGCGCACGTGTATTCCTCACCCAGAGGAACGGCCGTACATGTGCATACACGCTATTTCCAGCGCACTTCTGGGATGGAAGAGTGCGCATGCGCATGCGCACACGATATTTCCGGCACTCTTCCAACCCGGAGGAGCACTGGAAATAGCTTGAGCGCATGCGCAGGCATACACACTTCGGCCCACCGAGAGGTCTGCTGGGGAGTGGACCAGACCAGCCTCAAAAAAAATGTTGGCGACCCCTGGTCTATGCCTCATCTTCAATTTTCTCCAAAACCCACTACATGATTGCTAATAATTTGGTTGATGTAATGGGAAATAGTTAAACCCATGGAAGACAGGATAATGGCTGCTGCTTAGTGTCATGGCCAGCTGAGGAATAGTACATATGATTAATTAAGGGCACATCTACAGCACAGTTTTTAATTACTTTGAAAGTCATTCTTTCCTCCTGAAAATTGCAGTTCTGTGAGGAAATACTGCAGATGCCTAACAGGCCATTATACCCAAACTGCAACTCCCAGGATGCCATGACAATGAAATTGTCATAAAATCACTATAATTTTGTATTTCAGGTATACTGTACTTGAAAACATAAAGTGATGTGGGCAGATAGAATTAGATAAAGGGGGAGTAAAGGTAAGGATTCCTTGAAGCAACTCTTACACAAACCTGTTTCAAACATACGTATCCCAAACAGACAGTTTTGTATTAGACTGAAATATGGACTTTTAAAATAAAGTTGAAACTTTTTTTTTATGCATATTGTGATACACCGACCTGGGCAGGGAGAGCGGAGGTGGAAATAATGCTAACCTTTAGAAATTCAAACGTATCAAAATACATTGATGACTTTGCTTTTCAACTTTGATCCAGTAAAAAGCAAGTTCAGTATCAGAGGTAGGAATTGGCATTTACCTGAATCAAGCAGCTACCTTAGGTAGCTGGTTTTCAGTGTCATGAAAGGGCATCAAATTCTTAATTACTGAATTTATTGTTGTATTTTTTTGTGCTACCAGAGAAGGGCAGAGGCCTCAAGTGTCAAAATAAATGGGTTGGCCCTACGTTCTGTACATGTTGATTGGAGGGGGAGGTTTCATTTGCTGCTGTGCCCCAGGAAACAAAATGAATTGGTCCAGCCCTCTTTCTCTGTGTGTGTGTCTCACACATAGGTGAGAAAGGTGCTTTGGGGGATGCCTGTTGACATAAAATAGTGAGGCTCAGATGGCTCTTAGATGGCATGTTAAGGGATAGGTTCGGCTTCCCTGACCATTAAATTAAGTGAGGTCCTGTAGCATGGTACTTTCCAAACAGTGGTTTCCTTGCTTACTGCAAAACTGGCTTGGAATTGGTAGTAGGAAGAGCTGCTTAATGCTTTCCTTTATGGCCATTTGTCTGCTGAAAATCACACCTTTAACATGTATTCAATACAGATTTAAACCACAGGACCCCCTCCTCCCACAAAGAAACCTGGGAACTGTAGTTTCCCCCTCATAGATATACAATTCCCACCACCACCCCAAAAAAAACCCTACAGTCCTGGGATTCTTTGGAAAAAGTCATTAACTTACAGTGTGGAACAAACAAAAGAGTCTAATCAATTTTAAGTCAGTTTACAAAGCTGTTTTGCTGTTTAAAAAATAAAAAGTGGGGAAATCAGACAGCTGAGCATTTTCTGCAGTTTGAACCTCAATTAATTTGCCTCAGAGGTCCAACTCTGTCCCCGTAAGGCACCAGCCAACAACAGGCACATGATTATTCCAGAGACCACTAGCCCCCCCCCCCCCAGTCCCAGCTACCCATGATTTCTGATTGCACCATACATATGTAAAAGTTTTGTGGCAAGAAAGGAAAGAGACAGTGGCTAGTAGGGGTCATGAGAAAGGGTGTTGCATCCCCCTGTTGAGAAGGAAGCACCAAACCACCTCTGCATCTGCAGAGACATCCATGCCCTCCCAGCATTTGTGTCTTCTTCTTGGGCAGATGAAGTTAGGAGTGACCAAGAAATGGGAGAAAGATGAGATGAGAGGTAACCCCGCAGCACTTGACCACTTGTAACTTCTTTTCCCCACAGATCTTATGGCAAGATATGAATAAGGGTCCACACCAAAACCTGGAGCAGAGCAGTTATGAAGGCCTGTCCCCTCCCATCAGCTCCAGAAGTGCCTTGATTCCTGATCCTGGTGTTGTAACCCCTCCTAGGTTCAACAAATTCCAAATTGGGGATAATCCTGTGAATCCAGTCGTGGTATGCGGTAAGGCGGATGTACACACCAGGGCGGTTCTTCTCAGCACAGCCTTCTCCCCAGCTGACAATACCAGCCAAGAGCCATTCCTGGTTCATCTTGCACATCAGTGGGCCACCAGAATCACCCTAGGCCAACACAAAGATGGGTGTTAGATGCATGGGTATACCTGAAGGAGCGTCTCCACCCCCATCATTCTGCCTGGACACTGAGGTCCAGCATCGAGAGCCTTCTGGCGGTTCCCTCGTTGCGAGAAGCCAAGTTGCAGGGAACCAGGCAGAGGGCCTTCTCGGTGGTGGCGGCCGTCCTGTGGAACGCCCTCCCATCAGATGTCAAAGAAAGAAACAGCTACAAGATTTTTAGAAGACATCTGAAGGCAGCCCTGTTTAGGGAGGCTTTTAATGTTTAATAGATTATTTTATTTCATTTTTCTGTTGTAAGCCGCCCAGAGTGGCTGGGGAAACCCAGCCAGATGGGCGGGGTATAAATAATAAATTGGTGGTGGTGGTGATTCAGTGTGGCATGGTTGTTAGGGGGTGGGGAAACCATCTCATACTTCCCAACGGTGCAGTTCCCAGCTTAGAAACCAAAGCAAAATGCATTTTACAAAGAAACATATGTTGAGGGTGGAGACGATGTTTGGGAATGCATAGTTTTTTGTGGGGAGGGGATGAGAACATGAGAAGAGCCCTGTTGGAGTCCATCTAGTCCAGCGTCCTGTTCTTACAGGGGCCAATCAGATGCCCCAGGAAAGCCCACAAGCAGGACCCACAAGGTAAAAGGTAAAGGACCCCCCCCCTGGACAGTTAATGTATGCCATCTCATCCACTCTCTTTTCAATGGCGAGGCTGAATATCAAATGTCTTAAAGAATAACAGAATTGGATAGCAGGTGAGACAGGAAGGACCTTATCCATGTGGAACTGAAGGCAGGTCTTGATGAGAGAAATCCCTCACCTTACACGTGTCCTTCATACCCTCAGCATACCCGGCACACATCATGTCGTCCTGGATGGGTTTCCGGGGCAGGTTTGGTCCCATGTCAATACTATAGAGCCGTCTGCAGGTCTGAAGATCTATTATGGGCACCTGAAGCTTCTGGAGCTGCTTTGGAGAAGGCAGATCCTCTGAAGTGAAGAACATGGGATAGTGAAGCAGAAACATGGAGACACGGTTATTATTTTATTATATTTCCTTTACCACTTGCACAATCCATTTGTGAGTCGGAAGGCACACTGTAAACAGATGTGCAAGAAGGTCAGGCAAGTATAAAGGTAAAGGGATCCCTGACCATTAGGTCCAGTCATGACCGACTCTGGGGTTGCGGCGCTCATCTCGCGTTATTGGCTGAGGGAGCCGGTGTACAGCTTCCAGGTCATGTGGCCAGCATGACAAAGCCGCTTCTGTCGAACCAGACCGAGCAACGGGAGCTCACCCCGTCGCGGGGATTCAAACCGCCGACCTTCTGATTGGCAAGCCCTGGGTTCTGTGGTTTAACCCACAGCGCCACCCGCGTATACCTTTAGGGTATAGATGCAATCAGCTGGAACAAAGTTTTTACTAGTTTCCAGTTGTTGGGTAACATGCAAGACCAACCTTTACTTCTAGCATACCTACCAGGCTCCAGATGTAAGTCAAGTTCCTAATTTTCTTCAAGAAGGCTGGGTGTTTATATTAAATTGGAAATGCTGGAGTGCAAAGCATGTGCTCTAACACTGAGCTTCAGCCTTTCCCCTCCAGCACTCTGCTTCTTCCACTCAGGGCTGTCTTAAGCGCCCCTGGCACCGTGGTGCGCCAGATCCCTCCGGCGCCCTTCCGCCCCGTTTCACAGCGCGGTGGGCGGGTGGGCGTCGCGCGCTGCGCGGCTGCCACAGGCGCTGCTGTGCGGCCGGCGGGCAGGCGCGGTTGCCGTGGGCGCAGCTGCGTGACGGGCTGGCCGGCCAGCGGGTGGGCGCAGCTCGCGGTGCCCTCCTGGCGGGCTGGCGCCATGGTGCCCTACGCCACCCAGCCTGCACGTAGGGCCGGCCTTGCTTCCACTAGCCAATCAGATGCCTACAAGCAAGACACAAGGGCAGCAGCCTTCTCCCTCTGATCCCAGAATTAGCATACAGCCATCATGACCAATAACCATTGATCACAGTATTTTTTCAAAGAATTCATATGTATTCTCAGCAAATCCCATTCCAAGGGAAAGGAAAGTTGGGGCATGGATCTTAGATCAGGCTTTCTAGAGCAGGAAGGGTGCATCATTACTATTTTGCATTTTCCTTGTCCAGAACCTTGTCCAGTTCTAACATTTCCCCCTCTCCCAGTACTCACGTCCTTCACTGATATCTCCCCAGCCAGTGACCCAGCACATCATGCCTGCAGGAAAGTCCACGTTGGGTGCAGGCACACAGATTGGGATGATGTATTTGGTGAATCTCACTGGGAAGATCAGCCTCACCAAGGCGATGTCTCCGCTTGTGGCCTCCCCTGCATAGCGGGGATTTCTGATTATGTCTCCAACTCCCATGGACTGTTTGTGGGGCCAGGAATTCTCCAGTTTGTTGGCCCCTAGCAGCACGGAGTATTGGGAGAGGTCACCTTCTCTGCAAGGGGATAGGTGAAAAATCGGTATGAGGAACGTTGTCGCCATTGCATACAATTTACTTGGCTGGGATCAGGAGGCTTTGGGATGCTATTAGACCCAGGGAAGCATTCAGACTATCTCAAATTTGCAACAAAAAAGGGGGGATACATTGCAGATAGATAGATAGATGATAGATAGATAGATAGATAGATAGATGATAGATTAGATAGATAGATAGATAGATAGATAGATAGATAGATAGATAGATAGATAGCAGGGTCGTAGGAAGATAGGGGCAGTGGGAGCGGGGTGCCCCAAGCAGCGCGATCCCAGGGGCGCCATCACGGGGCGCCATCACGGCTGCCCGCCCCGCCCCCCCAAACGCACGCCCCGCCCCTGCGCGTAGCATGCCCCACCCCAAAACGCACACCCTGCCCCTGCGCGTGGTGCGCCCCGCCCCCAAAATGGCACATCCCGTCCCGCCCCTGCGCACAGTGTGCCCTGTCCCCAGAATGCGTGCCACGTCCCTAGGGGCAGTGCGCCTGCTCTCCACACACACACCCCAGTGGTGGAGCATGAAGTCAACATTGGGCAAACCTGCATGTTAAGCCTGAGATGGTCCCATGGGCATTCCAATTCTGATTTGCCATTCTGCCTTTGTTCTGGGCACACTTTATCTGAAGCATCTTACAGCTGAGAAGTTTGCCAAGAGCAAAGTTTACCAGAGCAAAACAAATCACCTTGCCAAACAGTTCTTTCATCTAATTAAAATAAGCCTTGCAGCAGTTGAGCTCACAGATTGGATCAGAGCTCCTTGTTAATTTCATGTCCTTGGGAAGTTCATTAAGATACCCAGTGCTATGTTTCTCAAAAAAGAGGTGCCAAAACTAATCATGAACAATCTCTTAGAATGGCAATGGCACCCACCTGAGAGGTGCTGGAACTGAGTTGTGATGAGTTCCAGCTGGAAAAAAGCCCTGAAAATACCTTTTGTTAAGGCACTTTAATAGAAACATGTGTCCATATCTCAGCTCTTTTGCAAACTAATCAAGATAACTGGTGCTGAACTTGAATACTTGATTCTTAGACCTGGGTCTGGAAAGCAGAATTTGCAGAACCTTATAAGCTTAACATACTGTACTGTGAAACAGTAAAGCAATATGAAACTGCTTCATAATCTTTGCCTTCAGTTTATTTTTAGAAACACGATTGCAATGGATGTATAAATTAAAATATGCAACCTGGTTTCCTAAGAATGGGAATGCTGAGTGGGGAATTACAATGGTAAGGAGAGAAATTCAGCAGAGATTATTTTGAAAGATAGATAACCATGGTTGTAGTCTATGGACAACTGGATTCTTTGCCTTGGACATAATCTGCACTACCCCCAAGACCAGGCATCCCCAAACTTCGGCCCTCCAGATGTTTTGGACTACAGTTCCCATCTTCCTCGACCACTGGTCCTGTTAGCTAGGGATCATTGGAGTTGTAGGCCAAAACATCTGGAGGGCTGCAATTTGGGGATGCCTGCCCAAGACTATAATCTAACACATAGACCTGCAGGGTTTGGGCCAGGATATCCAAAGGATGACACATCTTCAGGTGAACCTACTTATATATTGAGAACAGCCTATATCTTCTGGGCTTTTCTCAAAGTTCCCACAACATCTGAGATGCCATGGATGACACAGAGAACAGGGCCTTTTCAGTGGGGGAGTGCATTTATAGCATAGTCTCCCACCTGACTTGTAAAGAGTCTTGGGCTCAGCGGACTGCAGGTGGGAGGGAAAGAGCCATTTCTAGGTTACTCACGGTGGGAAGCAATGTGCTGCGGTCACAATCCAATCATGGGTTATCAAAGCCCCTCCACAGATATGCTTGCCCATCTTCTTCACACTGACCTGCCATGGCCATTCACCTTCCACAGAGTCCTCACCCCCGACATTTCTATTCAGGGCAATTTGTCGCCCACATACTAGGAAAAGAAAGAGGTGGATGGGGTTAAACTCAACACTGGGCGCAATCTGTTCTGCACACAGCACATCTGGCTAAGGCAACACATTCTTTAAGAACAGGAGAGCCATCTCTGGCCCAGCATCCTGTTCTCCGAGTGATCATCTGATGCCTTAGTTGCATCACAGCTAGATTACTGCCATGTGCTCTATTTGGGGTTGCCTTTGAAAAGTTTCCAAGAACTCCAAAAGGTCTAGAATGCAGTGGGCCAATTATTAACAGGGGCCACCTGCTGGGTACATGTGCTTCTCTTGCTAAGGAAATGGCACTGGGTTCCAGTTTGTTTCTGAGCTTAATTCAAGTGCTGGTGATGATACTGAAAGCTTTTCAGGGATTGGAATGATGATATTTTCAATGGAAGCCTTCTTGTGTGACCAGAGGTGTAAAATCACTCATGGAGGAGTGGGGAATGGAAAAATTGTGGCGTGATACTGGTTTTATTTCCATTTTTTCCAAAGCCTAGACCAGGCATCCCCAAACTTCGGCCCTCCAGATGTTTTGGACTACAATTCCCATCATCCCTGACCACTGGTCCTGTTAGCTAGGGATCATGGGAGTTGTAGGCCAAAACATCTGGAGGGTCACAGTTTGGGGATGCCTGGCCTAACAATGCATTTTGCAAAGGAAGTAGATTTGGCACATGTCTACATCTTGTGTCTAATACTGTATGCGGTGCAGCCTATGAACTGGAAAATAAGTTCCACTGACAAAAGGGCTTAAACACAGGCAAGTGTGTAAAGCAGGCATAGGCAACCTTGGCTCTCCAGATGTTTTGGAACTACAACTCCCATGATCTCTGACCAGTGGCCCTGTTAGCTAGGGATCATGGGAGTTGTAGTTCCAAAACATCTGGAGAGCCAAGGTTGCCTATGCCTGGTGTAAAGGGATTGCAGTCTTACTCTATTTCTGCTAGGCACAAAGAGGGAGAAAGGATAACACGGAGCACTGATCTACGTCACCTTACTATGTTTCATTTTCAGATTCATTTTGTTTCAGCCACGAGACCTCGTACGGTAAGCTTCCTTTTAATGACACTACAAGATTCTCAGCATTCTGAATTTTGCATCAAACTTAAAACTTGACAGGTGTGAGGGACTGATTTTGCCCTAACTGAAAAGACAACCTTGGTGGGAACAACAAAGGGGAGATCAAGACTTCTCCCATGTTTTGAACATGGGAAGCTGCCTTATACCAAGAGATGAAAAGTATTGAAACCATCTACCCCAACTACGGAGACCAAATTCCATGCTTAAAGCAACTTTTAAGAAGTAACGGCGGTGGAATATAGACACATATAAAAAACCACTGTAAAAATGCTTTTTTAAAATATTTTGACAAATATATTGAATTTGCCATAGCTCACCATTGCCATCTAGTGTCACATTTATATAATGCACTTTCACACTTAAAACATTTTATTTGCAGCTGTATAGCTGAGTCCTGGGTTGCCTGTGTTCATAGAGAGTTTGTTGCATCCCACTGGAAAGATTTGCACTTTTATCCTTTTCATAAAGGTAAAGGTAAAGGGACCCCTGACCATTAGGTCCAGTCGTGACCGACTCTGGGGTTGCGTGCTCATCTCGCATTATTGGCCGAGGGAGCCGGCGTATAGCTTCCAGGTCATGTGGCCAGCATGACAAAGCCGCTTCTGGCAAACCAGAGCAGCACATGGAAACACTGTTTACCTTCCTGCTGTAGCGGTTCCTATTTATCTACTTGCATTTTGATGTGCTTTCGAACTGCTAGGTTGGCAGGAGCTGGGACCAAGCAACGGGAGCTCACCCCATCACAGGGATTCGAACCGCCGACCTTCTGATCAGCAAGCCCTAGGCTCAGTGGTTTAACCACAGCACCACCTGGGTCCCTATCCTTTTCATAGGTGACCTCTAAACCTAGTGTCTAAGATACATCTGTAGTAGAGAAGCAGGATGTGGATGTCCATATTGTGTTGCTTAATGGGGGTCCCCTGGAATGCACAAGACTGTTGGACAACCTGTTGCCTTCCAATGTTGTTGGATTCCAATTCCCATTATGCCTGACCATTGCCCACACCAGCAACATCTGGAGGCCCACAGGTTGCTTATCCCCAGAACCCAGCATAAAAGGTTAAAAAGTCTGATGACAAAAACTTACCCCAATGGGAACGGGTCATCTGATAACCTGCAACAGAAAGAGGAGGAATCAACAGGGACAACTCTGACCCAGGATTCACAGCTACACAATCAAAAACCAGAAGTAACCACAGGATTTTTATTCCAAGAAGAAGAAAATAATTGGGGGGAGGATTGGATTGCCCCAAATATTCTCCCCAGATCCTGATGCTGAGACTGCTTTTTTAAATCTCTCCCCAGGCATTGTGCTTAAACCTTGTGCCTGGCGAAGGTGCTATAGGCTTTGGTATGAAATGGACAGGAGAAAATAGGATCTCCATATTGCAGCTCTCAGACAAGGACAAGCAATGGGAGCAGAAGATGCTGTCCAATAAGATGTCAATTGAATGTGAATGGCATAGGCCAATGCGCTGTTGGAGGAGAGCACAGCTGATCTAATAATTGAACTGTTTTTTGCTGCACAGTGTTTCATGGGAAGAGTTTACTACTAAAAGTAAGGGGGGGACTCCTTAAGCTTGTAGATATCGAATCAATGTCATCTAATGATGTCACAAAAGGAACACATGAAGTTGCCTTGACAGAAGACGCCTTGTCCATCTTGCCCAGTTTTTCCTTCACTGTCAGAGATGCTTCAGGATTGTGGGTCACCATGTCTTTTCTCCAAAGCACGGTAATGGTGCACATGCAGTTTCAGCATTTTTGTTTTAACATTTTGCTCAATGCTTTACTCAGATATTTATTGCATTTCGATATTGTGTACTGACTTCTTTTTTTTTTTGCTTGCAGTTTTATTATTGCAACTTGTGTGAACCACTTAGAGTTTTTGCTATATCAAGCAGTCTATAAAATATTAAATTTGGTTTGACTGAGGCGCAGCACAATTACATAGCTAAACAGATTTAGCTATGCACTGACATCACTGAGGGCAAATGAGGACAACTGAAATGCAGCGCAGTGTTTCCTGAATTAGTCACCCTGAATGAGTCCAACCTGTCAGGGATCACACAGCGAGTTTGATGACATCACAATAGATTTAAATTGCAAATCTTTGCCTGGAAGTTTCTTCTTGGAATTCCTGAAACAATAGCTGGTTTGGAGATCTTCCTCTCCCAGAAAATTAGGCACTTTAACAGAATAATTACCTGAGTTCCTTTAGGGATCTGAAATATGCCTATCAATTGTATACCTTTCAAGCTAAAAAGAATCCAGTGCTAGAAAACCTTTCGTTTTCAGTATAGCATGTACAACGTTTCTCTCTCTAAATATATATCCCAGTTACATTCAACCATTGTGGTCATTTCTAATTACAAGAAATGCACACAATCTAATCAAATATAATTGTTGGTTTTTTTTAAAAAAAAATTATAACAAATGTTAACTAATCTCCTGTGTCTGACATAACCAAAAATGCAATCGATCCTAATCCATTTATTATAGCATGTAATCACCATTGATTGTCTGGTATAACGTATTTTGTTTTACATTGGAAAGGAAGCCAAGGATTCAGGTAGGAGAGTCTATGCGCTTTACTCCCTCTACCACCAGGACAGTTTTCAGTTTCTCAGTTTCTGTTCACTGAAACAGTAGCAGTAAAAACTATACAGGCAAAATACTATATGCACAGAGCTAGGGTTGCGATATCTCCAGAATTTTCCAGACATGGCTGGTATTCAGCCCCCTTAAGCAGCATCTGGGCAAAAATCACTGAAATGTCAGGGAAATTCCGACATATAGCAGCCCATGTCAGTAGTGTAGATGTTGGTGGTTTTCATTTAAAAATTAGCTCAAGAAATATATTTTTTGTTGAGATTCTATCAAAAACTTTTAAAAACTCAAAAAGAAAAGTTCAACAACTTTGCTGAAAAAAGGTCTATAACCTTTGTGTCTGGATTTTCACTTTTTGAAATACTGCAACCCTACACAGAGCCCTCTCTACCAATTGCATTTCTATGGTCTGAGTATCTGCCTATCAGCAATACAGCTCCATGGAGTTAGCCCCTTCTCTAACTAGCAAGAATATGTATTTGTGAGGTTTGGCTGCTAACCCACAATCAGGCCCAGGAAATTTGTGCGGTTTGCCCATAACCATCAGGTAAGCCAACTTCCATATCAAATTCTGTCAGGCTGCATGAATGCCAAATATGACAAATAAATTATAGGTAGGATGCCTGAACTAGGAAAAAGATTTACGCTAAGTTGGACATTACTAACTGAGGCACATGAATTGCAGGGATCTCCTTTGAACAGGACTCCTGTTCAATGTGCACTGCAAATGTGTCAGTTTCAGTTTCTCGTTTTTTCATTGTTCAGTTCCCCACATTTCTGCAACAGTTTGTGAAAATTCATCAGCATTTTAGTGCAAATTTATCCTTCTATACACACTTTTATATGTAATTCTGCCCGATAAGCATGATTTTGCACAGCTTTCCAGAATATAATGTAGTTTTGTATGACATTCTCAGTAGTATCTGCATATTTTTCCTGATGTGCAACATATGCAACCTCAATCAGTTAAGATTAGTAAACTAAAAGCCATGCAACTAATTGACGGATATTCCTAATCAGTCAAACAGCTCTAATATATCTCACACATGCAGAGTCAAAACCCACAATCTTAATATTCATGATTTCACATCATCCTAATCCAGGCATGTCCAACAGGTAGGTCGTGATCTACCAGTAGATCATTGGACGTCGGCGGTAGAACACTGATAGATCATTGGCTGAGCAACTGTGGCTCCCCTAAAAAAAAGCTCAACATTTTACCTCCTCCCTGAAAAAACTCAAAAACTTTGACCCGAACCCCCCAAAAGGGGGTAGATCACTGCCAGTTTTTAACTCTGTGTGTAGATACCAGTCTTGTTTTAGGTTTTTTGTTTTCCAGTTTGCTTTTTTTGCTTTGTTACAGTGGGAGAAATGAGGGTGTGCCGTTCTGTGAGATTAGTGATTTCCCAACCCATGGCAAAGCCACAGATACAAGATGGGAAAGGGTGAGGCGTGCAGTCACATCCAAAGACAGGATGACTAAGGTGATTCACAAGCTGCTAACAAAATCTCCCAAGCAACAGAAAGGTTGGAAGGTTATATAGAACTTGGGAGTGCCACATCCCTTGGAGGTTTGGGCTGTGGCATGCACTAGCATGCAATTCCTTCAGGCTGGGGGGGCGGGGCGAGGGAGGGGTGAAAGAGGGTGGGTATGTGCATACACCTTTATCAATTGCTTTGTACAGGGGCAGTCCATGTGGTACCCACCAGCTGTGGTTGGACTGCAACTCCCATCATCCCTGGCCATTAGCCATACTGGCAGGGGCTTGTGGGAGATGTAGTCCAACATCCTCTGGAGACTACAACATTGGCCACCCCTGGATATAAAAGGTAAAGGTATAGGAGCCCTGACGGTTAAGTCCAGTCGCAGACAACTCTGGGGTTGCAGCGCTCATCTCGCTTTACAGGCCAGCGTTTGTCCACAGACAGTTCATGTGGCCAGCATGACTAAGCCGCTTCTGGCGCAACGGAGCACC
Source organism: Zootoca vivipara (assembly GCF_965207765.1). NCBI lineage: Eukaryota > Metazoa > Chordata > Lepidosauria > Squamata > Lacertidae > Zootoca > Zootoca vivipara. The sequence goes on from NC_142595.1 coordinate 33,112,476, forward strand.
GAAACCAGAGCAGCGCACGGAAATGCCGTTTACCTTCCCGCTGGAGAGGTACCTATTTATCTACTGCACTTTTTGGCATGCTTTCAAACTGCTAGGTTGACAGGAGCTGGGACCGAGCAACAGGAGCTTCCCCCCGTCGCGGGGATTCAAACTGCCGATGTTCTGATCAGCAAGCCCAAGAGACTCAGTGGTTTATTAATGCTACATAAATGAGTCTCAGGCTCACAGATCCCCCCTTTCCCACTCCCCTGCTCCTCCTCTGGCATGGTCACAAGAACAAGAGCAAAACCATCTGCAAATGTAATCATAGTTTGACATTTCACCCATCCAATAATAAATCATGCTTAGTTTTAACTTTGATTTGTCAACTTCAAATCTGTTATTATTTATATGGTATATGTATACCATACAAATGCAACACACTGTAGTTGTAGTAGTAGTTGTTGTTGTTTAGTTGTTTAGTCATGTCCGACTCTTCGTGACCCCATGGACCAGAGCATGCCAGGCACTCCTGTCTTCTGTACTGTAGTAGAATAACACAAGTCAGAATGACTGATCCCTGCCCCAAGGAGCTTACAATGTCAATTTTCTCATGAGGAGGACAATAGAAGAAAGAAAGCATAAGATGTGCTAAGTGGGAGCAAATTATTTAAACACTGTATTTAAACTAAATTCAAGCAAAGTGGAATCTTCACTTGAACTTTGGCACCATTATGTCAGATGAGTTGAAGAGCAAACGTATCTAGTACAATTAGCTTGGTATTCAATATTCATTAGTTCAATTAGTGCCAGACTTTGAATTCATTAAACTGATGCCATGGAATGTTTAAAAACCACTCTCCCAACCTCAGGATTAAATTACAGCTTGTCAATCATGTGGTCACAGAGCTATTTAACCTGCCATAGAGGAGCAAGCTAACAAATAAAGTTATATCAGATCTAATTATGGAAATGATCATTAGCTAATTAACCATCCATTTACTCAGCATAAAGGTTTTAGCTTGAAGACTTCACAGTGGAGTTTCACAACAAGGATGCCTGCATCATATAATAATTTGCAGATAACTGTAGCAATAAATACAATGAAAATTTTATTCCCAAGCATTTATTTATTGCTGCCTTCCACTTCCATGTGGTCCTATTGATGCTACATATTGTAAACTGTGAAAGAAACTAGGGGACTCCAGTGGCAGACTCGTCAAACTACAACTTTTGCAGGAAAATATTTGTGGCTGTAGGATTATCCTGGAAGCTTCTTCAACAACCATTCTGTTCTAGATTATATCCACCAGTAGAGAGTACTATCACCTCCTCCTCTTATTTGGTGCCCATGGCAACTATATTGTTTTGACACCCATGACACTTTTATCAAGATTCGAGTACCGGCAACTCATTTTTTACAGAGAGAGAGAGAGAGAGAGCACTGCATAAATCATTCAGGACTAGAATCACAGACACATTATCCGCACCCCATATGCACACAATCCATTAGGGTTGTTTAATTTCCAAGCAAAGGGCCTGCTGGTTTCTCTTTAAGGTTTCCAGACTCAAAAGAGAGCAGGGCAATTAAAGGCACAGAAGTCCTGTCCTCCATTGAATCTGGCAACCCTACAATCCATACGTAATTAATCCAATCAGCCGCACCACCCAGATTGGCACACAGCACACTCAAGCAGTCCTCAAACAGCTTATCCCATAATCTTTTGGAAATATCATGTAACATTCCCAGAAACCTCACACACCCTTCATTTTCCAAATAGCTCCACCCATATGTGTGCAGCTGGGAATTCATGACAGCAAGGGTCACCAAGAGTAGCAAATTCTCTATTTCAGGGCTAGGCAGGTCTCAATATTTTATTTCTATTTTTATTTATTTAATTTATTATTATTATTATTATTATTATTATTATTAAAACTTATACATTGAAGATCTCAGGGTGGTTCACAGCATAAAAATACAGAATAAAAACACAAAATACATATTAAAACCAGAACAAAACAAACCCATAATCTCCCTCCCCCCACTCTCTCACACACACATTTAAAAGGACATAGAATGCTAATCAGCCCAAGGCTTGGCAGAAGAGAAACACCAAAAGATGTATTATGAAGGCACCAGATGTAGCCCCCTGGAGAAAGCATTTCACATGGGGAACCACTCCAGAAAAGGTCTGATCTTGTGTTGCCACCTTCCAGACCTCTCATGAAGGAGGCACATGAAGAAGAGCCTCAGCTGATGATCGCAGGATCCGGTCATCTCATATGAGGAGAAGCGGTCTTTCAGGTATTGCAGTCCTGAGCCATTTAACATCAGAGCCAGCACTTTTAATTGGGCCTAGAAATTAATTGGCAGCCAGTGCAATTTGGCCAGGATTGGTGTAATATTCTCAAACTGTCCTGCCCCAGTGAGGCATCTGGCCACTGAATTCTTTAGCAGCTGATGTTTCCGAACCATCTTATACAGCCCAACATGTAACGCATTGCAGAAATCTAGCCTACAGGTTACCAAAGCACAAATAACAGAAGTTAGGCTATCCCTGTCCAGATAGGGGCACAGCTGGTCCACCAACTGAAGTTGATGAAAGGCACTCCGGGCCACTTAGACCACCTGAGCCTCAAAGGATCCAGAAGTACCTGCAAGCAACGCATCAAGAGCAGGCACCCACGTGGTCTAGGGAACCACCCACTAACAGTGTTTCAATCTTATCTGGGTTGAGCTTCAGTTTGTTGCCTGTCATCCAGTCCATTACCAAAGCAAGACAATGGTCCAGCACATCTACTGCCATACCTGCAGATGTAAAAGAGAAGTGGATCTTTGTGTCATCAGCATATTGCTGACAATGTACTCCAAAACTCCAGATGGCCCCACTTAGCAGTTTCATGTAGATGCTAAATAGCACAGGGGATAAAATTGAACCCTGAGGGAACCCATATTGAAGGCTCCACATGGCTGAAGAGCACTGATCAAGCACCAACCTCTGGAAATGACCATCCAGGTAGGACCAGAACTATTGCAAAGTGGGGCCACCCACCCCTAACTCAGCCACATCCTCGGTGACTCCAAACACTTGCTCTGAGGGGTAAGATACAGGCCTATCAATGGCTCTAAAGTCTTGGAAATTCCATGTTCTGTGGCAGCAAAATCTGGACACCAGATGCTAGGGACAACCTAATAAGGAAGGCTTCTGAATGAGGGCATTCGCAGCCCTACCTGAAAATGCCAGGGGTTGAATCTTGGACCTCCTGCACACAAAGCAGATGGTCTCCCACTGAGCTACAGCATTTTTCCTTGTCTCAGCCATGGGTGTACCCAGCATGGGGCAGGGGGGGGAGCAGCTGCCCCCCCTAGAAGGCCAAACCACGGGCCCGACTAGGGAAGCAAATACCCTGCGCAGGTTGACACGGGGGGGGGGACGCTGCTGGTGCCGCGGCTCCTCGGCGGCGGCTCCTCCTCCTCAGCCCGCCCTGCCTACATTTGCACCAATCCCCGCCCACTAAAGCCTTTGCGCCTCCCAATGAAAAGCTCTGCCGGACGGCAACCTCTCCTGCCTAAGAGTTCTGCTGGGCTGGCAAGCGAAGGAGATGTGGCTCCCTGCATTGGTTGCAGCTGCTGCCGCGCTCTGCCTCCCGGTAGGCTGCACTGCGTTCGTCGGTGCCGCGGGCTGGGAATCGCCCCCTTCCCCCCTCCGCACCCCCCTACCCCCCCCCCGTTAGGAGTTGCTACTGAGACTCCTCCTGGGCCGGGAGAGGAAGTGCACCGACAGGAGCCAGTTCAGCCTCGGTGGGCAGAAGCCTGCAAAGGAGGAGTGGGGGGCGGCGCCCGAAGGCGGTGGTCGTGGCTGCTGCAAGGAAGCTGCGTGGGGGCGTTTGCACCAGATTGCCGGCAGCAGGAGTAGCACAGCGGCAGTGACCCTTCCTCGCCACCCCCACCCCCAGCAATAGGAAAGGAGCTGCCTTGGGGGGCGGCACAGCTCTCCGCTCCCCCTGTGTGCATTGCCCTCTACGGGTATTGGCTGCTGTTTTCTTCTTTGCAATGCGCCCCCCCCAGCTGCTCTCCCTTGCTGCCCCTGCCGAGAGAGGGGCGTTGAGGGCGGGGGAGCCTCCGCCGCTGCCGCCGTAGGGTCGCAGCTGGGGGGCTCACCTGCGCTGCGCCACCCCACCTTTCCCATCTTTTGCTCCCTTGCGATGGGGAGGCGGCGGTGGCAGCTTCTTCTTCTTCTTTGAGGGTCTCAGCTTGGCGGGGGGTCCCCAGTATCCTCCCAGGCCATGGGGGGGGTGGCCCCCCAGGACTAGCAGACCTCTGAGCTCCTTCCCCATCCCAGATATATAGGGTGGGAACTGGCAAGGCTTCGGGAGGACCTGGAGGAGGGAAAGCGGGGCCCAAAGGGTTTTTTCAGGGGGGTGGCTAGCCGTAAATGGATGGGAGCGGTTTTTCAGAGCAGGGTCGTCTTAAGCATACCTGGCGCCGTGGTGGTACGGATCCCTCTGGTGCCCCCACCCGCCCCGTTTCCTGGCGCGGCAGGCGCAGCTCACTGTGCGGCTGCCGCCTGGAGGGCCAGGGGGTGCTGCCCGCCCCCTATTGTGACGCCCCTGCATGCGGCGGAGGCGGCCCCAGGCCCGCGCCTCTCCGGAAAGCAGCCTGAAGCCGCTGAACAGCTGAGAGGTGCGCCTGGGGCGGCCTCCGCCGCAACTCTCAGCAGGCGCAGTGGCGCCCCTGGTGGCCTGGTGCCCTGGCACTCTGCGCCACCGGACCCGGGTCTAGAGACGGCCCTCCTTCAGAGCAGGGAAATTTCGTGTGAGAGAGTTTAGGGGGTTCATTTAGAGGCTGCAGCCGCCGCCGCAGAGTCATCGGGCCCGCTGGCCCTGTAGCCCTTCCCACATCCCCACTTTGTGGCCCCTCCCCTCCTGTGCCTTGGCCCCGCCCCTGAACGACCATGGCTTGCCCCCCCCCCTAGTTTTGATCCTGGGTACGCCCCTGGTCTCAGCCATCTTTTAGGATCAGCAGGATGGGCCCCTTCTTAAGCTTCGCATTTGTACATCAGGATGGCAACTGGCCAGGAGATGAGGAAACCAATCCAGCCCAGCTTGCTTTTATGCCTTGAAGCAGCTGCTTGATGTGCCGAAATCAGCAACTGGTGTTTGTTTTGTTCCAGGCTGTAGAGATAAGCATTATCACCTGCTAGCTGGTGTTGATCAAGCCTGCTCCTGATGTGATGCTCCTGGGGCCAGTTCAGAACTTGGCAACATCGGTACTTTCTGCCCACTTCTAACAAAGGAGGAAGCACTGGGCAGGCTTAACCACATATTTCGGTAACTGGTGTGTTGCAGGAGAAAGAGAGGTGGTGATCAAAAGGAGTTTAGTCTGTGAGAAATGCTCTCGGGTATCAACCTCCCTTTCTCACTCTCTTCTTCTTTCTATGCATCCAGATATAAACACTGCAGCGGTTAGGACAACGATGGTCCCAGTTCCCTTCCATATGCAAGATGACACAGGGTGGGAGGGAGGGTTAGCTCAACGTTTGAGATGGGCTCCCTGGGCAAAGTGTCCTCTAGTGAGTCCCTCCCTCTGTTAGTGGGCTTACCTGGCTGCAGTAGCAGTGACCCAAACAGGACTGGGCAGCTGTGTCTAGCTGCCCTTTTTAATCACCTACAATGCTTCAGAATGATGCTCAATAGGGGGAAATTATAAGGGTTGTTAGAGACGCGAGTGGCGCTGTGGGTTAAACCACAGAGCCTAGGGCTTGCCGATCAGAAGGTCGGTGGTTCGAATCCCCGCAACGGAGTGAGCTCCTGTTGCTCGGTCCCTGCCCCTGCCAACCTAGCAGTTCGAAAACATGTCAAAGTGCAAGTAGATAAATAGGTACCGCTCTGGCGGGAAGGTAAACGGCGTTTCCGTGTGCTGCTCTGGTTCGCCAGAAGCGGGTTAGTCGTGCTGACCACATGACCCGGAAGCTGTACGCCAGCTCCCTTGGTCAGTAAAGCGAGATGAGCGCTGCAACCCCAGAGTCGTCCACGACTGGACCTAATGGTCAGGGGTCCCTTTACCCTTTACCTTTATAAGGGTTGTTATATGATCCACGTGCACCCACCTCACCTAGCCCTGGAATTTCCAAAGACTGTATGACTACCATCCGTTTCATTACCGGTATATTCTTCCATAATCAGTAACTTGCTAGTTTTATGATGGAGTGGGGGGAGGGTATTGATTCAGTTTGTATTTAAAGGCATGTCTACCCAGCTTGCACTTTCTGAAACAAGATATGGACTAGAGAACAGCCATCCTTTGAAATTAGCATTTCTCAAAAAAAAAAAAATGCAATGCAGTTCTCCAGCCAAGACCATATTAGTGGAAATGACATACAAAATGCATATGGGGCAAAGTTGCTTTGCAAAGAAATGTGTGTACAGTGGAACCTCGGTTTATGAACACCTCGGTTTATGAATTTTCGGTTTATGAACACTGCGGACCCATCTGGAACGGATTAATTCATTTTCCATTACTTTCAATGGGAAAGTTCGCTTCAGTTTATGAACGCTTCAGTTTATGAACAGACTTCCGGAACCAATTACACCCATGCTTCAGTTTATGAATGCTTCAGTTTAAGTACTCCGCGGACCCGTCTGGAACGGATTAATCCATTTTCCATTACTTTCAATGGGAAAGTTCGCTTCAGTTTATGAACGCTTCAGTTTAAGTACTCTGCGGACCGTCTGGAACGGATTAATCCACTTTCCATTACTTTCAATGGAAAAGTTCACTTCAGTTTATGAACGCTTCAGTTTATGAACAGACTTCCGGAACCAATTGTGTTCATAAACCGAGGTACCACTGTATTAGGCAAAATTGCACACAAAAGTGTGTTATAGTAGCATAAAATAGCACTAAATTGTTGAAAGCTGTTGTGGAAATGTGGAGAACTGAAAAATACCCTTCCCTATTCTCAATATAATTGTAGTTTTGTTTTGTTTTTATATCGATAGTTTTTATTGATTTTTTTTAAAAAAATAGAAAATTATAAAAAATAAAACAAACCTATTTTTGCAGGTTTGCATATCTTGAGGAGGCACTTTGTTTAAAAATAGGATACAGAGATAAGTAACAAATATAAATGAAACATAAACAAGGAACTATCAATAAAAATAATAATTGGGTGGGGGGGACAGTGGTGGAACTTCAGGCAAGGACGGGGCTGGCACGAGTCCCGGGGGCGTGGTGCGCCGCCCGCAGTGGTGTGGTGTGCGTCCTGGGGGCGTGTGTCCTGGGGGCGTGGCACGACACCTGTGGGGGCGTGGCACCCAGTGCGGGCAGGGGGGCAGCTGCAATGGCACCCCACCGGGATCGTGCTGCCGGGGGCGGTGTGCTCCCCCCCCCCATTCCTCTTCCTCTGCCAGTGTGAGGGGAAAGAGGATACTGCCAGGAGTATCTTTATGGAATTCTCAGGATGCTAAAGGCTAAAAGATGATGAAGAAGAAGAGGAGGAGGAGGAGTAGGAGTAGTAGTAGTAGTTTGGATTTGATATCCCGCTTTATCACTACCCGAAGGAGTCTCAAAGCGGCTAATAATCTCCTTTCCCCTCCTCCCCCACAACAGACACCCTGTGAGGTGGGTGAGGCTGAGAGACGTCAAAGAAATGTGACTAGCCCAAGGTCACCCAGCAGCTGCATGTGGAGGAGCGGAGACGCGAACCCGGTTCCCCAGATTACGAGTCTACCGCTCTTAACCACTACACCACATTACAAACCCATACAGCTATGTGCATTGAGAGTGTGTGGGAGAGGAGAGAGGTACAGAATGGTTTATTGCATTGTCTCAGGGTAGCCATATACTTTGAAAAGTTGGATGTGGACTCAGATTGCAAGAGTCATCTTTTACTGTACATATTGAATAAAATCATAACATGTTGGGGGGGGGTGTCTTGCTTTGTCCTCTTGCTACTTAGCTCATGAGTGAGTTTCCTAGTGAAGCTACTCCCCATACCTTGCTATGCCATGCTGGAAGAGTGGCCCCTAGTAAATCTGTCCAGTCCCTAGCAATAATATTTCAAGCAGCAATTAACATCAAGAGGCAGAAAAACTAAATGTATAATTATTGTTAATTGTTAAGTCTAATTTTAGTTTTTCTGCCTCTTGATGTTTTCCTCCGTGGTCTCCTACTGTTGTTTTATTTTAATAATGTATCATTGCACTCTCTTATTATGTGTGTGTGTGTGTGCGCGCGCACATGTATTATTTTTTGTAATGTGCTTTGGTTATTATTTTAATACAAAAGTGAGATATAAATAAAAAGAAAACTAATCAACACACCCACTCAGTATCAGTTCCATAGAGTCAAATTAGGAAAAGCAGGAGCCTTTCCACAGTGGGTCAAGAGAGACTTTTCTCCTGTATGCCACCCCTCCCCCCCAAAAAAAAAACCGAGAGAGAGAGAGAGAGAGAGAGAGAGAGAGAGAGAGAGAGAGAGAGAGAGAGAGAGAGAGAGAGCTTGGCCGTACCAACCTAATTACTCCAGAATCATTTGACAACCACTGGTTCTGTACTAAAAATCATAGCTTAGAATTCATTCTTTGGCTCTAGTCATGCACTAGAAGGACAGAAATATCATTTTTTTTCATCATTTAATCACTCAGTTCATTAACAATAATAAAAACGATGCTGGCTAAAGGATCACTGTTCCAGGGATCTTGAAGGTTTGCCCCTATAAGCCTCAGGTGTTTTGCCTCCCAAACTCACCACACCTGAAGTACCACTTTTTTTCCAGGACTGATGAAAGGATTCAGGAATCCTGGATCCTAGACCCACTCTTAGATGTCTCAATCCCACAATCTTTGGTGGAACTCTCTTCCAAATGGGATCAGACAGGGGGGCCCTCCCTGTTAAGCTTCTGACACCTACTGAAGACTTTCTTTTATTTCAGCAAGCATAGGCAAATAGGAAACTATCTTATACCAAGTCAGACCATTGATCCACCTAGCTCAGTACTGTTTACACTGACTGGCAGCAGCTATCCAGGATTTCAGACAGACAGTCTCTTGCCAACCCCACTTGTAGATGTGGGGGATTGAACCCAGGACCTCCTGCTTGCAAGGCAGGTGCTCTACCACTGAGCTGTAGTCCTTCCCCATGGAGCATTTTAAGGCATTTCTGATCTGATAGTTATTACCTGATTTTTTTTTAATCTTTGTTGCATTTGTTGAGCTTGTTGTATGCTGTTTAAGCAGTATATAAATTGTTGAAATAAAGGTGGCCTAAATGAATGCAGTGGGAACTTCTAATGCTTACCTCTGTCGGGTATGATCTGCTGGTCATCCTCACAAGAATTATATCCATAATGCCATTGCTTGCAGATCCCTCTTTGCATCATCAGGGTAGCCAAAACCAGCAGCAGAGCTCCTGCGGTGCCAAATCTGGGTGCCCCTTGCTGTCTTGCCATGATTCCGTTTTTCTTTTTCTTTTGTTTTTGGATCTGCTGTCACTCAATCCTCCCTGAACTGGGAGAGAGCGGCAAGAGGGATGCCCTCTGGGGTGACAGGGCTTGTTTCTCTCCAAGATGCAGATGCTTTAATACCTAGCCCTCAGAAGGGCGGGCACAATGTCACCCAACTGGTTTGACTGATGTGCTGGGTTGCGAGTGTGGCGTCTGGCAGCCAAATGGGGAAGCCGGCTGATGAAGCCTAAGATATCCATCCGGAGAATCCAGCCAGCTGTGCTCCTGCATCCCTGATGGATGTGCCAGTACCTGGTAGAGAAACGGTATGCAGGAAGATAGAAGAGGTGGAGACAGCCATGAAGATAGAAGAGGCTGCTTAATCCAAACTGCAGCTCCTGGAAAAGATGGGACTAGTCATACGGGCCAAGTAGCCTTCAATACTTCCATGTGTTGAGGAACAGGAGGTTAAGGTTAGTAGATTAGAAATTATATGTGGGAGGTAAATGACTCCTGCTGAACATCTATTAGCAAGGAGTTCCACAACAATGAGTCTGCCTCACTGAAAGCTTGGCCTCTGGTAAAGGCCAGTTGAACTTCGGGGACATGGTGAATATATTCCGCCCTTCATCCTAGGGCATAGGTGCCAACTCCCAGATTGAAAAATCTGGGATTGGCACCGGAAGTCACGCTGCGACCATTTTGGAACTGGGCAGAGCAGCACCGGAAGTTGCTTCTGTGCATTCTCTGCTCATTTCCAAAATGGCCACGGCACCGGAAGTCGCGCTGCAGCCATTTTGGAAGTGGGCAGAGCAGCGCCGGAAGTCACTTCTATGCATGCTCTGCCCATTTCCAAAATGGCCGCAGTGCCAGAAATCGCTTCTGCGCATGTCCAGAGACTCCAGACATGCGCACAAGGAGCCTGCCCGGGCCAGTAAGAATCCAGGGGATTTACGGGGGGGGGGGTAATCCGGGCTGCCAGCGGGAAACGGCTGGAAAACGGGGGTTTCCCAGGGAATACGAGAGACTTGACAGCTATGTCCTAGGGTGACTTGCAAGAATAAACACATAGTACCTCATTCCCTATAGACTAGCTAGATCACAGAGATTGACAGGGGCTGAGCTTTAGGAGGTGTTTCTGGCTCCAGAAATCAAATTTCTATCATCAGAATTCAGCGCATTAGCCCCTTCATGATAGAACACCTGACCAGTGGAGGTGAGGCAGGTGCCAACATTGAACAGATTTTGATGGGCTGCAAAAACATTTTCATTTCTGAAATGTTAACTTATCCGGTCACTTTTAGAACTCTACTGTTTCATTTATGAGGTAAGTTATTCTGTATTTTATTTTGCTGCAAATTGCTTAGAGAGCTATGTTTACAGTAGATTCGTAAATGCTTTAAATGTGCACATACAACAATCAGTAATGAAAAGAAAAGAAAATCAACAATATAGTAAAACAGAGCATTGGTCACTTTTCCAGCCACCCAGCCATCCTTCTACATTAAAAATGAAAATAATAATCCTAACAGAACAGGCAGGTTTTTAGCTGGCCCCTGACACTAAAAACAGTTGGTGTCCAAGGGAAGTACATTCCATAGACTGAGAGTTGGCTGACCATCAGCTTTGTGGTTTTCTGCGGTGTTTTCTGTACTCTGATGGGGGTAGAGCTGTTGATTTTTTGCTCTGCTGTGGCTGCTGCCACTCTCCCATTGCATTTTGCAAATAGGCTGTTGCTTAGTTGAAAGCCTCCGAGATCCGCTATCAGGTGCGCGGCATGTGGGCGAACCGTTACTGCGTGCTGCCTTTGTTTCTCCATGATCTTGCCCGGCGATAAATATTCAACATCATGGTTTTGTTATCATGTATCGGTTGGATTATTGCAATGTTCTAATTAATATGTCTGGCTATATTGCGTCTACTGTATATATGAGATGGAGAGACAGAAGTATCTCTCTATCTGTGGTTTCCCTAACAGCAACTAAGACGTAAAAGACAAAAAAAAATACGTGTGAGGTTTCCTTATCCCTCAAGAAATCTGACTCTTCAGGGAATGAGGTTTAGCTTTTACCATGGGGTTACAAAGATTGGAATCAATGGCATTACCTTGATGGATCTCTATCTGGCAGGACTCATTTCTCATCCTAAATTAACATGCCTGAAATGTTAAACAAAAAAGTCTCTCTGTGCTATGCTGAAAGCATAGTCATGTGCTTTCCCAGCACATCAACCAACTACTGCCAAGGGTGTTCTACTAGCAAGTCGGGCCACTTGAGATGTTCCATATCAGGGGTTGGCAACCATTTGTCTGTCAATGGCCACATTCCCTCAGGGGTAATCTGCCAGTGGCCTCTTGCCAATAAGGGGCAAGACTGCAGCCAGAGGTGGGTGGAGCATCGTTCTTGCTAGCCAGAGGTCTGATATGATATCTTGTAGAAGGTTTTTGAAATTAGGCCTAAGGCTGCAGGTTGGCCAACTCTGATCTAGGTGGATCAGCCAAAGTAGAATTTCAAGCTTCTGATTTCTCAGCAGCCATAAAGGAAGTTGTCCTTTCATCTGCACACACGCACACGCTTCTGTATGACTCTGCCATATAAAGAAGAAGAAGAAGAAGGAGGAGGAGGAGGAGGAGGAGGAGGAGGAGGAGGAGGAGGAAGAGGAGGAGGAGGTGGTGGTGGTTAGGGGTACTCTCATTTTCCTACTCATATTGAAATGTTGCCCCTCAATGAGGCCAATCTTAGATTCACAAAATGTTCAGGGGTATGCGTATGCCCAGAAAAAAAAGCACTGAATCAATCTATTGGGCTATCTAGACCAGGATTGCTTTACTTGGACTGGTAGTGTTTCTCTAGGGCAGCCTTCACCAACTTGGTGCCCCCCTGAAGTTTTAGACAACCAGATTCAGCCCCATTACATAAAATTCCAGAGTACAGTCTAAAGGCACAGGAGCATGTTGAAGTTAAGCAAGACCACCCAAGGAACTGTGCACACACCGCCTTCAGTTCCATGATGGCAAAAAGGCCTGGCATAAATGTAAGACATAAATAAAAGCATAACTCTCAGAAGATTCGTGCGATCAGTTCAGAAACTTTGGGGCCAAACTTGTGAAAATATTTTTGGGGATTGAATCTTCTTTAGTTTTGATTAAGGACAACTGCATAGGGGTGGGTGTGGGGTGCTGAATCTGAGTGGAGCTGTTGCACTGAAAGGGAGGCAGCTAAGAACAACGAGACCCTTTTGGCTCCAACCAAAGCCCTGTCTAGACCAGCATGCTGTTCCCCACAGTGGCCAAGCCAGATGCCTGCAAGCAATTACACCCTCCTTTTGTTGTTCCCCAATGACTGCTATTTAGAGGTGCACTGAAGGCAAAATATTATAATAGTGGTTAATGGCTTTTGATAGCCTTATCCTCTGTGAATTTGTTTAAGCTCCTTCTAAAGCCATCTAAACTGGCAGCCATCACCACATCTTGTGGCCGTGAATTCCATAGTTTAAGATTAACCCTTCATTTTTAAAGGTCATAATTGTCTGCTGCATTAACTGTATCTACGTACAGATTCTAAAAGGGGGAGAGAGAGAGAGAGAGAGAGAGAATGGGGTGAGGAGGAGCAAAAGGCACGAAGGCCTACTGATTTTATGCACATTTACCCAGAAGTAAATCACTTGAGAGGCTCCCTCCCAAATAAGGGTGAATATGTTGTAGCATTTACTTGTTTTAGGGAAGAGACCCTTTCCATATTAGAGAAATTTGCCTGTAGAGAAGTCACAGTGTTTTCAATTGCCTACTTTTCTCAGCCTTGTCACATGAAGATAACAATCATTTCTTAAGCTAGGGTGTGGTGGAGCTCATTAGCTAATGTTCATAAAACAGCTCGGAGGTGCTAAGCAAGCATAGTTACTGTTATTACACACCACGGAGAATTAACTCAGACAACTCCAGTAAAAACCCAGCTATTAGGAACATAGGATTTCTTGGAACATAAGATCCCCAGTTTTCATTGTTGGAAGATGTGGGGTCTGGCGACATGAGGCAAAATGTCTGGGTTTCATTGCCAGATCTGGGAAGCAAGAGAGGACTAGGGAGTTACATTTGGTGAACTGAAAGCTAAGGTGAGTGGGAGATGCAATAGTTTCCTCCTCCAGATCTGGGCAGGGAATCTGGACATGGGGAAAGACTGTAGCTCAGTGGTAAAAGCATCTGCTTTCCTGCAGAAAGTATTCAAACAACCCCAGCATCTCCAGTTAGGGCTGGTGAAATCCTAGAGAACTGCTGCCTGTCATTGTGAATATTTTTGGGCTAAATGGACCAATGTAAGTGCAGGTGATGCTGTGGTCTAAACCACAGAGGCTAGGGCTTGATGATCAGAAGGTTGGCGGTTTGAATCCCTGCGATGGGGTGAGCTCCCGTTGTTTGGTCCCTGCTCCTGCCAACCTAGCAGTTCGAAAGCACATCAAAGTGCCAGTAGATAAATAGGTACCACTACAGCAGGAAGGTAAACGGCATTTCGGTGCGCTGCTCTGGTTCGCCAGAAGTGGCTTAGTCATGCTGGCCACATGACCCGGATAAACTGTCTGCAGACAAACGTCGGCTCCCTCGGCCAGTAAAGCAAGATGAGTGCCGCAACCCCAAAGTCATCTGTGACCGGACCCCTGTGTCAGGGGTCCCTTTACCTTTAAGTCAGCTTTCTATAATCTTGTGAATTGGATGCAGTTGACTGGGGGGGAGGTCATCAGGTACTAGGATTCCTAGGTTCCTTTAATGTAGCCAGTATTGTTTTTGGTTTGTTTGTTTGCTGGCTGTCTTGTTTACTGGGCCATGCTCCTGGGTCTGTAACAGCAACCTGACAAGCAGAAATAAAGCAATGGAAGCTTTTTCCTGGCATGGAAGTACAGGGGTGGGGAATGTTCTACTGGCAGGATTTACTGGGCATTGTTGAAAGCACAAGCTCAGTGGTGGGCTCTGAAATTTCAGTGGTGCCCTGTGCAATGCTACAATCCCCCCACCTCTTGCATTCTGTCCTATAGCATTGTTGTGGAGTCCCCTGTAGTATGGCGCCCACTGTGACTGGTGGGTCACACTACCCTAAAACCGCCTATGACAGGCTCAAGGTCAGAACATAACATAGGAGGCCTGCTGGATCAGGCCAAAAACCCATCAGGTCCAGCATTCTGTTCTTCCAGTGGCCAATCAGATGGCTGTGTGAAACCTATAAGCAGGAGAGGAGTGCCACCAGAAGATAGAGGACCAGTTGCCAGCCCAATTTGAAACTGACTAAGAAGGATTAAACCATCTTGATTGAATTGATTGTTGCATATTGAGGCGACATAAGCTCTTGACTTCATCTTGCCTGCACTGATCTCAGACTCCCACTGAATCCAGCATTGCTCAGGAAGGATGACAAAATCCCTACCGGATAAGAGTGGCTGATCAAGTTGATGGAATATGCCGAATTGGCAAAAATGGGTGAATCAGAAACCAGAAAGATGAGGAATGGGGAAAATTTATAATTTACCTTGGAGAACACAGTAAACAATTAAAAACATTAGCAGGACTGTAATAACACTTGTAAGGTTTTTTTAAAAAATGGAGGACAATATAAGATGCAGTGGAAAGGGACTAACAATGGAACCCATGGAGGGGTGGAGGAAAGTCCAAGGATTTGGGGAATCCTATATTTTTGTGGTGATGGCTTAAGTCTGAATGTAAACATTAAATGTAAAATCAAATAAAAAAACTTTACTAAAAAAAAAAGAAGAATCCAGCATTGCTCAGGATTTGGGCCTCTGAATTTTCAAATGTTTTTTTCAGATCCAGACCAGATGGAACATCAGCAGTAGCGGTGACAATGAATCCAGAGTTATCATAAAAAGTGTGTGTGTGTGTGTGTGTGTGTGTGTGTGTGTGTGTGTTCGTTCTGGAAAGACCCAAAGCATCCATCTGGACTCAGAAGCTACACTGCCATCACCAGGAGAAGCCCCTGAGGTTTCGCGACAGACTGGGCACCAAGTAACTCGCCACCTCTTGGAGCTTATACAAAACTGGTCAGTGCTGCAACTTGCGAGATGGGTGTGGCTTGCAGGATTTAGGTAAACTGAGGTGATGACACGGCAGGGTGTAGTGGAAATCTTGCGTAGTGTATGTGCGTGATGTGGGAACTGTTGTTCGCCTGGCAGCACAACATTATGTATCTCTGTTCAGAAGTATGCTTCATGGAGGAGAAAAAGATTTACTGCCAAGTAAGTGTGCCACCAACATGAGTCTGACCAAACTGTGGGAGGCAGTGGAAGACAGGAGTGCCTGGTGTGCTCTGGTCCATGGGGTCACGAAGAGTCGGACACGACTAAACGACTAAACAACAACAAAAACAACAACAACAACAAAGTGTGCTTGGAATTGCAGCTTCAGTGTCCCGAAAAACATGCTGGTGGTTTGAGGCATATATAACAATGAGCTGATTAAAATTATTGACTGCAGAACTCTTCATTAAATATTGCACATATCTAAGAGAAATCAAGTATTGTGATGGAGAAGAAATTCAGTTCATTATGCACTGAAAGCCGAATCTATCAAAATTTTGGAATTTCGGCACTTTCAGAAACAATAAGCAAACTTAAACACAACTATCCTTTGAAATTAACACTTCTCTGAATTGTGCAGTGCGGTTGCCCCTCCAAGCAATGTGTGCAAAAATGTACAGGACAAAGTGAGCATGAAATGTATATAGTGAAATTAACATACTGTACATGCATATAAGGATAAATTATCTGCTGAACATTCGAGAGAAGTTTAAAAAAAGAAGGCAAACTTATTTGGAAATGTGAAGAACTGAACTTAAGATTAGAAAAATGAGAAACTGGGGGGGGGAATGAAATTTACAGATTCATCCATCTATCCCTATGTGAGAGGAGTGTGAGAGAACAAACCTGGAGGTGTTTTAGGGTCAGTCTACAAAATACACCAGGAAAGCCAGAAATGATCTCTAGACATTTATTTTGAAAAATAATAAAATGAAACAGTCTAGCTGGGGGCATTTAATGCCTTTCCCAGCACCGCAATTTTCCTGATCCAAATTGCCCTCCTAATCTGTCATTACTACATCTGCAGTATACTCATGATGTATTATCTTAAATGCATGTGTTGGCTTGACAGTGCTGTGCCCCAACCTTGATTATAGCCAATTGTAGTTGGAGCAAATTCCTTAAGACCCCCGGGAAGCCGTTCTCCCTTCCAGTGTGGTCTTGGCTTCCTTGCTCTTCCAACTCTTTGCTGCAAATGTATACATTTCACATCTGTTTATGGATGAATTTGGAAACATTCCTGAACCAAGAGCTTGAGGCACTGGGCATC
The DNA here is from genome assembly GCF_965207765.1 of Zootoca vivipara. Lineage (NCBI taxonomy): Eukaryota > Metazoa > Chordata > Lepidosauria > Squamata > Lacertidae > Zootoca > Zootoca vivipara. The sequence goes on from NC_142595.1 coordinate 33,129,248, forward strand.
GTAATAGCGATGTTTTGCTGGGCTCCCCCATGGGATTTGGGGAGTGTTTGAATTCTCTTCTACTTATTCAAGGAATTGTGTCACTGTGTTATGAAACCAGCTGGGATTAACCATCCTGGACTTAATTGCACAACTAAGGCACAACACTTATCGGCAGATTCCTTTGTAATTGGCACACGCGCCGCCTTGCCCCAGCAATTGAGGGGCCATGGGCCGCGCAACGTCACTCGCGCATGCCATGGAGCATGCTGCCATGTTGTGCATATGCCCCGCAGCTTGCACACTTGACACAAACGCACCCTGTGGCATGTGTGCACGGCCACTGCAGAGCTTTTTGGGTGGCCCTTTCAACAGAAATGGGGGGCCTAGCCCCCTGTCTGTCCGTCCCCCACTCAGTACCCCTGGTAACTGGCAAGTTTGATCCAGAAATTTAAAAGCCATGAACAAAGTGATTGTTTTGTTGCTCACTGCCCCTCCATGGTCAGTGCTAGTGTAACAAGTGGCTATGAGTCGTTCCTTTCATGCCTAGACTGGGTATGTGTAAAATGTAGCCACTGTTTCTGGAGGAGGCACTATGTGAATGATATCACTGCACAGCCCAATGTGTAGAGAAGAATCTGGTGGAAGGACGCCTAGGGCCCTGCACAGCAGAACAAGCAACCACATGATTACTTTGCCATCTAAAGAGGGAGGAATCTGTCAGATCGTTTGCAGTAAGTGAAGTCCATATAAGAAACTCCCACCCCCTGAGATCACAGAGTCCAGAGGCATAAGACCATTGGGTCTAAAACTTAGTGAATATATAGCCCTGTACTTCATCCATACAGAAAGCACTCTTTTCCGTAAAATGTATTTTGTAAGTGTGGTGGGGGGGGTGTACTTTGGTCATCTTGTTTTTCTCTGTAATCTACCCAATGTGTATAGAATCGAATATCAGCATCTGGGCAACCAAAAGAGGGGCAGAGGCCTCTAAGCTCAAGGATGGCTCGAGGCAAAACGTAAAAGTAATTTTCAAAACCTTTGTAATACTGTTTGCCAAGCTGTTTCCATGTGGCAAACAGACACCAGCTCATATTTTAGTGATTAGATAACCTTCTCACAATTGGAACTGCGAGGGGGAAGAACAGAGCAAGCGAACTACTACCAAGAGGAACTTGATGTCTCTGAATATGGAAACTCCATTGAGCTATCATGACTAATAGCCATTACTGGACCAAGCCCAGGATTGGGAAACCTGTGGCCCTCCATAACTGTGCCATAACTGCCTCAGTAAACTTGAACTGGCTTGTTTCCCTCTCCCCTCCCAGTCCCTTTCCCACTTTGTATCATGTCTATTAAATCTGTAGGCCATTGTTTTAAACTCTGAACATATTGGCCAAAAGGCAGAAGGCAAGTGCTGTGAATTAAAGGGATAGTAGATATCTCCACCGTGCCAAACAAACAGGGACAGGGACAACACTAATTCAGGGGGACATGTAGGATTTCTTCAAAACTTTAATCCCTTTATCAAACTGGGAACAGAACCAAGATTCTTGAGTTTGCACCTTTTACCTCAGATTGCCTCAGCTTCACACTACCAGGCTATAAAAATGCTTTTTTATTGAGCTGTGCACCTTCAGGCTTTCCAACCCATCCTTCCCGGTAAAGCAATAAAACACTGCTATTTCTTTTTTTTAAAAGAGAGAGGTGAGCAAGCCAATTTTCATGCAGAAACTGAAGGAAACAGAACACTATGTTTGTCTTTCCACCTATTTGTGGCTTAAAGACAAGAGTTTCAGCCAGTGTGGAAAGCAGTTGGATTTTCCTGGGTGGTGAGCAATTGCCAAGTAGTCTGAGAACTAGTCTGAGAACCTAGAGATTTCTACCTCCTCCCCTTTGGAAGGAAATGTAGTAGTAAAGGTAGAATTAAGATTTGTGGCAGTGGGTAGGGAGATACAGTGGTGGAGCTTCATGCTCTGGCACCTAAGGGAGTGGAGAGCAGGCAGGGGCGGGGCTGGCGCACGTCCTGGGGGCATGGCACTCAGCACAGGCGGGGGGACAGCCGCAATAGCACCCCACCAGGATCGCACTGCCAGGGGCTGTGCGCTCCCCCCGCACTCCTCTTCCTCCGCCAGTGGGGAGGTACTCTATGAGTTGTAATCTATGAGTGAGGGCCTTCACACTTGCCTGCTTCCACTCCATTCCCACAGCATTCCTACAGGGAAAATTTTCCAACACACACACACACACACACACACACCGACCTTCAACTCTGTCTGTGTAACAAGCGAAAGATAGAGGATTTTATCCACTTTTTCTTTCACTGCCTCCTATATGATGCAATAAGACCGAGGCTCCTTCTACTAATTCCTCCGCTCATTGCTTTGGAAGATGACCGCATGAAATTTCTATTGGTGGACGCTAAGCCCAGGGTTACCCGTGGAGTGGCCATCTTTATCTTGCAGGCCCTGAGTCAGGGCTCTTTTGACAGGCTAACTTTCTCTAGACTCGGATCTCTCTAAATATTTTGCAACAGGCAAAACACACGATGTGTCATAGTTTTTACCAACCTCTTTTTTATATAGCATGATTTCATATTCGTTGTTTTGCAAGTGTATTTGATACATTCTCAGTATAATAGCGGTAGGTTACCACCTGGATCCTTTATGTGCTATGGCCAATCGGCTAATGCAATAAAATTTTGTTGTTGTTGTTGTTGTTGTTGTTCTATGAGTTGTGTCCAATGCCAGCCTTACTTAGAGTAGTCCCACTGACATTAATGGACTTGACCAATGTCAAGACATTCATTTCCATGGGTCTACTCTGAGTAGGACTAGGATTGGAGACAACTCTGATTTCAAATCTCAACTGGGTCTGCCATGGAGTTAAGAGTACCTCTGGAGTTGGGGTGGAAAAAATCTGTCAGTTTCAGTTTCTCTCAGTCTTACAGGTGAAGCTTGGAAAATTAGAATATCGTCGAAAAGTGCATTTATTTCAGTAATGCAACTTATTAATTTTTATTTTTCCTTTAATTTTTACAAGTGCTTTCTTTTGGAAATTCCACAGTAATAAAACAAATAGTTACAATAATACAAAAATAAACATCACTATTACATTTCCTTAATTACATTCCACTTATAATTGACCCACCTACTGACAAATAATTACAATTACAACAAATAAAGGCTTGACATATCTTGCTTTGCATGTCATGCATCTATCTCATATATTGGTTTCACCTTTTAAGTTGCATTACTGAAATAAATGCACTTTTCGACAATATTCTAATTTTTCCGAGTTTCACCTGTAAGTGCAGTTGGTCATATTTCTGCACCAGTTTGTATTTAATAATTAAAAAGTGATCACAAAAATGCCAGCGTTTTAGAGCATATTTCTACTAATAAACATACTTTTGTATGCAGTGTTCCCCAATATACATATTCTAGCAAGCTATTTTCCCTAGATGTGATGCATTTTGTATACTGTTTACAGCAACAGATGCTTTATTGTGCACACTTGACCCTAATATATTCATTTTTGCACGCCCTTCTTTTTATTTGAGGAAGTGCATCGCAACATTTGGAGAGGTGTGAATGCATTGCACTTTGCACATTGTTTCAGGAGATGCAGATGAGGTGGGCTCGCATTAAAAAGTGAAGCAGATTGAATCCCATTCCACACCTACACAGGACTTGCTTTCTACACCAAGACCAACAGAGGGTCAGACCTGTCAAGAACCACTTCCTGAACTGGAATTCCTTTTTGCTGTAAGTTTCCACTGGCACTTTGCCCATGTTCAGAGACACATTCATCTTTGCTGTTTTCATTTCATATTTCCTACTGCTTTTCGGAAGGTACCCATCAATTCAAGGCATCGGCTTGTCTTAATGAGTTTGACTGGATTTAAAACTGGCACCACACATTTTTAAAAAAAATCATAGTGAATAAAATGTATGTAATTAGTCCACAAATTGAGACATCAATACACGTTACCGAAACCAGCTAAATAAGTTTTGGCTGTGTACCATCACCCACTCTGAGTTGTCTGAGAATGCTGAATTTCCCAGAATTCAACAGCTGCTTGAACCACACTTGTCCTGAACCCTGACCAGCCCTGAAAGATGCATTCCTCCACCCACCCCCTCCCATCAGTTCCTGTGTAATACAAGGTCGCTCCCTCCCACCACTCGTTCTAACAACAGATGTATTGCTAGCCTGGAAACACAGGCATTCATTCATCATTATCCTCTCCTTCTCCACAGCTCCTTCACTCCAAGGGAATGCAGCAAAAGTGGCTTTGCTTCTCCATTCATGGCTATCTGCTTCCACCTAGTGCCCAAGGCCCTGAACTGAAATCGTAAATATAATTGGCTGAAAAGGATTATTGTAGCTATTATTGCATTGTTGGTGTTATCAGCCACACGGGTAGCATACTGTTGTAAGTTTGGGGAGGTGGGGTTAGTATGATGCCTGAGTAGGGTTGCCACCTGTCCTGTATAATACAGGATTGTCCCGCATTTCAGCTTCTCTCTCTCTCTCTCTCTCTCTCTCTCTCTCTCTCTCTCTCTCTCTCTCTCTCGTTAGGGATCCTCTCCAAATGCAAGTTTGAAAGGGTGCATGAAAGGTCGTAGCCAAGCACAAACAGATTTACAAATTCATGTGTGTGTTTGCATGTGTGTGTGTGTGTGTGTGTGTGAGAGAGAGAGAGAGAGAGAGAGAGAGAGAGAGAGAGAGAGAGAGAGAAATTCCATCCTTTTAGTCTGCAATAGATTGTAATGGGTTGCTTTGAAGTCACTAGATGAAAAGTGGGGGAAACAGCCCCCAACCACCCCACCCTGTCCTGTATTCTGCCAGAACAAAGGTGGCGACCCTATGCTTGAGTCTCTTCTAATTCCTGGATCCAGCAGGGGTTAAAATCTAATGGAGGACCCAGGGGCGTCGCAATGGGGGGGTGATGGGGGCGGTCCACCCCGGGTTTCACTCTGGGGGGTGCCACTTGGCGCCCCCACCCCCGCAACTCCCAAGCTGAGCCTCCAGCCTCCCAGTAAAAAGTCCACACCAAGCAGACTTTTTACCGGGAGGCTGGAGGCTCGTCTTGGAAGTCACGGGGGTGGGGGCGCCAAGTGGTACCCCCCACCCCACACCGCGTGGATTGAAGTCACCGGGGGCGACAATACCCCGCTACATAACATGCACGCGCAGCAAGATGCTGCACATGCGTCATTACATGGTGGGGTATCGCCGCCCCGCCCCCGCACCTCCAAAGCCACGCACCTCCAGCTACAAACTGCAGGTGAAAAGCCCGCTCAGCACAGTGGGTGCACCACGCTAAGCGGGCTTTTTACCTGGAGTTTTGTAGCTGGAGGCACGCAGCTTTGTAGGCATGGGGGGGGCGGTGATACCCTGCTATGTAACATGCATGCGCAGCAATTTGCTGCCCCGGGTGTTGCGGCGCCTCGCTACGACCCTGGGAGGACCCCAATTCTTGAATTAGCCAGGCAAGGGTCATAATGGCCCCTAAGTATGGGTCATTGGTATAAGAAAGAAAGTTGCTCTGTGCCAGAAGGCAAATGGATGGCCCGTCCCTCACCTGGCTGGCAGTGAGAATAACTACAGCCAGAGTGTATGAGAAATCTGAGCAAGAAGCAGGCAGAAACTTGAGAGTGAGAGCCTTGGAGAGAGAGAGGTAACACCTTCTGGGGTGTTAATGCTGTAAGCCCCTCCATCGTAGGCTCAGGTTGTATATATGTGTCAATAAACCATATATCATGAAGACACCACGGTCTTTGTTGTCCCTTGTTCCAAGGAAACCAAACCCTGGGCAAGTACCTGGAACCCCCGGAATCTCCTTCTGCTTAGAGAATGGGGTGGCATGCAACAATATTGAAAAGCAGGGCATTACTAAATTAAACAAACCGTGGTAACATGTAACCATTGGATTGGATTGGATGGTAACAAGAGACAATTTCCAGACCCAGAGTTTTCTGACAACTTTAAAATTAACAAGTAGCCAGATATGACCCACTCCCTACAGCAACATTTTGCTGAAGATCCTGTATGATGATACAATAAAGAAAAGTAAGACTTGTTTTTCTCAAATCAGCCCACCGGTCTTAAGATCAAGAGACTGTTTGCTTTGCAACCTTTATATCATTTTTTAAAAAACAAAACAAACAAACATTTGTTGGTGGTGGAAGACAATTGATATATGGGATTAAACTGTTGTAACTCCTCCATCCAAAAAAAAATGGATTCATACTCCACTACCATGGTCCACTGTCATTAGACTGTACAACAAATCATCTATCAGGATATCACACATACAAACACACCATCCGAGACATTCAATCTGCCCTACAGAGGGCAACCTTGTGCCCCATAATAATTGCTCATACCTTTACTATTGCAAAACATTTGGTGTGATTCAAGTATGTGATCCCATTTTCCCTGCCAACTTCTCACCATAACTACTAAAGAGCTGCCTATAATGTCCCCTGCTGCTGCTCCCAGGGGCGTTGCTAGCCGCTTTGGCACCCGGGGCGTCAAAGCAGAGGCACCCCCCGGGGGCGGGGCGCCACTCCCCAGCGTTGTGACGTCACGACGCACGGGCATGACGCCCCTCGCTGCCACGCCCCTCGCCTCTGTCCAGGGAGAGCGCATGTTGGCTGAGCAAGCCCTGCAGCGCCTAGCAAGGTTTTCACCGGGCGGCTGCCAGGACCAACTTGCTCCCTCGGCCGACGCACGCTCGATGCCAGCGAGGGGCATCACAAGCATTGCCTCGCTGGCCTGCCCCTCAACTCCACCCAGGGAGAACGTGCGTCAGCCGAGGGAGCAAGCCGGTCCCAGCAGCCGCCCGGCGGAAACCTCACTAGGCGCTGCAGGGGCTTGCTCAGCCAACATGCGCTCTCCCTGCTGCGGCGCGCGCTCTCCCTGGACGGAGGCGAGGGGCGGGCCAGCGAGGGGCGTCACGTCACCCACAAGCGTGCCGCCACCTCGCATGTGTTTTGGGGCGAGGCGTGTGCTTTGGGGGCGGGGTGGGCAGCTGTGATGGCGCCCCTGGGATCGCGCCGCTCAGGGCGGCCCACCCCCACTGCCCCTATCTTCCTACAACCCTGGCTACTCCTCTTGGACATGACAAAAGGTCCAGAAGAAGGAGGGGAAAGCAAAGCAAAGCAAAACAAAACAAAACCCATGATCTCCATTTGCAAAGTAAATGGAGGTCACTTGGTGCATCAAGATGCCATGTGAGAGCAACAATACCCAACCTAGCTCCTTCCCATTCCCTGTAAAGTTGGGATGGGGGTAATTCAATCTTCCGTCTGGATAGGCAGAAGCAAACTCCTTCCAGCCTTCATACTTTTTCTGTCCCAAAGCACCTATTTCAAATCTTATTCTCCTTTAGGCTAAGAGAAGAGCCAAAGCTCAATAGTAGAGAAAGTCCCAAATTCAATCCCTGGCAGTTCCAAGCAGAGCCGGGAGAGATTTTGCACACTTGCTGGCATATGGTCCTCAAAAAATTACCCAGAAGAGAATATGGCCTTCAGTCTCAGTTGGGTCCCTCACCCTGTTCTGATAGAGAGGTGTATATCTGTCCTCCACCCCAGAAATATTTGTAGGTTCTACACCATATGGGTTGTTGGTACTTATTTCTATTTTATTTTGGGGGAAAGCAGCTGTAGAGTGAGAGGACTCTGACTGCCGTTGCTGGTGTTGAGGAGAAAGGCAATGTAACCCTTTGTGGGGTGTGTGCAACTCGCAATCTGTGTGTCTCTGGACTGGGGTTCTGCTCCTGTCACTGCAAGACGACACTGCAAGAGGGAAGAAGGAAGGAATTTGGCGTGGCGTATCATTCATCGAGTATCTATTTTCTGAATTTGTCATGTTGCCAAAGTGAGTAAAAGGAAACTCAGTTTAGGAAATGGCAACAGAGAAAACAACAACAGATGACACAACCCCCTGGCAACAAACAACAGGAAACAAATAGCCACAAACTGAGAGATTCCTGGACAATTAGATGAAGGTGGCCAAGGCTGCAATCCCAGCACACACTTGCCTGGGAATAAGTCACATCATTAGGGCTTACTTCTGTGTCAACATGCATAGGATTGCCTTGGGGGAAAACCTGATAAATAAGAGCTGTCACAAAAAGCAAAAAACAGAGGACTGTATCCAACTACGTTTTATTCAGAGTATAGCCATTGAAATTAATGGACAGGTTAGTCATATTCTTTAATCTAAATAGGACTATTCTGAAAATAGCTAACATTAGATGTAATCCAAAAATAAATAAACAAGAAGTATTAAGAATTAAAATGCATAAATACACCTTTTTTTTCTAGCAACAAAGCACTGGTTGAGGGAAGTGATGAGCTGCACAAGGAGGCATAATAATTCCAGAGAGAAAAACTGAGAACAGGCAGGAGCAGATGCAGAAGACTCATAAACTTTGAAGGGGACCAGTGGGAAAGGTGGAAGCAGGAGAAGGGGTGAGGATTGAAAGAGTGAAGGTGAGGTCTAACAGGAAAGGTGTTAAGAGCAAGAGACAGGGCATTAAGAATTGATGCCCCAGTCTTCAAAATAAGAGATATCTCACAGTATGTTTCCAATAGGGTTTATTTTTTCTTAGAATTCTGAAAATTGCAATGCAACATTCCAAGAAGTGCTATATGTGTTAGATAGCTGCATCCTGATTCATGTATTTGTCCAGAATTTTTTTTAAAAAATTGAATTCACAAGATTACGTTCTCAAAAATCCTTTATCCAGATTTCTTATCCAGGCAGCATTTGATGGGTCCGAGGATAAATGTAGCCTCCAGCACCGAAATCAATTCCAGAGCTAGTAGACAACCTACTCAAAAGTAGCAATTGTAACAAAATTTAACAGGGTCACTAGAGTAACTTCAAAGACAAAAATAACGGGCAGAGAAATCTCTGTGGAACAGATTGGACACTGCTATGCAAGTACAACACCTGCATATCCCAGAACAATAGAGGACTATGGACTCAGATACATTAGTTTAGTTTTGTTTTTAAAAAAAGTTTTAAATGCATTATAACACTGTGACACCAAATTTCGCTGTAAAGTTCAATCCTTCGGCAACGTGATTTCCCACTATGAGCTTTATAACGCGTATACCTGAAACATTTATTGGATGTGTCTAGATCCAGCCTATCACACCACTTCAAATGTTACTACTAGTAATAAAAAAAGAGAGAAAATATTCTCCGTAGAGCAGTTCCACATCTTACTGAAATGCTCCGTTAGTTTAGTAGCATAGGGACGAGCAGCAGAACCTGAAGGATTCCAAATTTATTATTCTCATGATGACCCTTCTGCTGTTACATTTATGGATTAGACCCAGCCTCTTTCTGTCTGTACTGAGAGTTGTAAATCTCAAAGAAGTGCAGGAGGGACAGCCACCTTGCTGCTACGATTGCATCCCATGCCCAGAGGGGAAGATTGCAAACCAGGATGGTAAGAGCTATATATAGACTCATTGGATCAAGACTCAGTATTTATGAATAAACAGTGATGTAAGGACAGCTGGCTTTAAATTTCAGAAGATCTGATAATCTACTGTGTGTGTGTCTACCTCTTTTTGATCATTGCCATTGGGATATTCTAAATATGTTAATCAAAAGAAAATGACAATGCATTGAGAGTAGTCAGATGGTATGTGATTCAGCTCATATCTGGAGGGGGGCTTCTTACTCTTTCTGACTTCCAGAGGCTCCACCCAGGCTGTAGTGAATATACATTCAGATAGTATGAACATGAATGATCTCGGTTGTGGCATTGCCCCACCCTCCCCCTTGATATGCTTTCCTTGCAACACCACATGGCTCCAAACTCATTAAACAAACTCATTAAACTCATTAAACAAGACTATACCACAGTACTGTATAGTCTTACCATCAGACATCAGTAAGCATGTGTTTTGATGTGAGCATAGCTCTTTTCTTATCATCGAGACAGAGGGTAGACATTTCAGGAAGTTGATGTGATTGATTGTATGAATATGACCTAAGAGCCGTTTTCTGTATATTCCAGATATGAATGAGTGCAATAAGTGCTCAAAGACTATCCAAGCAAGAATCAGAATACATTCATTCCCAAGGATATAACCTTCTTGTCTTAGGAAGAACCTTTGGGCATCAAGTTTAGTCTGCTTTTCACTTTCATTTTCTCTGATCACAGCTCTGGTGCTGGGTACATTTATGAAGCACCATGACACTCCCATTGTCACTGCAATGCTTTACTGTGTCCTTATCTACATGAGCTGCCTGGCAATTTCACTGTGGCTTTCCTTGCCAGGAAGTTACCAGACAATTTCAATGAAGCCAAGTTTATCACTTTCAGCCTGTTGGTCTTTTGCAGTGTTTGGCTGCCTTTATTCCCTCCTACCTTAGTACCAAGGGAAAATACATGGCAGCTGTGGAGAACTTCTCCATCTTAGCCTTCAGTGTTGGGTTGCTGGGTTTCATATTTTCCCCAAAATGTTATATAACTGTGCTGAAGCCAGAGCTAAACAGCAGGAAAAAAGCTAATAAGGAAGAAACACTAAAGAAATAGAAAACTTGTCCTTTGCTATGATTTGTAAATCAGAAGGGGTGGTTTTCTGTGTTTATAATAGAATATTTGCACACATGTCTTCAGCAGTTCCCTTGCATAAAGGCTTCTAGTATCAATACTGTACTCCCTAATGGAAAATCAATTGGAAATATGAACTCAGATCTGCTCTTAGGGAAATAATCACGCATTTACACAAACATTATTCTTTTGTAGTATGTGCTGACAAGGAGACTCCGAGCAGCTCTTGTCAAAAATTTCCTTAAAAGAAATTTTGAATCTGGTCTGAATGCTAAAGGATAAAATTTGTCTCCCAGTTTTTAAAATAATGGAATCTGTAAAAGTGTACAATGAATGAACTTCATCTATTTCAAGCCATTTGTGTTTTATCCTGGCAAGACAAAAAATACTGTTTGTGGGGGCAAGTGTGGGGGATTCCCTGGTCCTGAATGGGGTCCTGAATGGGGTAACCTAAAGGACCAGGTGTTCAGCCTTGGGGCCATTTTGGACTCACAGTTGTCCATGGAGGCACGGGTCAGTGTTCAGGGCAGCTGTCCACCAGCTCCATCTGGTACAGCTGAGACCCTACCTGCCTGTGCACTGTCTTGCCAGAGTGTACATGCTCTGGTTATCTCCCACTTCAACTACTGCCCTGTTCTAACCATTTGCTCCCCACACAAGAAACAGCCATTGACTAGCAATCCAGCTTACCAAGGACATTATCACCGGGCCATTGTCTACTCCTGGATCTGATTCAAACAGGAAGAGAGAATCGGGGGGGGGGAACTATTCTATATCAAGGTGAAGGCAGCCACAATCACCACTGACACTGGCTGTAACTTAGAGAACGTCTGCTTGAGCTTGCTGTTCCCTTCTCCCTCCCATTCCTTTTTCCTTGTGTATCATTTCTTTTTAGATTGTGAACCCGAGGACAGGGAGAATCTCAGAACTAATTTTTGTAAGCCATTTTTGGCTAAAGGGTGGAGTACAAATGTCAATAAATAAAGTAAACAAACTGTCACAACAAAACAACAACAACAGCAACAGCAACAGCAACAACAACAACAACAACCATTTATTATTTATACTCCGCCCATCTGGCTGGGTTTCCCCAGCCACTCTGGGTGGCTCCCAACAGAATAATAATAATAAGCGCTAAAACATAAAACTTTGAAAACTTCCCTAAACAGGGCTGCCTTCGGATGTCTTCTAAAAGTCAGGTATTTGTTTATTTCCTCAACATCTGATGGGAGGGCATTCCACGGGTGGGTGCCACTACCGAGAAGGCCCTCTGCCTTGAGAGTGTTCATTATTCAGAAAAAAACTGTTTTTGTGACCTCGTTTTTGCGTTCAGTCCTTTTGGGGGGCAGGGTATGATTCACGGTTAGAACGTCATGACATTACCTTTGTCCTGATTTTGTAAACCTCAGGACATGAGGAGCAGCAATAGATGTTTCCCTCAATGAATCACCCCGAACTGTTTACTGGAGAAGACAGTCATGAAAACTTCTTTCTTAATGTATTTCCACACCCAGAGCTTACAAGTTCATCTTTCTTCATAGACCCTTTGCCAGTTGAACAGGCATAAATATTCAAAGGGCTGAGTCACACAAAGGAGAGCTGAATAACCTGGCTGGAATTATTATTATTTTTCCTTCTGGTAGAAATGAAGCTATTAAAAGCGGACTATCTCCTGCTTGGACTACTGCAATGCACTCTATGTGGGGCTACCTTTGAAGGTGACCCGGAAACTGCAATTAATCCAGAATGCGACATCTAGATTAGTGACTGGGAGTGGCTGCCGGGACCACATAACACCGGTCTTGAGAGATCTACACTGGCTCCCAGTACGTTTCCAAGCACAATTCAAAGTGTTGGTACTGACCTTTAAAGCCCTAAACAGCCTTGGTCCTGTATACCTGAAGGAGTGTCTCCACCCCCATCATTCAGCCCGGACACTGAGATCCAGCACCGAGGGCCTTCTGGCGATTCCCTCATTGCGAGAAATGAGGTTACAGGGAACCAGACAGAGGGCCTTCTCAGTAGTGGCATCCGCCCTGTGGAACGCCCTCCCAGCAGATGTCAAGGCAATAAGCAACTATTTTACTTTTAGAAGACAACTGAAGGCGGGCCAGTTTAGGGGAGTTTTTAATGTTTGATGCTGTGCTGTTTTTAATGTTCAGTTGGAAGCCGCCCAGAGTGGCTGGGGAAACCCAGCCAGATGGGCGGGGTATAAATTATTATTATTATTATTATTATTATTATTATTATTATTATTATCCTGTGTGTGTGTTAAATTGTGTGTATTTGTGCTTCCAATTCCCCTGTCTCTCATGATGGCTTGACTGCCCCAGTTGGTGGGGGATACACAGAATACTTTGGCCACCTCATGAGAAGAGAAGAATCCTTGGAAAAGACCCTGATGTTGGGAAAGATTGAGGGCACTAGGAGAAGGGGACGACAGAGGACAAGATGGTTGGACAGTGTTCTCGAAGCTACGAACATGAGTTTGACCAAACTGCGGGAGGCAGTGCAAGACAGGAGTGCCTGGCGTGCTATGGTCCGTGGGGTCACGAAGAGTTGGACACGACTAAACGACTAAACAACAACAACAACACAGAATTATAGATTTGGGAGGCATCTCAGAGGTCCTCTAGTCCAGCCGTCTTCTGGGGCAATAAATCTGCAGCTGCAACACCATCCCTGATAGGTGGCCATCCAGCCTCTCCTTAGAAACCTTAGAGTACACATTATGGTAATTCATTGCTGAATTAGGCCTCTCCATAGCTAAACATATGTCACAGGTGATTATACCTTTAAAATATGTGAATGTTTGAAGATATATGCATTCTCCTCCCCCCTCCAAAAAAAAATGTGCAAGGCTTTTTACAAAGATTCAATAAAAAGAGCAGCAAAATAAAATCAGGATGGGGTAAAAACCTGCCGTTAAAAACAAAGCACACAGTGGTACCTCGGTTTACAAACTTAATCCATCCTGGAAGTCCGTTCTTAAACCAAAACCATTCTTAAACTGAGGCGCGCTTTCCCTAATGAGGCCTCCTACCGCCCCGTCACCATTCAGATTCCGTTCTTAGACCAAGGTAAAGTTCACAAACCGAGACACTACTTTCAGTTTTGCAGAGTTCGTAAACCAAATCGTTCGTAAACAGGGCTGTTCTTAAACTGAGGTACCACTGTACAGTGGTGCCTCGACTTACAAATTTAATCCGTTCTGAAGGCACCTTCATAAGTCGAAAAATTTCTAAGTCGAAAAATGCCATTGGAAACGCGATTTCCCATAGGAATGCATTGGAAATGGAAAAATTCGTAAGTCGGAAAATCCCTATCTAAAACTGCCGCGGTTTTTTTCCGGATGTCGAGACATTCGTAAGCGCGCGGCCATTACTGTCATTCGTAAGTCGAAAAATACAGTTGTCGAGTTGTTCGTAAGTCGAGGTATCACTGTATTAATTACTGGAGTCAACACACAGGATTAACTTTTCAGTATATTTGGGAGGGCATAAGACTACTTGGACAATGTTGTGTTTATCCTCTGCAAATACATTAACTAACAATCAGTAACAGGGTTGGCCCTACCATTGGGCAAGGTGAGGTGGTTGCCTCAGGCTGCAAGAACCCTTGGATATTCTCTTCTGTTGGAGGGCAGAGCTTTGGAAGGAATTCTGTGTTGTGCTATGTCTATCAGAGCAAGGATTTCATATTGACAAATGGAACAGTTCCATATCCCCCTCTCCCCACCCTTTGAAGTTCTGGGTGTTCTCCCACCCTACCAGAGCCAATTTTGGAGGGAGCAGGGGGAAGAAGGAGGAAGCCCCATTGTGCAGACTTCCACTGATGGGATTTATTAGTCACATCTCACCCTATGTGTGTCTGCACCCTTACTAGCCTGCAGCTTTCAAGTGTAGTGGATGCTGTCCCATTGCCAGTGCTGAAATGAGATTCAACTTCCAATCTAGTCAGCTGTGTGTGGAATGAAGAGGGAATACCATTTTGTCCATCTATTGCAGCAAAATGTCATATCATATTTATGGGTTGTATTCAGTGCTAGTCCTACTCAAAGGAGACCCACTAAAATTAATGGGCCTAAGTTACTTATGCTCACTCATTTCAATGGTTCTACTCTGATGAGGATTAGTACTGAACACAGCGCATTGTTCTTACATGTATATCCCACTTTTCCTCCAATAAGCTCCAGGTCACATACATGGTTCCCCCACACTCTCAATTTTATCATCACAACAACCCTGTAAGGTGGGATAGGCTAAGAGACAATGACTGGTCCAATAGACTGGCTGGGGATTTCAATCCTGGTCCAATATTCTTATAAATGCAGATAAAAAGGTTTTAAAAAAAGTAAAGGACCCCTGGATGGTTAAGTTCCATCAAAGGTGACTATGGGGTTGTGGTGCTCATCTCACTTTCAGGCCGAGGGATCTGGTATTTGTCCACAGACAGCTTTCCGGGTCATGTGACCAGCATGACTAAACCGCTTCTGGCACAATGGAACACCGTGATGGAAACCAGAGCACACAGAGCGCCACAGTGGTACCTATTTATCTACTTGCACTGGTGTGCTTTCGAACTGCTAGGTTGGCAGGAGCTGGGTCAGAGCAACTGGAGCTCACTCAATCGTGGGGATTCGAACCGCCAACCTTCTGATCGGCAAGCCCAAGAGGCTCAGTGGTTTAGACCACAGTGCCACCTGCATCCCAACACACTGGTCAGCAATAGGCTTGATCAGTAACACAGAGCAGATCACCATCATCAGCTACCTACCTCTCCCACCATTCTAACAGTGGGCTTTGAGGTCCACCTATGAACCACAGGGCTTGAACCACCCCTATTGAATAGAGATGTGGGTTAGAACGTGTTAAGGTATAGCTGAAATGACACCGTGTGGGCACTTTCCCATGAAAACTGGAAGGAATACACGAACTCCTAGCTGCAGGGGGTGAAAACCAGACTGAACATTGTAGAGATGTCTTTGAAGACAGAGAGAGTTGACCTTATGGTGCATGCAGAAACCACTGTAATGAGTGGGAAGGAAGGATTCTGACACAAAGGCCACATAGCAGTCATGAGAAACAGGGAAATGGATATACAATAGAGTTAGAAACAGGGAAATGAAGACATTTGGAAGGAAGGAGGCAGGTGAGAAGCACCAAGCAGCATTTACCCAACAGGTTTCGTAACATTCCCATCCGGCAAACTCCCATATCTGGCAGCATGCCCAGTGTGAATACACCCTCCCAGGGTGCCATATATAAGCACTCAAAGCTTGCACCGCATAAATAAGTAAAGTGTGTCTCAGATGTTCCTTCTTGGAAGAGTGCCATATTCTACCTCTGCTTACCTACAATCAATTTAAAAAGAAAGAAGCAGAAGCAGAAGCAGAAGCAGAAGCAGAAGCAGAAGCAGAAGCAGAAGCAGAAGCAGAAGCAGAAGCAGAAGCAGAAGCAGAAGCAGAAGAAGAAGAAGAAGAAGAAGAAGAAGAAGAAGAAGAAGAAGAAGAAGAAGATGGGGCATCAAGGACAAGTGCCAAGGGGGGAAAGAAGATTAATGGGATTGACAGTACTGATGCTTCTGCAGGTGTTGATGGGTAAGTGGAACATTTTGCTGCATGAGTTAATATTCCTCACCACCAGTAGGGGATGGTGAATTGCATTTTGAAAGACTGTAAGAATGAGCTTCACTTAGCTTGTTGGCCTTTTGTATTCCACCCTGCAGAACGAGAGGACTTCCCCACATTGGATCAGCCTGGTCATTGGACAATAGGATATGCGTTCCTAAATTTCTAAATCGATTGAAATTAAGATATGCTTTGCTTGAGCTAAGTTTTCCAGAACAAGGCAAACCAAGTCAACTTTGCAAGACCTAGGCCATCATTTATAAAGTCATAAATGGTTTAGGACCAGATTATCCAAAAGGCTGTCTCTTCCCATATGAGCCTGCCCAAGGGTTACAATTATCATCAAAGTTCGTTTTTTCTCTCTCACCACTTGGCTAATAGAGACTTGGCTAATAGAAACTTGAAACAGTCTTCTCTTTGGAAGCATCCTGGTTACAGCATTCACTCCCAAAAAAAAGTTAGATTAGTTCCATCCAGATGACTTTTAGGTAGGCAGAAAAAAGTGCCTTACTTTATCTGAATTTCAGTGGAGTTTAATTACAAAATTGAAGTTTTTATTTCTATATGTCTTTGGTTTTGAGCTTTATTTATAATGTTTTAGTTTGTTTGATGATTTTATTGGTTTGAAAGATAAAGGGACCCCTGACTATTAGGTCCAGTCGTGACCGACTCTGGGGTTGCGGCGCTCATCTTCCGTTATTGGCCGAGGAAGCCGGTGTATAGCTTCCAGGTCATGTGGCCAGCATGACAAAGCCGCTTCTGGTGAACCAGAGTAGCACACGGGAAACACCGTTTACCTTCCCGCTTGGAGCGGTACCTATTTATCTACTTGCACTTTGACGTGCTTTCGAACTGCTAGGTTGGCAGGAGCTGGGACCGAACAACAGGAGCTCACCCCGTCCCAGGGATTCGAACCGCTGACCTTCTAATCAGCAAGCCCTAGGATCTGTGGTTTAACCCACAGCGCCACCTGTGTCCCTTAAAAATATACTTGTCAGTATATAGTCTGGAGGGCTGTAGCTCAGTGGTAGAGCATCTGTTTTGATTGCAAAATTTGCCAGGTTCTGACTTAGGATAAAGCAATTTCCTGTGTTTATATAAATTAATGTGATGATTTAATGCCTGTCTTGTCTTTTTTTTCACTTCATTCTCACCACGAACAGAGTAGAATGGACTTGAAAGTCAGGAAGATGAGCCACATTTTGAATATTTGGCTGGTTCCTTAAATGCATTGGCAGAATCAAGGGAGGCACATCTTGTTTTCAACAATTATAATGCCCAATGCAGGCTAGTTCTGAATCCAAAACAACATTTTTAGTCATGGGGGATGAATGCATAGCTCTCAGCCACAATATTTACATTTAATATAACCATCTGGCAAGTCATTTCAAGATAATGGGCAGTATCCAACAAAATAGATCTGCAAGTCCAAGGATCTCTGCTTGTGCAACGTAACTTTCCCACCATTTTGAAAGGGCCAAAAGAGAGTGTGTTTGGGGTTGCTGGGTACAGTAACTGGAATAAGGGGAGCATTTGGGAGCAGCACTAACAGACTGTCAAAGAAATTCCTTGGTGCCCCATCCCAGATGACCCAAAGCCAGTCTAGGCAGGGGTATGATAGTTCAGCAGCCTTCATGGTGTGACTCTAGATTCTAATTCCAATTCATTGATTTTGTTCTGACCCCTTTTTCTTCTCTTTTTAGACGCCAACCCAAGTTATGCAAGCAGAAGTGAGTACCATTTCTATATGCTTTTATTGTGCTTGAAGCCGGTGAGTTTTTGCTTAGGAAAATTATTCAATTAAAATGTTTAGAGATAAGGAATGCTGTGGAGAAGGGCGGTCTTGGTCACAGAGCCCTGTGGATCATGGCTGCTATGACACTATCAAATTAGAATAACACTAGTGGCTTGCCTCACAAGGACCTGCACCCTAAAATTGCAATATCACCCTATAGATGAACATGAGACACAGGGTACTGGGAATTGTTGCTCTTACAAGGACAGATACTTTAAATTTACGGTGTGCACATAGCCTGATTCTCTGAGTGCCATTTTTTATGCTGCCAGAATGTGACTGTCAAGTGGGTGGTGTTGGCAAGTTTGGGGGAATCTCATGGTTCGCAGAAGTAATATATACCCTGTTTCTCCGAAAATAAGACATAGCCATAAAATAAGCCATAGCAGGATTTTTAAAGCATTCAAGGAAGAAGACGAAGAAGAGTTTGGATTTGATATCCTGCTTTATCACTACCCAAAGGAGTCTCAAAGCGGTTAACATTCTCCTTTCCCTTCCTCCCCCACAACAAACACTCTGTGAGGTGAGTGGGGCTGAGAGACTTGAAATGTGACTAGCCCAAGGTCACCCAGCAGCTGCATGTGGAGGAGCGGAGACACGAACCCGGTTCCCCAGATTAGGAGTCTACCGCTCTTAACCACTACACCACACTGGCTCTCAAGGAGTATAAGACATCCCCTGAAAATAAGCCATAGTGTGTGTGTGTATTTAGGAAAAATAAGTATAAGACAGTGTCTTATTTCCGGAGAGACACGGTATATGAGTAGGGGAGGAACTGAAGGGCTAAAAAAATATTATAATAAGGATTGGACATGCTCAATGGCTGCAGAATGGTATGTGCACTGTGTGGGGATGGGTGGAAAACTTAGGGAAAAGAAGATGGAATGGAGTAGCCTGAAAAGCTGGCTGGTTCCCTGAACCAAACCACAATCTACAGTGGCCAAGTAGATGCCTTCGGGACCATAGAAGCATCCTGTGTTGCCTTGTCCCCTAGCAACAGGTGCAGTTATACTAGTAAGCAACTGGTATGCTGTAAATACTGGTCTGCTACATCAGAACACAGAAGCTCTATTTAACAATTATGCTTAACAGCCATTGAGAGACCTGTCCTAATAATGATATCTTCCTCAGTATGTGGAAAACAGGGAATGCTAAGCCGGATCATAGGTGGGGAAAACTCGCAGGATGGAGAATGGCCTTGGCAGGTCAGCATAAGGTTGGATGGAGCATACCACTGCGGAGGGTCTCTCATCACTGATCAGTGGGTCATCACAGCCTCACATTGTTTTAAACTGTAAGTACTGTATGCCTTCCCAATCCCATCCATTCCTCAAGTATCACTGAAATTAGATGTCACACACATTTTACAAATACCAATGACAAACTCAGTTGGTCTCTAAGGTGCTACTGGAAGGAATTTTTTTTTATTGTGTTCCGACATTTTACAAAGTCAGCTTTCAATGCTGAATGTTGAAATATTCATTTTTAAAGGCCTCTCTTCATGCTCACGGATTTCTCAGGACAATAATGTTAATCGTAACTGGGCTAATTCAGTTGGGGTTTTTTTGTCTACGGCGGCTTCACTGCATCGCTTTCAGCAAAAGCTGTGCGAAAATAGATGTGGAACAGCATAGCAGGAAGCCAAGAATGAACCTTCAGATCATGGCTTGTTTGGAACAAAATGAAGAACTTAAGCTACTTGCACTGGTCAATGGCTTGTGCACAGACAGCACTGGTGGACAGCACTGAGTCCCAAAATGCCCATTGATTCCAGTACTAGCTATAAATTTCTAACTTGGGTTGGGCCAGCCTAGTGCTTTACAGCAGGGATGGTGAACCAGTCTGAGGGTCTCATACTCTCATGGACAACCTCCTGTGGTGGGACACATGTCAGCAGGGAGAGGAGCAGAGGCAAAAGTATGCAAGGCAAAGGCTGTGATTCTTACCGTTATACACTAGGCACACTGAAGATGGAGGCTTATATGCATATAGACACATCTCCCTGTTGTTCATCCAGGTAAGTGAGAGTTTCATGATTCAAGGGCACATTCCAGCCATGCAAAAGCACTGAAGGAAAGCCAGTGAAAGTAGGGCCCCCTCCCCCCGGGCAAAGCCCGAGGTTCCCTGTGCCTACTTTATGCACCATTTTACACATTGGTGGTGTTTTTTTCTCTCTCCAAATCTCTAAACCCAACAGTAATTGAAGGGACTTGAAGGAGGTTGCAACGAAAAGAACTGAAGTGCTACATCCTTCCATTGGAATCTGCCTATACTCCAAGACGAGTCTCAGACACCCTTCACTGGGTGTCCCCACCCTCAGAACGTTGGTGGATGGTGATTGGAAAAGGGGCCTTTTCAATGGTGGCTCCCTGGTTCTAGAATATGCCTCCCTGGGCTGCTTGCCTGGCAACGAGCTTGAAAAGCTTTCAGCACCAGGCTAAAACTTTCTTATTTAAATAGTTTTTGAATAGATTTTAGCTGATTTTTACATTATTTTAAATCATTATTTTAAAATAACAGCATTGTTTGGACTGTTTACTTAATAGTTTTATTTATCTAGATATCTAGAGATCATCCTGAATTTTTCAGTTGATAAAAATCAAATTGTTTTTTTTAATGTTTAAAATCCACTTTATTTCTTATTAAAACATTCACAAATCATAATAAACAGACATAATCACAAATCGTAACAGGCACACACATTCATAAGTACTAATAGACAAACATTCATAAATCATAATAAACCTAGTAAATCATAATGAGCATAGCAAATCATGATAAACCAACTCATAATAGATAGTAAACCAACACATACACTTACATACCAAAACCGACAAAACATACAAATCATAAGAAAGAAAGAAAAAGAAAAAAAGAATACAAAAAATAATAATAAAAAGACAACATAGCAACAAGAGGGAGAAAAAAAACACAAAAAAGAAAGAAAGAAAAAGAAACTTCCCATCATTTCAATATCGCTTCCCTAAGTTAGTATATTATATTATTATGCTTCTTCCTCGATGCATTCTCTGCAGTTTATCATTATAGTTTATAATTACAATTACAATTGAATTCTTGTGGATCTTAGTCTAAGCAAATCACCAGTTTTGTATTAATACCTTCCTTTTGTAAGTACTCGTCCACATACCTCCATTCCTCTTTAAGTTTTTGTTTTGAGGTACCCCTTATCGCCACCGTCATTCTTGCTAAGTTCATAAATTCGGCCAACTTAACATGCCACTCCTGTATTGATGTATAAATACAGGATAAAAATCAAATTGATCGTTTTTAAAATTGGGGGTGCGAATTAAAAATGGGAAATATTGGGATTTGTCTCACACAAACCCACTCCTTATCCTGTTCCATCCACGTAACCCTAAGGATAAGAATTCTCTGGCATTCTCCCTGTCTCCTCAACCCCATCGTGTCTCTCTAGGCTCAGCACACCTTCCAACTTCACAGTGATGCTCGGAGCACTGAAACTCTCCAGTCCTGGTCCTCATTCCATCACCACAGCTGTGAAGCGCATCATCCCCAATCCTACATACGAGGGGGATCTGAAATCTGGAGACATTGCTCTGCTGCAGCTGGACAAGCCAGTGAATTTCTCTCAACGGATCGTCCCCATCTGTGTCCCTGATTCGGATGTCGTCTTCCCCCCAGGACACAAGTGCTGGGTCACGGGTTGGGGAGATGTGCAAGGCAGAGGTAGGTTCAAAAAGAGAGAGAGATAGAAGCTAATCTCTGGCAGACCAGCTCCCTCTGCTGAAACAAACAGGGTAGAACTCCTATCAGCCACCCCAGCATGGCCAATGGTGAGGAAATTATAGGATAACATCTGGAAGGTACCAGGTTGGAGAAGGCTGCATTAGAGGGGAATTTATGCTACACACTATAACAGCCATTCCCTCTTTCTTGGGAGTCCTGGGAATTGTAATTCTGGGTGTGGGAGGAGTTAAGAATCTTGAACATAGAATCATCACCAAACTCCGGTTCCCAAGATCTTCTGGAATAAAGTCAGGCAGTTCTAGTGTTATGAAACAGATATATACTTTATTGTACTGGTGTGCCCTTAGGCAGCGAGAGACTTTAGCTACGTATGCACACCTGAGTCTATAACGCTCCAGCTTCTCTCTCTCTCTCTCTGATTTCTCCAGTTAATCCCTAACAATAGCAGTTCACAGACACAAGGCAGCAGGACTAGTCTGGAGCTTGTAATTTTTGGCTACTGTGTCTCTAACACCTTTGTGACAGGCAGAAGTCCTGCAAGTGAAGAAATCCAGCTGTAACAGCATCCGCAGGTCAGGAAATACTCTACTTGCTGGATTTCTGTTTATTTATACAGCTCTTAAAGGCAAATTAAGTTGTGCCCAGGGGTAGAGGCAAGGAGAGAAGTTGTCAAGCTATTTAAAAAGTTTGGTTGGTAGCTACCATTTTTTTTCCCTCCTGAATGCCTGGTTCCAAAGCCAGTGGGGAGAGGAGCACACAATTATGCATACCTGCCAAGTCCTGGACTGCAGAATCCGGGACCGGCAGCCGCGTGACACTGGACGTTGCATAGGTGCAACTTCCGGTGTCGCTTTGCCCATCTATGGGCACCAAAAATGGCTGCCGACAACACCAGAAGTCGCATCTACGCACTTCCGGACATGCGTAGACACGACTTTCGGCGCCGGCCATTTTCAGTGCCCATAGATGGGCAAAGCAGGGGGGGAAATGGCCGCCCGCAGGAGAATGTAAGGGAGAATAACGGGAGATGAAGTAATACAGGGGACCGCCGGGAAAAGGTAAGAAAAAACGGGGGTTTCCCGGGGAAAACGGGGTACTTGGCAGCTATGCAATTATGGCTGCCACACAAGTGGGCTTTCATTTATGCAACATAGTGCAAAGGCTTCCCCCAAATAAGAGAAAGCCAAACAGGGAAACAAACTAGAGATAATTCCAGCTTAGTTCACAAGAGCATTCTATAATCAAAAAAATATTCTATATCACCTATAAAATGTTTGTAATTTTTATCATTGCTAGGTAGCAATGTGATTTTATGCAGAATTTTATACTATTGGTTTTTGTATCATACCTATTTATCTTATATGTGAATGGCCTATGGCCCAAGCATTAATAAACTACCACTACTACTGTTTTTTATTATTGTTACTATTAATACCACTATTGTGTAATGGGAATAGCAACTTACAAAAGATGAATTGTAAGATAATATAGATACAAAACAGAAATCCATTAGGGGAAAAGCCAGGGGAGGTACAGTAATCTCTACCCTAATGGCCTAACTCCCAACAACAGAATATAAGTTCTCATTAAAAACAGTGAACCAAATGGCACCTTAAACATTAACAATGCAATGAGTCTGTTCAGAAGGGAAAAAATCATGTAGCTTAATGTGACATGCCCTGGCAAGTGTGCAAATAGGATTCCATCTTAGCACAGCTATGGGGCCAGAAGCTTTCATGTGCCTTCTTCATCATATGCATGGTGTAGGACCCTCAAGGTGTGAATGGATAGATGATAAATAGATAGATAGATAGATAGATAGATAGATAGATAGATAGATAGATAGATGATTAGATAGATAAGATGATAGATGATAGATAGATAGATAGATAGATAGATAGATAGATAGATAGATAGATAGACAGACAGATACAGTGGTACCTCGACTTATGAATGCTGCGACTTCCAAAGGTTTCGACTTATGAAGTCCACAAACCCGGAAGTATTTTTGCCCCGCACGCGTTCTGTGCATGTGCAAAGCGCAAAATCGTGCTTTGAGCATGCGCAAAATGGACGCTTCGACTTACAAAGGATTCGACATCCGAAGAGCGCCGTGGAACGGATCGCCTTCGTAAGTCGAGGTACCACTGTAGATAGATAAATAGATAGATAGATAGATAGATAGATAGATAGATAGATAGATAGATAGATAGATAGATAGATAGATAGATGAGTGAGTGTTGGAATATCTTTAGAAAGTGAGGCCCGAAAGCTAAGCAATGTAAGAGACAGGTGTGCCACAATCGTATGCCAAGAAGAAATGAAAATGAGATCCCATCAAAAGAGGAAAAAGAGTGGGTGTGACATGCTCCCAACTGGTGATGAATTGGCCGAGCAAGATGAATAATGTACATTAACGCCTAAACAGAGACAATTACCTTTTGTGGTGAGTGAGCCACTCCTAATCCCCTATTGACTCCAAAGTCTGCTAGTGAGATCTGCAAATAAATTGCAGCTAACAATGGAGTCTCTTTTTTGAAATCTTTTTGGTGATATGTGACAACTTGTAAGCCAATTATACAAACAGGGATATATGTCTGTTCCTAGAACCTGTCACTCACATAATTTTAGCCATAATTCCATTTTGTAATTGAATTTGTTTTATGAAATCCTCTCAAAAAATGGATTTAAAGTGTATCTTCTCTCAAAATACATATTCAAGTGGAATAGGCTTTTGAAACTTAAATCTGTGAACTGCATAGCTCTAAATTTCTGATAAATGCAGTGACCATTCTGTGGCATGCAAAATCTGGTAGGTAGCTAAGACCTGATCCATGCATTAGGCCAAGAGCTATTGATCAAGTTCTTTTACACAGGGATTTGCAAGAATGCAGTCTGCAATCATTCCCAGCCTGTTCCAATAACTCCAGGGAGACAGAAACGAAATCCTTTTGGTTGCAGAGCATTATCATTTTTAATGTTTCATTATACAATACCACTGATTCTCTTATCTTGCTCCTGTTTCAGATAAACAACGAACCTCTGATATACTCCAAAAGCTAGAGGTCCCCATAATCAGCACAAACACATGCAATGCCCTCTATCAGCAAGACTCCGGAGAGCTCAGACTCACGCGGGACATTAAAAATGACATGATATGTGCTGGCTTTGCTGCTGGACATCGGGATGCCTGCCAGGTGAGACCCGGATCAGTTTTAGTCCATTATTAGTACATCCAGATCTTTGGTCCATCTAGTTCAATCTCGCCTACACTGAGAGGCAGCAGCTCGCCAGTGTTTCAGATAAGACTCCCTCCCAGTCCTACCTGAATCTGCTAGACCAGGCGTGTCCAACAGGTAGATCTTGATCTACCGGTAGATCACTGGATGTCTGTGGTAGATCCCTGGTAGATTGCTGGCTCCCCCAAAGAAGCTCAATAAGTTTTGTCCCTCCCCCCCCCAAAAAAAGCTCTACAACTTTTATCCGGAACCCCCCAAAACAGGGCTTTCCTTCCTTAAAAAAGCTCAACAACTTTAACCAAAAAAAGGGGGTAGGTCACTGCCAGTTTTTAACTTTGTGAGTAGATCGCAGTCTCTTGGGAGTTGGCCACCACTGTGCTAGACATTAAACTTGGGACCTGCGAATGCAAAGCAGATGTTCTGCTACTGAGCTACTGCCCTTGCCATAGCTCTTGGGCATCAGCTCCCCTCCCTGTGCCCAGGGGCGGAGGAAGGGGGATGCGGTGGGGGTGGAGGTGGTCCGCCCCAGGTGTCACCACTGAGGGGGTGACAAAATGTATGGTGGCACTCACCGTGAGACCTGCAGCGCACCCGAGCCATGCGTCTTTCCTGGGAGTGACATGGTGGCTTGGGCCCCCGCAGGCTCCGCACAACCCCAAATGGTCTGCTGCCGCCTCTGCCTCAGCTGTAGAGCAGGAGTGGGAGGAGGCAGGCAGACTCCTCAGAGGCCCCAAGGAGAGTCCTGCCCCAGCTTGCCCTGCCCCGCGGGCAGCTGGCCCCGCCCCTGGGCCTGCATTTCCCATAATCCATTTGGGTTTTCTCTGCACAGGGTGATTCAGGAGGACCACTAGCTTGCCGAATGGGGGACTCCTGGCTCCTCGCAGGTGTGGTGAGCTGGGGAGAAGGGTGTGCACAGAAGAATCGCCCTGGCGTTTATGCCCGTGTCACATCCTATCAGTCGTGGATCCACAGCCTAATACCAGAGCTGACATTCACAAGCGTGGAAACCAAGGGCCATGGGTCAACGGTGAACAACAGAAGCACCATCAGTGGAGCATCAGCTGGAAGTTTTAGCTTCATCTCCATCATCATAGCCACTGTTGTTTTGCTACTATCTTCTGAGTAGACTCTCTGGAAAAGGAGGGCTGCTCCTTTTTCCTGGAGAGACCTTTGTGCCAATCCTGCAGGCTTAGTTTGGAAGAGGATGGAGATCATCAGAACTGCCAGTAAGGCCATCAAGGAGACTTCTTGCTCTGCTGTTGTACAGTTTCAAGAAGTGACTGTCGGCTAAAGCAGTCCTTCTTGGCCTTTCTGATATAGAAATTTGTGGACATTCAGAAATTAAGGGGATATCCCATCCCCATTACCACTTCTGAAATTTATTTTGCGTTTGTTCTTCATGGACTCAGTCCTCCCTCCAGGAACAAGTTTTGCTGCAGGAGATTGGAGCAGAAAGATTTAACACCTGGATATATTCTTTTTTTCTCGGCCACTGAGCATGCCTACCGATAGCACTCAGTTGGCATCCTCAGCCATATCCATGCTAAAACATGTTGTGGCCCTGTTGGTCCTCCTTCAACCCAGGCTCAGGCTTACAAAACAGCTATCCGGTGGCTGGGAAGCTGCTGGTTTAAACTGCCTATAGTGCCTATGGAGTGGTGCTCTATTGGGACAATGTGGGTAGTTACAATTGTGGTCCACCCACCACAGATCACACTACTCCTGCTGCCCTCCACTACTAAGCTTGTTGCCGGGTTAATGTCAGGGGGCCCATCAGAAGGCACTTTGCCTGGGAACCCCTCAAATCTGGAAGTGGCTCTGGTCTTGTGGCTATCAGAGGCCTCTCTCCTTAAAATGTGAGGATATGCAGGCAGAATTCCAGTTCCCAAGAATGGTTCTTTTGATCTTCTTCTGCTGAACTAGGTGGGCCATTAGCCTAATATAGCTGACTATTCTTATGTTCATATCCATGCTCAGTTCTGTCTTAAGCTCCAGGAAAAGGTCATAGGGTTGCTGTCATTTAGCAGGTCAGTGCAAGAAGTGGCTTTATACCAAGTCAGATCATAGCTGCCAAGTTTTCCCTTTTCTCACGAGGAAGCCTATTCAGCATAAGGGAAAATCCCGTAAAAAAAGGGATAACTTGGCCGCTATGAGTCAGATCCATCTATTTCATTACTGACTGGCTGGCAGCAGCTCTCCAGGATTTCAGGTGGGAACATTCCCAATCTCTACCAATAAATTTCAGGTGTCAAACCAGGGACCTTCTGCATGCATGTGTTATATCTCACTGAGCAAACCAGGGTTCATCACCTCTAGCAGCTAGCAAGCTGGCTGAAATCAGCAGGTGGGCCTTCCTCCTAGCATAGAAGAGATGCAATGGACAGAAAATCACCTATTGTTGATTTCATAGAATCATAAATGGTAGAGCTTGAAGTGACCCTACGGGTCATCTAGTCCAAATCATGCAATGAAGTAATCTCAACTAGAGAATCCATGACAGATGGATTCCAACCTCTGCTTAAAAACCTCCAAGGAAGGAAAGTCCACCACCTTTGAGAAAGTCTGTTCCACTGTCAAACAGCTCTTACTGTCAGAAAGTTCTTCCAGATATTTAGTTGGAATCTCCTTTCTTGTAACCTGAAGGCATTGATCCATGCCCCACCCTCCAGATCAGGAGAAAACAAGCTCCATCTTCTATGTGACAGCCCTTGAGATATTTAAAGATGGCTATCATATCTCAGTCTCCTGTTTTCCAGGCTAAACATACCCAACTCCCTCAGCTGTTCCTCATAAGGCTTGGTTTCCAAATCCTTGATCATCTTGGTTGTCCTCCTCTAGACACGTTCTAGCTTGTCAATATCCTTCTTAAACTGTGGGAGTCAGAACTGGACACAGTATTCCAGTTGTGGTCTGATCAAGACAGAATAGAGTGGGTCGACTTCTTCCCTTGATCTGGACACTACACTTCTGTTGATGCAGCCTAGAATAGGATTAGCCTTTTTTGCTGCTGCATCACATGGTTGGTTCATGTCAACCGTGTGATGTAGCAGCAAAAAAAAAAAAGCCAGTGACTCATGTCAACCATGTGATCTCTGCCTGTCTCACAGCTACTAAAGCAGGGATGGGCAACCTTTTGCTGTTGCAGGTTGCATTCCCTTGGGGTAATCTTTCAACGCCTTCAGGCTCAGAGTCAAAGGGGTGCAGTGAGTCACAGCCAAACACAGATGGGACTACACACACTCTAGGCTTACCTTTTCCTCTGCTCTTTCCAGGCACAGTCTGTGATTTAAAATTGAGCACCATTTTATGCTCCTGAGCTTTCCCTGTGAAAACCCACTCTTTCCCTGTGAAAACCCTGTGAAAACCCACTCTTTAAAGCTCAATCAGAGCAAGCGTCAATCCACAGAAAACCCAAATTGATGTTTGCTCTCATTCAGCTTTAAGGGGTGGGTTTTCATGGGGAAAGCTTGCCGGGTAGGCAAGAGTTGCTTGAACACAGAGTGTTGTATAGAGCAGACCTCTTCCTGGAAAGAGCAGGGAACATGGAGAGGAGGAAAGGTTGCCCCTTATCTCTCCCGTGGCTGTGATCCAATTTAGGGGGGCTCTGAAGTTGCTGTAACTTTGAGAACCACAGAAATTAGACAGATCTCTTAACAACATGTGCGGTTTGATCCTCTGTGTCTTAAAAGATGGGAGTGGGTAGTCAAAAGCCCAAAATTGTTTCCTCCTCTGGGAATTATACTGCCTAAAGACGTAGCAGAGGAGGAAAGCTAGCCTCACACTCAGGATAAACTGGTTCTTTCTTGCTACTAAATAAAAAGTCTGTTATGACATACAACCACACCATACCTTTCAAACACTCTTATACCAGTCATTGAGAATCCTGGGAACTGTAGTTTCTTAAGGGTGCTGGGAACTGTAGGTCTGTGGGCTCAGGACACTTAATAAACTACAGTTCCCAGGATTCTTTGCGGGGGGAGCCATGATGACTGTTAAAGGGATAGAAGAGTGCTTCAAATTTATGGAGTGGGTGTTCAGGGGTGCACGGGATTCTTGAGTTTTTATTATTAATATTAATTGAATTTATATACCGTCCAGTACCCAAGGGCCTTTTCTTCCTTTCAACAACATATACATCGGATACACCAAACCTACCATTCGCTACCTCTGTTCATGGGGTTTTGCTATTCTCACCAATGCAAAATCTCAGCTGCTATAGACATTCTGGCCTGGTTTATTTCATGATATGAAGTTGACTTACTAGCATGGTGCCAAGTGTATATATTTATGACTTTATTTATTGTTTATACTGTGTATCATGTGACATATTTTTGTAACACGCACGTAACTCCGTGATGAAATCTTCTTCCCTGCCCATCATATGAGTAAAGGAGCCTCATCTGGTATGTGGGCTCCCGCATTTCCTTGTCTATCTCTTTCCTTCCCTTCACAATAAACTCTTTGAACCTTGACACCTGGATTGAGAAATACTTCTCTCTGACCTGAGGTGACTCTTAAATTGAGAGGAATTTGAGCAATGTTGCTCTGCTAGCCTTTATTAGGTGATAGCATCAAATGCAGAGGGGGAGGGGGTTAGGAGAGAAATAGTCTTGTGACACCCTCTTAGGAAATGTTATAAATATACAATTCTGCTCTTGAATACACAAAGCAGCCATTCACCTCTATCACCAGGTTCTTGACACCCCATAGGCAAGTATTTGTGTGAAAGAGTGTACAATTGCTAATACCATGTACAGCTCAACTATTTCCACCAGGCTAAGTCAGTGGGAGAAATGGGAAGTAGGACTTAGGGCTCATTCATACTTCCACTCATCCCGTGCCTAGAAAGCACTGTTATGAGCATTTTTCCCTTTGATCCACACTTTCAGGGTATGGATCCGAGCAGTTTTCCACTTATCCTGCTCCTTTCCCAGGGGAAACCCACTCTCTCTAGTGCTAAATTGGAGCAAATGGTCAATCCGGAGAAAACTATAATGGCTGTTTGCTCCAATAGGGCACCCTCTCCCTCTACTGCCACCCAGTGGTAGCCTTTCCATCAGGCTGCCTAAGTGGGAGAAATGAGAAGCAGGCCTCATTCCAGCAGCTTTGCTGAAAGAACAACTCTGTCGCGCACCTCCTTCCCCTGAACTATTCCTATGCCATCTGATCATTAGATGAGCTGCTGTTTAGGAATTGGCACCTGGGTTTGCTTTTTTCCTCTTCCCTCTCTGTCCCTTTTCCCTTGTATGTCTTTAAAGGGGTGGGGAGGGTTGTTCTAATGGGTGGGATATAAACCACTCAGAAAGCCTTTTTGGCTGAAGAGCTTAGTACAAAATCTCTAAAGAAATAAGGGTACACAGACAGTACACTAATTGAATGATACAGTGGTACCTCAGTTTAAGTACACAATTGGTTCCGGAAGTCTGTACTTAACCTGAAGCGAACTTTCCCACGGAAAGTAATAGAAAGTGGATTAATCAGTTCCAGACGGTCCGCGGAGTACTTAAACTGAAGCGTACTTAATCTGAAGCAAACTTTCCCATTGAAAGTAATGGAAAGTGGATTAGTCCGTTCCAGACGGGTCCGCAGAGTACTCAACCTGAAGCGTACTTAACCCGAGGTATGACTGTAATTGGTTCTGGAAGTGTACTTAACCTGAAGAGTACTTAACCTGAAGCGAACTTTCCCATTGAAAGTAATGGAAAGTGGATTAATCCGTTCCAGATGGTCCATGGAGTACTTAACCTGAAGCGTACTTAACCTGAAGTGAACTTTTCCACTGAAAGTAATGGAAAGTGGATTAGTCCGTTCCAGACAGGTCCGCGGAGTACTTAAACTGAAAATACTCAAACCGAGGCGTACTTAAACCAAGGTATGACTGTACATGCAAATAACCTACAGGTGCACAGTCCCACAAACTGACAAACGCAGGAAAGGAAAGGTTTAAGTTAGCCCTTCAGGCCACACAGCCCCTTGTCCAGCAGCCTCCACTTCTTCCTTCTTCTCAAACAGGAAAACTTGCACAACAACTTTAGTTTTACAAGCACACATGCTGGGAGTCATCTCACATCTCTCAGGCAATGCCTAGTTTGGGTGGCGGGCAAGAAGGTATCAGGTGCTTCAAAGAGACAATTCTCAGTACCTGAGCCAAACTACAGTTTTCAGAGAAGCCCCCCTCAAATGATATCAATATCAAACCAATATTTGTAGTGTAACATACTCTCTGTGGTATGGAAATCAAAATACATTTGGCCTGTTATCAAATCAAATCCACTGCAAAAACTCCCTCTTTCACTTGTAGATTTCATAGTTGGGGGCTGGGATGTGGAAGTTGTTGTTGCTGATGCAGCAGCAGGAGGAGGAGGAGGGCGGGTTACAACAATTAAAGCACAATATTTAAAAATAACTTAAAACAACTTACAATCACAGAATTAAGGTGTGTCCTAAAAACGTACAACTCAGGTGTCAAAAGGCAGGTGTGTTTTCAGTAACCACCAGAACTCCAACAAATTCCTGTCATACTTTAAACTGGGAAGAATGGTTGGAAACAACAAAGTGCCATGAGTCAGCTGTCAACCGCTATACATCTGTACTACCCAATGAGCAACAAACATCTTTTGCCGTGTGTTTCAGTGGGAAAGCAGCAATGCCTCTGCAATTGTGGAGAAATCACCTTTTACAATATTGTGCATTTGGGGGTCATGTGAACAGATAAGTTTAAAATGCTAAGTATCCATTGGTGGCCGGCGGTTGCTTAGGGCTTATCCACACTTCCTCTTCCCCCACCCCCACCCCCACCCCCAGGGAAAACTGCTCTTTAGTGCTTAGTCAGAGCAAACCGGGAATTCAGGTTTTCTCAAGATTGACATTTGCTCCAATTTAGCACTAAAGAGCGGGTTTTCCTTGATTGGCTTGAAGTCCTTGGTCACTCATTGGATGGGAAAAGTAGTCAGGTGATGGGAGAGAATTATGTGCCTCTGGATGAACTGTAGTGGGGCTGGAACATAAATAGGCTAGTTTTAACACTTCACAAAGAATCATTGTCTGAGACTGTGTTTGCCCTCCAGAAACTGAAACACTGGCTTAAACCAAAGATTAGCAGAGAGGCTTCTGAAGCTGACCAGAGAGAGAAGTGCCTGCATGCCTGGTTCATAGGAAACCAGCAGAAATCCTATCTGCCTGGCAATGGTGAGAGGAGAGACTAACTGGCATACAAATTTAATAGGAACTATGCATTACAAAATAGGGACGCGGGTGGCGCTGTGGATTAAACCACTGTGCCGCTTGGGCTTACCAATCGAAAGGTTGGCAGTTCGAATCCCCATGACGGGGTGAGCTCCCGTTGTTCGGTCCCAACTCCTGCCAACCTAGCAGTTCGAAAGCATGCAGTGCAAGTAGATAAATAGGTACCACTCCAGCAGGAAGGTAAACAGTGTTTCCGTGCGCTGCTCTGGTTTCACCAGAAGTGGCTTAGTCATGCTGGCCACATGGCCTGGAAAAACTGTCTGCGGAAGTGGACAAACGCCGGCTCTCTCGGCCTGTAAAGCGAGATGAGTGCCGCAGCCCCAGAATCGTTCACGACTGGACTTAATTGTCAGGGGTCCCTTTACCTTTACATGCATTACAAATTAATCATAAGTAAGTTTCTGTATTTGAAAGCAGCTGCCATTTGTAACAGTAAAGGTACCCCTGACCATTAGGTCCAATCACGGACAACTCTGGGGTTGCAGCGCTCATCTCACTCTATAGGCCAATGGAGCCGGCGTTTGTCCACAGACAGCTTCCAGGTCATGTGGCCAGCATGACTAAGCCGCTTCTGGCAAACCAGAGCAGTGCACGGAAATGTCGTTTACCTTCCCACTGGAGTGGTACCTATTTATCTACTTGCACTTGGATATGCTTTCAAACTGCTAGGTGGGCAGGAGCAGGGACCGAGCAACTGGAGCTCCCCCGTCACGGGGATTCGAACCGCTGACCTTCTGATCGGCAAGCCCTAGGCCAGGCATCCCCAAACTTCAGCGCTCCAGATGTTTTGGCCTACAACTCCCATGATCCCTTGCTAACAGGACCAGTGGTTGGGGAAGATGGGAATTGTAGTCCAAAACATCTGGAGGGCCGAAGTTTGGGGATGCCTGCCCTAGGCACAGTGGTTTAGACCACAGCGCCATCTGCATCCCTTTTATTTGTAACAGTAGTACCCTTATAAAAGAAAACACAAGTCTCAGAGAAACAGTAACCAATTTAGGTATAGTATTTGCCTTATTTTTATAGGCAAATTTTTATAGTTTACTTTTATAGTTCATAATAAATAAAGAACATCTTGTTATTTGTATTTAATAATAATAAAGTTGTTTGCTTGGATCACATCTAAAGTACCACAGCCACTGGATAATAGTGAAAGTTTTGGTAAACAGCATATTACAGATATAAGGTGGCAGTGGGTAACAGGTTTGAAAGATACATACCATGGTGGGAGCAAAATAGGAATCCCTCCACACACTTGGTCAATCAGCAGTGGGTGATCATTTTCTGGTTCCCCACAAATAAGAAGAGGTCATGCTACACAGCAATGCCCAGCTAAAAGCCGAACAATATGGTGCTGGTGGCAAGAAGCATCAATGCACCATGGGGACTAGCCTCTTTGGTCTGAATTACAAAGAAGGCTTTGTAATTGCCTTCTTGTTTAAATTCCTTCTTGTAAATATGCCATGTAAGGAAGTAGGGGTGGGTGTGTTTCTCCCTCGACTTTTAGGCACAAGTTGCAAAATGCTAAAATGACACCCTTCCCCACCCATCCCCAACTCTTCACACACCACAAAGCAGTGAATTCCGGAAGGAAGGAAGGAAGGAAGGAAGGAAGGAAGGAAGGAAGGAAGGAAGGAAGGAAGGAAGGAAGGAAGGAAGGAAGGAAGGAAGGAAGGGGGTAGCAAGGTGGTGTGCTGCTGAGTTTTGGACTCTGAGGCCTGCTTTGCCCTGGCCTGGAAAATGTAGGGAGGAGGGAGAGAGGCCAAACTAATCAAATGAGGCGGTTGTCATCTCTGTCCCTCACCACACCACACACCCTTGTACAAAGCTACCTTCCAGTCACTCCCCTGATTAGGACCACTTTATGGGGGTTCACATGATTCCCTCCACGTGTCAAAGGAAGGTGTGGTGGGGACTCAAAGGCTGTGCTGACAAGCCCTGCATACTCTACACAGCACCACCACACACCCTTAGCATCCATGCGCTCAAACTACAATAGGAGGAATGCTGTTTGTGTAGTGGTGCATGTGCATTTGGTTCTTCTATGTGAGGAGAGGCCCTGGCCCAATCAAGGCCCCTTTTGACAGAGAGGATCACTTTGGCCACATTCACGCCATACATTTTAAGCAGTATGATACCCTTTAAAACAGCCATGGCTTCCCCCTCCCAATGAATCCTGGGATCTGTAGTTTGTTAACGGTGCTGAGATTTGTTAGGAGACCCCTATTCCCCTCACAGAGGTAGACTGTTTAAAGTGGTATCCTATTGTTTCAAATTTATGGCGTGTCTTTTTATCACTATATGAATAAAACGTTTGATTAAGACGCAAAAATCAGGGAGCATGGAGGTGGCAGTGAGAGGTGTTCTGCTCATACAGCCCCACAACGTCCTCCTTTTAATGCATGGGCCACAGCTGAGTTCAATAGGAGAATTCAAATTCTACTCCATGAAGTAAGAAATGTTGTGCTCTGCATAGACTGTGCAAATGTGCATATGTATATTCAACAGTTCACATAAGTAGCACCTTTTAGGGCAGGATGCAAGAACCCCTGTTCCAATGTAAGGGATATTTTAAGCAGCGGGGAGGGGGAGAGCTTAGAGGGCAGTGTTCCAAGTGAAGAAGTCCTGCTCCCTCACCAGAAAATATCGCTCCCCACACCTCCAATGTTCTATAAGTCCATAAAGTCTGACATTGTTCCTCTTGTTGTTCTCTTCATCAAAACATGGAACTTTCCAGAACATTCCAGAATCCGTCCACTCAGAACTGCAGTCCTGATACATTCCCGAGGTATATGATAGAACAGCAGAAGCTACTGCGCTACCAGTAATCTTCAGACACATTTTTTTTTTGTGAAAATAACCTGGGTTTTTGTTTGTTTGTTTTCTATAACACTTCATTTGAGTGAGGGAAACATTGGGACACAATCATATCCCTCTATGTCAGAAGGATGGCAGTGAGGCAGGAGGCAGTGAGCAGTAGCAGGAACTCTTTGAGGACAAGGCTGGAGGCCAATGCAGATGAAGAGTCTCGGTAGTAAGTGACATTCACAAGGCCGAACTTAGCTCCAGCGTAGTGCCTCTTTATCCAGTCCTCGTAGAAGCCAACACGGGTGTAGACGCCTGGACGGTTGGCGATGGCACACATTTCACCCCAGCTCACAATGCCCACCACAAACCAAGCACCATCCGCTTGACAGACCAAGGGACCTCCGGAGTCACCCTAAGTTAAGGAAAGCAGATGGTGAGAGTCTGTAACATGCTCCTTGTTCCAGACCTTATCTGTTTTACGTTGAGCCTGGTGCTACAAGCCAACCACTGCCAGGACGTTCCATTTACACACATAACCATCTCCCTGGGTAAGATCTCTCTCACCTATGTCTTGAGCCTACTAAAGGTATAACTGGAATAAAAAGTCCTTTTTCCAGGCTGCCTCTGAGCATGGATAGAACACCCTCTCCTCCACTCTAGGAAGCAACAACAAGGCTTAACCTACCTTGGGAGTTAGGCTAAAGGACTTCCAGGTAGGTGTCACTAAAGCTGAGCTACTGGAACTTTATCCAGCAAATTTTAGGGAGGAGCAAAAGTTTCCCCAAATATCCCCCTACACACACAACTTTTTCGCTACTGGTCCCATGTGTTTTGTAGTTGTGACAACAACAGCAACAAAACTCAGTGGAGTCACAACAGTCAGTAACAGCATTTCCCTCCCCAGCGATTGAGATCTGGTTCCTCATATTTCTTCAGAATGTATGGAGGGAAATCCTATTTATTTGAATCAGGTTTTAATGAGCATTGTGTAATGTGTACAGTACATTTGTCGTGTAATATACATTGTAATCAGTTCTCTTTTTTTCTGGGTGTGCTCAAGGGTATGCAGTACTAGCACCTTTTTTTTCTAGAAGCAAAGCACTGATTGTAATGTATTTGAGGTGGGAAGTTTTCTGTCTGGTATGGCCAAAGTCAGTTTAACTGCCAACAGGAGCCTTAACTGACAACTGTGAGGAAAGGCTAGTGTTAGAATTCTCGGTATGCAAAAGAAGTATAGAATGCCTGCACATTTTGATTGGTGGGTGCAGGTTTAGAATTTTCAGTTGGACACTCTGATTGGCTGGGACTGGACTAGAGGGCCCAGAAGAAGTGTATATAAACCATGTGTTGGTCAGCAGAGGGACAGTTGGAGTTGTTGGTGCTTGGTGTTCAGCCAGAAGAAGACAGCAGAGGATGAGGATCATGGAATAAGAAAGCAGACCTAAGATGGAGGTAGAGCAGTTTGGTGGCCAAATACTTGTTGGGCTGAGTGAATTGCTTGGCTTAGGCTGAAGAGGCAAGGGGAGAATTGTCGGAAGGGGGAAAATGAGA
Source organism: Zootoca vivipara (assembly GCF_965207765.1). Lineage (NCBI taxonomy): Eukaryota > Metazoa > Chordata > Lepidosauria > Squamata > Lacertidae > Zootoca > Zootoca vivipara. The sequence continues at coordinate 33,165,814 of NC_142595.1, forward strand.
AGCAACCTGGAATGTTGGTTTCTGATTAGTAGTAGGAATTCCAGAGGCGAAATTTCCAAGTAGTTCAGCAAGACAAACCTACACTTTGATAAGTCAGCAAGGGATTGGGAGAAGAGGTTTCCAACACAGTCCTCAAGTACAGTCGTACCTTGGAAGTCGAACGGAATCTGTTCCAGAAGTCCATTTGACTTCCAAAATGTTTGAAAACCAAAGCACGGCTTCTGATTGGCTGCAGGAAGATCCTACAGCCAATCAGAAGCCGCAGAAGCCACACCGGACTTTCGGGTTTAAAAAATAGTTTGCAACCAGAACAGTCACTTCCGGGTTTGGGGCGTTTGGGAGCCAAAACGTTCAGGAACTAAGCTGTTCGACTTCCAAGGTATGACTGTTGGTGAGACTTAACTGGGGTGCAGGGAGGGGGGGGAGGCAACTGCATTCTTAAAGGTGTCTCAGTTTAACATTAATGGATGGATACAATGTGTTGATATTTAAAGTGACAGTAACAAGCTAACAAAGTTTATACTCACTTAAAGATACAGTACTATTTTAAACCAGATAAGGTTGTTCACTTTCTAATCTTGATATAAATAAATGTAATCACTTTTGTTAAATATAATATCTTATTTGATTGGCTTTGTGCCACAGCTGTGGGCCACAGTTACAGGGTTATTAGTAAGTGGAGGGTGCAGAGGGAATAAGTGAGAGGGACTGGGTTTAGGAGAAATCCAACCACATCTGGAAGGACACAGTTTCCTCATCCTTGCCCTATGCCCTCACTGCTGCTCTGCCATTTGCATATCCACTGGTACTCCTTTCTTACCAAACATGCATCTTTCTCTCCTTTGACGAAGCCAGCGCAGATCATGTCATCCTGGATCTGTCGGATACTTGGGGGGATACCAGTGCCAATGTGGTACATGGCATCACAGGGTCCTGTGTCTATCAAGGGCAGCTGGAGCTGTTGCAGCGTCTTGGGAGCCCGGAGGGTAGCTTGAAGCAAACATAAGATGGCAAGGATGGAAGAAGAGGAGGAATGAGAAATCAAGCAATTCAGAATAAATTAAATACTGCAAGAGGAAAGGGATGCAAATCCACCTCAAAAACAACAGTGGGTGTTTCAAAAATATACCGGCAAATTCAGGTCACACGATATAGTTGATTGCAGGTCTTACACAACAAATCCACTTACCCAAAAGATCTGACTTGTTGTGATGTGGAAAGTGATAGGAAAATGCTCTGGAAAATGTGGGACACTTGCTTCTAACCTTGCCACAGATGAGAGATGGAGGATAACATCTAAAGGGCCACAAGTTGCCCATCTCTGATCTAACCAAGTAGCAATAGAATTTCAAATGTCTTCCCTCTAATTTCACCTTTTCTTTTCACCTCAGTCATGGCTAAGTACTCTGGTCTAAGCTGCTCTCTCTATCCCAGTCTTTGCCAACCTGATGTCCAGATGTTTTGGATTTTGCTGAAACAGCAGGGGCTGATGAGAGTTGTAGTCCAAAAACATCTAGATGGAACCATATTGGCACCCAGCTAAAGGTATCCCTCATGAAGTAATTCACATCTCAGTTCCCCTTGATTTGCACCTTCTAAGTATCCAGACCCTATCAAGCCCCTTCCTTATCTGCCCTTTTAACCACGTGAACTCCAATTTATTTGTTATTATTAACAATAATAATTTCTTTTGCATTTTTTTAATATCGCACCCTCAGAGACACAAATCTGGATTATTCCAAGCAGCTATATCTCACAACATCATACTTCTAGTCAAGTAGTAATATTGGTTACAGTGGCTATCTGCCCCCTTAAATCCCCAAGCTTTCTGTACCATGTGTTCTCTGTGCTCCTATTTATTTATTATTTATTCTAGACATTTCTATAATGCCCTTCAGTAGAAGGTTGCAGCGTGGTTTACGTACAAAGGGGTGGGGGAGAAAGACTATTAAAATACAGGTTAAAAGCAAACATGAACCTCACTGAGCACCTTAAACCACATCCATTCTAAAACTGCCATGCAGCTGAACCATTTTAGCCCACTTTGGAAAACATGCCCTACAGTGAGTCATACTAAACTTCAGCTCAGCACTAACCATCAGCAAGTCTTCAGGGTTTAGGTAAGGATCTTTGCCAGGGATTAAAACTGGAACCCTCTGCAATCAAAGCAGCTGCTCTGCCAATGAGCTACAGCACCTCACCTCCATATTGTGGAGCTCCCCATCCCGTCACCCAACAAAGAGTGCCATTTGGGATCTGGACCTTGGCATCTGGGAGACAGGCTGGGAGGATGCTTTGGGTGAAGCGTACGGGATGTTCTAACTGAACCAGAGCTATATCTCCACTGGTCCCATCTCCAGCATACTGCTTGTTCACGAACACTTGCGAGAGTTTCAACCACTTAGCATTGGGTTCTGGGTTCAAGAGCTGGTAGTTCCCCAAGTTTGCTTGGTAGTTAGATAGTTTTGATGTCCTGTTAGGAAAAACAAACAAGAGTCAGGACAAGGGGTGGGGTAGTTTCTGAATTAAATAGAGGGTGTATTGTATCATTTTCTCCACGTGTGGGGAAACTGTGGCCTCCAGATGTTTATGAACTAAAATCCCCGTCATCCCTAGACATTGACCATGCTTGATGGGGCTTATGGGAGTTGTAGCTCAGCAACATCTGGAAGCCAAAGGTTCCTCTGCCAGCTTTACTCAAATTATCAGTTACAACTGCTTTGAGTATTATCACAGTGCTTTAAATTTAAATTTAAATTTTCATTTCCTTAGGGTCTTGCGAAAGAACAAAGTTGGACAGCAACTGATTATTTCCTTCTATCGGTCCACGATAGAAAGTGTTCTCTCATACTGCATTACGGTGTGGTATTCTGGTTTGACAGCCATGGACAGAGAGTCCCTACGGAGGGTGGTGAAGACAGCACACGATATCGTAGGCTGTCCCCTGAATCCGCTAGATGTTATCGCAGGAGACCATTGCCTCAGAAGAGCGAGGAACATTCTTAGGGATGACTCACACCCTAGCCAGCACCCTTTAATCTCCTGCCTTCGAGCAGGAGATAGAGAAGCATGATCAGCCACACCAACAGGTTAAAGAGCAGTTTCTACCCATGTTCTACCCATGAGGCTGCTGAATGGAAGACAGCAACACTGTAGCTGACGTTCAGGGTTGGTGGTCATCCGACTCTACACAGAGTGTAACAAGGACTGAGAGATTGAGGGAGGGAGGGGGGCTCGTTTAATCTCATTGTAAACAGGTGGTACAGTGACAATAAAGTATTTCTATTTCTATGGATAGTGTGAATGTAGGGGACGCTGGTGGCGCTGTGGTCTAAATCACTGAGCCTCTTGGGTTTGCCAATCAGAAAGTCAGAGGTTCGAATCCCCACGACAGGGTTGCTCTGTTCCAGCTCCTGCCAACCTAGCAGTTCGAAAGCACGCCAGTCCAAGTAGATAAATAGGTTCCGCTGTGGCGGGAAGGAAAACGGCATTTCCATGCACTCTGGCTTCCATCGTGGTGTTCTGTTGCACCAGAAGTGGTTTAGTCATGCTGGCCACATGACCCAGAAAGCTGTCTGCGGACAAATGCCGGTTCCCTTGGCCTGAAAGCGAGATGAGCATCACAACCCTGTAGTCGCCTTTTTACCTAGTGAGAATGTGACCACAGTTGGTCACTTGCATGCACAAGTGAATACCTGGGCATAGGATTCAAATACACATTGTGAGCCTCCATGTGGGGGGAGAATCCCCATTTCAGAAGCAGCAGCCAAACACAAGAGCAGAACCGTGATAGAGGCAGAGTCCCTCCCCACAGCCCTGTTCTGTTTCACAGCAGTAACACATGAGGTATCGTATACGCAAACAGAGAGTTAGTCACCATGTTTGTTTACCTGAGGCAGCTACTTTGGTTTGCATTGTGCATGAACAATATCATACACACATCACTTTGCAATGTAGGGTGGGATAGAAATTTAATTAATGACGATGACAGACACTGCAACAAGAAGTACAAGAGAAAGCTTTGGGGGGATTATGTGTTTGGGGTGGGAGGGGGAATGGGGTAGAAGTTCAGCTGGCCTGACATATCAGGTAGGCTGTCTCTTGAAGCTCCTGGGTTTTCTTAAGGGGGAGAACAGAGAAAGACAAGATTGAAGACTTGTGAATAGGGATATCTGATGATTCCAACGGAAATTACATAATTTATGTAATTATGTAAATTAAATAATTTTGCCACAATGGGCAGAGGGACAAATAGCCTAGTTTTGAGTAAAGACGAACTGCAGTGCTTTTTGTTACAAATAAAGGGCAGAATGGAAAACATTGTTTTTTTACATCTGCACTTGTGAGCAGGCCTTTCTCCCCACAAAGTCTGCCTCGCACAGCTCCTTTTCGTGTGCTCTTCTAAAGTTGCTGAGGGCAAACTTTGTGGGGAGAGGACCTAACATGGCAGTGGATCCTTGACAAACAGCCAGAGTATAATTCCAGAGGCCTAATATTTTCAAATATCTGTTACTACATAGAGAACAAAGAGGGTGAATTCTTTGAAAATGCTAGGTCAGATCTTTAGCCTACTCGTTTTTCCCATTACACACTCAAAGGCCAGTTTCCCTGTTACTCACTTGGGGAAGCAGTGGGCTGCTGTCAACACCCAGTCAGCACTGATGAGGGTCCCTCCACAGGCATGCTGGCCATTATATTGGAGGCTGATTTGCCACGGCCAAGCCCCACGAGAAGCATCTCTTCCCCCCACAATACGGTTTTGGGGCATAATCCGGCCACACACTGGCAAAACAGAGAAAAAGAAAGTTGACAAAACATCTCGAGTTTGACCTCTTCCCCAAGATGTCCAGGCAAAGGGGGGAACTCCCAGGATGAAGGACAGAAGCCAAGGGCCAGGACCCTGTGATTTTCAGTGAGAGAACCTGTTTTTGCTGATCTCTTACCTGTCTGAGTGCCATTTTCCACAGCTCCTAAAAATTAATGAGGAAGAGAGGAAACAGGAGGTGTGAGTCTTCAGTAAAGAATAAGCAATATTTAAAAGCAAAACCAGTGACGAACAAAATAGTGAGCAAACAAGTACCCTATCTCGTTATTTTAGGTTGGAGGCTTCAACATTTGATTTTAAAAATGTAGATGCTGATTTCAAGCACTGAAAAATCAAGCAAGATTTGTTTTCTTGCTAATCTTTTTAATTAATTCTAGTACAACTGTGCAAGAATAAAATGAAGAGAAAATATGAGTAGCACAGTTGCATTAGGAAGAGTGAGGAATAAACAGATAGAAAATAAGATTAATATAAATGAGTTATAAGGAGCTATATTGTGTGCTAATTTGTCATTCCAGAATTCTCTAAGTGTAGACTGTATTTCAATGAAGTTGTTTTGATAATTATTATAAAGTGTTCTTCTATTATATATTTGCTTTATCGGCAGTATTATTTCCCAAGTGTTATTCAGCCATTCTGTAACAGTTGGGGTGGCGGTACATTTGCAAGTTTGGCAATCTACAGTACATGGTTTTGATATGGTCAGTAGAGTTTGTATTAATTGATGATCAATATCCTCAAAGGATTTTTTTAGAATTTGGGGACAAAGCATATCCTGCCATTTCCTGTATTGTGTCAAATATCATAGACCAGACTCTTTTTACAGTTCTTTGCTACAATTCCAGAAAATACATATGAAATCTGCTTTCATTCATTTACATCTCCAGCAGTACATGTTTGTTCTATTGTGAAAAGTTTGCTCCATTCAGAGGACAAATCTAAGTGTGATTTCTATGTGGCAGAAATGGTTCCCTCTGTAGCAACTACCACATTGAGGTGGAAGTTAGACCCCTTCATATAAGCACACAGAAAATCTAGTGTTCAATTATGAGTCTTCAAGCACACAGAAAATCAATTTTCTTTAATTAACACAACTTAATTGAGCACTACAGGAAATAAGATAAATGAAGTTAATATCATGAGAAACTTCGTAAAGTGCTAGCATTACAATTCTAAAATATAGATTACTGACGCAGAGCTGAGAAACCCAAATTAAATCATAGTTTCCTGAATCAGCAAGGCTGAAATTGGGCAGCAAGCAAAAGGTCATACGGATCTCCCAAAATGAAAAGCAGTGAGAAATGTTCAAATGAAGCAATACTTTTTACCCAATTTTTCTTTTGAATGTGATAAATTTTCCTACTCTTTCTCAATTATCAAAGAAAAACAAGACTGTGTTCCACAAAACCCCCAGCTTTAGGAAAGAATTTGATAAATCATATACCCTAAGTGCATACACTGCAACAATTTTGATGGCACATAGCTTATGGTGTGTACACACAGCCTTTACCTTAACCCCTGCCGTTACAACAACAGCAATGTTAAGAATTCTGCAGGGGAGAGGGGAGAACATTTCCTTGTAGATTATAGGATTACTGCCCGAGCGCACACATTGCTTAACATACCTATTGCACGGTTCAAAGTGAATACATTTGCACATGGTCCAGCTGAAAGAGATACTCACCGCTTTGAGTTTCATGTTTCAGGACACCTGATTGAAAAATGATTAAATGACATCATCAGAGGCAAAGCTTGGGAACCAGATTGTTTAGGTATAAACAAGAACCAGGAAGAGGAAACCAAATAAAATCATACCGTAACATTGAAAAAAGAAAAAGGTAAACAGATAGTGCCCTTGAAGGAACAAACCCAGGTGACAACTTGGGGCACGAGGTTTATGGGGGCATCTGTGGTCGTCCCTACCATAAGACAGCTCTGCCTCAGGTGGCTAGTCATCCGAAACGCATTGGAATGGAGTAGAACCCTGCAGTACCTGAAGAGAAGAAATGCCGTGGTGCAGCTGCAGCAGCACAACCAGACACCTTCATCTGCCCCAGCTACAACAAAACATGTCTCTCCCGCTTTGGTTTCTACAGCCACAGCAGGCGCTGTAACCTCCCAACAGTTTGACTTCACCCCCAAAGTTGCACCGTTTGTCTCCTGAGACAAATGGAAGCCAACCATATTTACTCCCATATTCACACACACACACACACACACACGGTTGTAATATTGTTGCCCACCCATCCAAAAACAACATAGAAGTGAGTGAGCTCTTTGACTGAGGTTGAAATCAAAGATGAGACTTAAAACTATGGAAGGTCTTGCTGCCTAGGAGTGTGTTGCTGAACTGAGCGACAAATCCCCTTCCCAAATCAACTGCTCCCGGTTTGGGGCTCAGCAGCCATTTCTGATATTTCGACTCATGATGAGTTTGTATTCAATTGCATTAGTTGCCTAATGAATTTGTCCTTTTGCCTTATTTATATGTTGTTGTGTTTTATATGCTGTTGTGTTTTTTATCATTCTATTTCCTTTCTTTTTTCAGTCATTACCTTTGCAGCAGCAATAAGGTTTGTTGTTGTTTAGTCGTTTAGTCGTGTCCGACTCTTCGTGACCCCATGGACCATAGCACGCCAGGCACTCCTGTCTTGCACTGCCTCCCGCAGTTTGGTCAAACTCATGTTCGTAGCTTCGAGAACACTGTCCAACCATCTCGTCCTCTGTCGTCCCCTTCTCCTAGTGCCCTCCATCTTTCCCAACATCAGGGTCTTTTCCAAGCAATAAGGTTACTTATTTAGTAACCTTACTTACTTAGGATCATTTTCTGACATAACATCTTTTTTAAAATCAAGTAAAAGTACCTCAGGTCCCAGAGGTATAGAGCATCCTAACTCTTCCAATATTGTTGTCTGTACAGGTATTCAACAAGTTTATATTTGAGGACAATTCCAGAAGTTAAGTATAAAATCTGCTTTATACATCTCCAACCATTATCAAATCCAAGTCTATGTATTAGGTTTAGCTTGCAGGGGATTAAATAGGGGGGGGGTAAAGAATCTTACGATACTTTTCCTTCAAATTTGCTGGTATTGATATGTTTCTGATATGGTTACAGTCAATGTAATTTTTACTAATTTTTAATTCTCTAGTTAGTATCATGAGCAGCTTTGAGCGTAACATGGTTGGAAAAGTGGAATGCTAATAGGACATCAAATCAAATCAAAATCAAGTAATGTCCTGCAAAAGTATATCTTTCTCTTTGGTGAGGTATGCCTTGAGATTCTTGGACCCAGGTGGCGCTGTGGGCTAAGCCACTGAGCCTAGGGCTTGCTGATCAGAAGGTCGGCGGTTCGAATCCCTGTGACGGGGTGAGCTCCCGTTGCTTGGTCCCAGCTCCTGCCAACCTAGCAGTTCGAAGGCACGTCAAAAAAAATGCAAGTAGATAAATAGGAACCGCTACAGCGGGAAGGTAAACGGCGTTTCCGTGTGCTGCTCTGGTTTGCCAGAAGCGGCTTTGTCATGCTGGCCACATGACCTGGAAGCTATACGCCGGCTCCCTCGGCCAATAATGCGAGATGAGCGCACAACCCCAGAGTCAGTCACGACTGGACCTAATAGTCAGGGGTCCCTTTACCTTTACCTTTTAATAGGACATCAAATCAAATCAAAATCAAGTAATGTCCTGCAAAAGTATATCTTTCTCTTTGGTGAGGTATGCCTTGAGATTCTTAGAACTGGCTGCGGCAGTATGGCAGGGGGGGGGGAGCTGAAAAATGATAACCATTGTGTAATACACTGATTGTTTTGTTTTCCCACACACACCCTGCCATTTTTTGGAGCCCAGGGGGAGCCTGGTAGTTGTTTGAGCATTCCAAGCCACAGCTTTTTATGGGCACAGCTTCTTAAAACACATAATTCCAACAGAACTCGCTTCAGTTATGAATGCTTGTTGTGTACTTAACATCTGCCCCACATAGGCTCTTGCAATTGCGGTTTCCTTATCTTAGGCCTCGTCCCCACAAACAGTGAGAGCATTCTTTCCGAATGGAAATAATAATAAAAAATGGTTTGCAAGGCTCCTGTTGAAATTGTTATTTAATTGCAGTTTCCTTCTTTCAGAGCTTTCTCTCCATTTTCCACCTCAGGCTGCTGTGGAGCCGAAGGCTGGCCAGCAAAAGATGTGTTTCAAATGTGCTTTAATGGTATAATAATAATAATAATAATAATAATAATAATAATAATAATAATAATAATAATTTATTATTTATACCCCGCCCATCTGGCTGGGTTTCCCCAGCCACTCTGGGCGGCTTCCAACAGATAAATGAAATAAAATAATCTATTAAACATTAAAAGCCTCCCTAAACAGGGCTGCCTTCAGATGTCTTCTAAAAATCTGGTAGTTGTTGTTCTCTTTGACATCCGATGGGAGGGCGTTCCACAGGGCGGGCGCCACTACTGAGAAGGCCCTCTGTCTGGTTCCCTGTAACCTCACTTCTCACAATGAGGGAACCGCCAGAAGGCCCTTGGTGCTGGATCTCAGTGTCCGGGCTGAATGATGGGGGTGGAGACGCTCCTTCAGGTATACTGGACCGAGGCCGTTTAGGGCTTTAAAGGTCAGCACCAACACTTTGAACTGTGCTTGGAAACGTACTGGGAGCTAATGTAGATCTTTCAAGACTGGTGTTATGTGTTCTCGGCAGCCACTCCCAGTCACCAGTCTAGCTGCCGCATTCTGGATTAGTTGTAGTTTCCAGGTCACCTTCAAAGGTAGCCCCACGTAGAGCGCATTGCAGTAGTCCAAGCGGGAGATAACTAGAGCATGCACCACTCTGGCTAGACAGTCTGCAGGCAGGTAGGGTCTAAGCTGCCCTGGACACAGAATTGACCTGCGCCTCCATGGACAGCTGTGAGTCCAAAATGATTCCCAGGCTGCGCACCTGGTCCTTCAGGGACACAGTTACCCCATTCAGGACCAGGGAGTCCTCCACACCTGCCCGTCTCCTGTCCCCCACAAACAGTACTTCTGTCTTGTCAGGATTCAACCTCAATCTGTTAGCCACCATCCATCCTCCAACGGCCTCCAGACACTCACACAGGACCTTCACCGCCTTCACAGGTTCTGATTTGAAAGAGAGGGAGATGTATTGCAGGAGTGCGATGACCAGGTTCTTCAGAAAGTGGAGTGTACTTCACAGAGACTACTTCTGATATGACTGAAGTAGTGGCACTGGGAGAGGGGCACATAGCATACACATTGTTACTCAATTGCCCCTGGAAAAAGGCGGCTGTATTTGTCTATCCTTCTAGGGATCCATTTGGAATTGGTGGGAGCCATTTAGATCATGACGATGACACAGTATAGAAAGGGTTAAACATCCCCTCCCTCTGTGCTGGTTCCCCAATCAAACAGCATGCAACTGCTTTGTCCTTTAAAAAAGTGAGTCTGGTTAGTTCCTGACTCATTGAACCTTCCAAGGAAACCAAGAATACCAGAGGAAAGTGCTTATGTATGCGACCACAGCTGACCGGATTTTGCTAGCTCATAGATGGAAAGAAGATCCAATCCCGACCAAGGAAGAGTGGCAGATAAAACTAATGATCTACCGGTATGGTGAAATGGCAAAACTTACAGGAAGAACCAGGAACCAGGAAGAATCAAATTATAATAAGTAATTGGTAAAGTATATAACGTATTTGAAAAACTATTGTAAACAAACAGTAGTAGGATTGACAGAAATCTTGTAGTAAAAATTGAATTATGGATTGATTAAGGCTTTATAATAATTGGATTTATTGAGAAGATGCAGAAGGAAAATAATAACATAACGGTCCACAAAAGGGGAGAGGGAAGTCAAAGGGGATACAGTCATACCTCAGTTTAAGTACGCCTCGGTTTGAGTATTTTCAGTTTAAGTACTCCGCAGACCTGTCTGGAATGGATTAATCCACTTTCCATTACTTTCAATGGGAAAGTTTGCTTCAGGTTAAGAACGCTTCAGGTTAAGTACAGACTTCTGAAACCAATTACACTCATACCTTGGGTTAAGTACGCTTCAGGTTGAGTACTCCGCAGACCTATCTGGAACAGATTAACCCACTTTCCATTACTTTCAATGGGAAAGTTCGCTTCAGGTTAAGTACACTTCAGGTTAAGTACAGACCTCCAGAACCAATTGTGTTTGTAAACCGAGGTACCACTGTACATTGTTTGTATTCTGTTTCATTTTATTTCTTTTTTGTTACTGTTTGTAAAACCGAAAATGCATTAAATATATATATGGGGTTTTTTCTCTCTCTCTCTCTCTCTCCCCTTTTTATATATGTAAACAAAAGGCTTTCCTCCACTTCAAGCAGGAACTTGGCTGCTCTTTGGAGCCTGCCCACGTTCCTGGAACAGAATGTCGCTAAGAATGATGCAATGTCATGACATACAAATTGTGCCCAGGGGCATTGTGGGGGGTGGGGTGGGGAGAGTCTGCCCATATGGCTCACTAGAACAGAACAATCTTCAAATATTGGCGGGACACTGGAAAAGTGGAATACAACATCTCCACATATTGGATGCCACCAGCAGGAAGACCTTTTCATGCACATGGCGCCTTCCAAGTGCACACACACTTCCAAAAAATTTCCAGGTGAACTTTCTTCTGTGCATCGTACCTGCATGTACAATGCAGGCATGTTGAAAATTGTTTTTGAATTAACGAATTAACCAACAAGCAGGGGAAGAAGCCAGAACTGGAAACAAACAAAACAAGAAAGCTTTTCTCTTTTTAGAGCTTCCCACTTGCAATCTGGCAGCCAGCCCAGATGCCTGACAAGCCAGCCAGGAAATGCTCAATTGGAAGCCATACTCATCTGCTCTTATGCAAACTGCACTCTAGTCTGCTTCCAGAAAGTTCTGGTTGCCCACCCCCAAGCCAGGAGTGCTGGCTTCTTGACAGCATCCCCCTTGCAAAGCTAGGGAATGAAACCAGGAATCCTGATCCTCTTCCCTAATTCCATATTTTTCCACATACACAAGCACACATCTCTATGCATTCCAGAAATGTTAACTTCACACAGACAAGGAGCCAGGTAACTGGGGGACGTGACCCACAGTCACTCACACACAAGTGAGAAGCCTGTGCAGGACTGTGCCCTGTAATAGTGCTGAAATGCCACCTCTTTTAGGGACACGGGTGGCACTGTGGGTTAAACCACAGAGCCTAAGGCTTGCCGATCAGAAGGTCGGTGGTTCGAATCCCCATGGCAGGGTGAGCTCCCGTTGTTCGGTCCCAGCTCCTGCCCACCTAGCAGTTCAAAAGCATGTCAAAGTGTAAGTAGATAAATAGGTACCGCTCCGGCGGGAAGGTAAACGGTGTTTCCGTGCACTGCTCTGATTCACCAGAAGCGGCTTAGTCATGCTGGCCATCTGACCCGGAAGCTGTCTGTGGACAAATGCCGGCTCCCTCAGCCTATAGAGCGAGATAAGCGCCGCAACCCCAGAGTCGTCCGCAACTGGACCTAAAGGTTAGGGGTACCATTACCTTTAGACCTGCTTTATCTCTACCACATAACAACTACATCAAGCATTCCCAAACTGCGTCCCTCCAGATGTTTGTAGTCCCTCCCATGATCCCTAGCTAACAGGACCAGTGGTCAGGGATGATGGGAATTGTAGCCCAAAACATCTGGAGGGCTGAAGTTTGGGGACTACATGAAGTCTGGAGAAGGAAACACACTTGCATTCAATTACATCAAACATCCATACAGCCTCCCACTCCCATTCCACCACTGGAGATGGTCCTGGGGGGAGCCCCCAATTTCCCCACCCATCTGCCCAAATCACTAGGCCCTACTCCCTCCCAAGAAGGTTAGCAATGGGAGCAATTAGCGAACAACACTGAGAGTGTGGAAGCAGTGGTTTAAAACAGCAGCAGAAGTTAGAGTAGAGCAGGAGTGGAAGGACATGGGGAAATGGCAGTTTTAAACAACACCAGAGGTTTGAATAAAGTAGGGATGGAGGAAACCGTGTGGGGAATTCATAGTTTCAAACAGTGGTCGAGAATTGAATAGAGTGAGCAGAGGGTGACACTGAGGTAGGGAGAGTGGCAGTTTAAAACTGCCTCTGAGTACAGAGGAAAGAGTTGGCAACAGCTCTGTGAGGTTAGCTTCTGTGTTGTTGTCCTAGCCCTCACTGAAGAATTCAAACTTAGGCTTCTGTTTCTCCCAAAATCTTTAATGAGGCAGGGCAATACAAGTTAAAGGGCACAGCAGGCAAATTACATGGCTGAGCAAAAGCTGAGATGCCGATCCAAGAAGCGGCACACCTTCTGTCTCGTCCAATTGAAGAGTGGAGTGGACACAACCCTCAGTGTGGCAAACAATAGCTCAAGTTTAGGAGATGCCTGAATAGAAGTGCTCAGTGACACAGGGTCAGAACACCTCTCTGTCAACCTGCTTGGACCCTCCCCAAGATTCAGCTCCTGACTCTCTTCATCCCTAGTCCCCTCCTCTGGCTCAGAGAGTTCTTGGGACCCCGATTTCACCACCACCTGCTTGGACCCTTCCCTATGTCATCTAGCTCCAAACCCTTGATCTCCTCCCACTCCTCAGGAACTAACCATCCCCTCCATGACATATCTACATCTCTTTACATAGTACACATCTCTGCTACTTCTCTTTGTTAAAACTGGGATTTTTTATTTTAAAAAAACCCTCTGTGTTACTCCATCCTTGTTTTAGTTAAACCTCTGCCATTGTTTAAAACCACAATTTTCATCTCAGATGGTCTCCACCACCATCCCCCTCACACTTCTGCCATTGTTTGAGTACAGTGAGAAGGAAAAGACGAGGAACAAAAACTAGCCCTTCCTCAGCTGCTTCATGTGACAGAATAAAGGATGAATAGCCCTCAAAAGTTTCACACAATGTATTTCACTCCTGATACCATGTGTTGTCTTCAACATGCCATTCCAGATTCAGTGTAGTAATTTCAAAGACATATTTTATTAACAAGAGGAAAAAAATGTTGGCATCTGTCTGTCTCAGGAGACAATGGAGGAATGAGCCTTTGGGGGTGAAGTCAAAGTAGACACCCATAGATAGATCCATAGGTAGGTAGGTAGGTAGGTAGGTAGGTAGGTAGGTAGGTAGGATGAATCAGAGGGGATTCTAAACCCAATAAATTAATAAATGTCAGAACCTTGTTAGTATTAAGATTCCAGGCCAGTGGAAAAATACAGGTTAAGCTTCCTTTCCAAGCCAACGCCTCACCAGGGACAGAGGTGTTAACATGACAAAAGGGGTTGATGGCCCATCTAGGAGGAATCATTGGGCCTGAGCAGACAGAGGTTGGCAATGTGACAGGGTGTGCATGTGAGGTGACAGGAAAAGAGTGCCTTTAGCAAGGTGTGCTGGGAATGAGAAGGGGGAAACAAAGACAGAGATCCATCTCTGGCAGGCTGGCTGAAGGGAGGCTGGGGGAGATGCAGGGAACAAGCCATTCTTGAGATGACCATCCTGTAAAACCTGAACTCCCTCCAAGCAAACACAGGTGTAAATATGTGAATAATATTTCCTAAAGCTACGACAGTCTCTTCCACTTCTTTATTCTCAAAGGAACACAGATCCCGGGTGAGCGTCTGGAACCCTCCTAGAATCTTGACACAGTTGAATAGAAATTGGGGGTGGCGCAACTTTTGTAGCGATAGATAGACAGACACAACATTGATCAACAGAATTTAGCCTTCTCTAGCAGAATAAGCCAACGTACTTGCTCTTAAGAACCTACAGTAACATATATCCACGTAAAGTGTTGGCATAAAAGAGGCTGCAGAATGGGGAAGATGAGGAGGCATGCAAATGGGGTTGATCTGTGTACAAGGGAGAGCTGAGAAAAGTAGGGAGAGTGGAAGAGAAAATGGAAAGTGCCTAGGGGGTTGCAAAAAAGGAGAGAGAAGGATGGCATGGAAATGGGGTTGAAACGGAATGCCAGGGCATGAAAGGGTCTAAAGAATAGGAGCTGGTGGTGGCTTCATAGTTGGACAAAAAATGAAAAGGGTGTTCAGTATTTGCAATGCGGGAGAGGTAGAAGATGCAGGAGATTAACCTGCAAGTGGATTGTGTGCTGGTGGGGTTGCACAAAAGAAAGAGGAAGATATGGATATGGGGTGAAGGTGAAAACGGGGTGCAAAGTGGGGCTGTAGAATAGAAGGGAGAAGTGGCTTGGGAATTGAGGCTGGGAAGTTCAAGAGCATGGGGTGTGAAGGGGAAGCTCTACGGGGTGAATCTGGAGGAATGACAAGGGGCTGGTTAGCGGAGTCAGCAAGGGCGCAGTATCTAGCATGGAACATCATTTGCACAGGGACATGATTCCACAGAATGGAAAACACAGTCCTATACAATCACTTGTCTTCAAAGCAGATGTGGGGGAGGAAAATTATCTACTTTCTAACCAACAAAGTCCTAGTCTCACCTCCTTTCTTATATTCTGAAGGAAAACTCTGGAGTAGTAGCTTCCCTGTTATCACCTATGTCTCTTCCCAAATAGCCCAGATACCCCAATGGAAACTACCATCCACATTAGTTTTTTCCAGAGAAAGAGAATCTTAGATACATTCGTGCGCACGCGCGCACACACACACACACACTAAATGGCTTACCGTGTATCAGGGGTAGCATAGAGAGGCAGAAAAGGGAGAGGAAGATTCTCATAGTGCAGAAAGGCCCTGCCTCACCTCCAGGGGAGCAGGGCAATCTGAAACCTACAGCCCTCCAGGTTTGCTTCTGCCTCTGCGAGAACTTAGGTGTGCACGAAACAGGCAGGCACTTCCTGGCAGCCTCCTGGGAGAATGTGACCCAACCTGTCTGCCCACCCACTACGCTTTCTGTCCCCTCCAGGTAACCACGCCTTACTGGCCTTTTGCCCCCTCCCAGCTTGGTCAGGTTTTGCTGTGATATTCATATGAGTTTGGTCAACTTAGATTCCTAGATATGAGGCCCTCTTCCAAGAAACAAGGTGCTTCTCCAAGCAGAGTGGCAGGGGCGAAGGCGAGGGAGGGAGGGAGGGAGAAATCCATCTTGTGCTATGTTGTCCTGAATAAACAAAACAGGATACCTGTTAGCGAGCCTTTTTCTGGATACAAGCTTGGTGCCAGTTCTTTGTGGAATAAATGAAAAACCTCAGCAACTTACATTGCGAGGAAATTCCATTTTCTCAATGGTAGAACTGCTAAACGGTGTTGTTGTGAACCAAGGAAGGCCTCCTCAAGAGGGAGCATGCAGGCCCTGATTCACAGGGGCAAATTTGCCAGAATTTAGGGCAAAACGACCCTCCAGGTGACCTTTTAATTGTGCATATTGTGCATTATATTCATGCCTGCCTAAGTGATCATGCTTTCAATAATATTTGCTCCTGCAAAACTTTTTTGGGGGGAAGGGGGACATTCTACTGTTTCATTTCCAATCAAGGTATATCCTGTAATTACCTGCTGAAATCCTGCAACATTTTGTAACATACATGTTCTCTGATGGGGGGGGTGAGTATTCCATTTTTGTTGCGCGATAGCACCACCAGGCAGCAATAATGTGGTAGCTTTGGGGAAGCATCCCAGAACTAATAAAGCAGAATAAATCTGCCATGAATGCACTTGTGTCAAGAACATGTTTTATTGCAGGTGCATTGCCTGCAATAAAGCCACAGCCACAGCCCTGCTCAGACCTGCTCTGCACCATCCTCAGGTGCTTTCTTTTGCCTGGTAGAGCATGAGACTCTTAATCTCAGGGTTTTGTGGGTTCAAGCCCCACAAAAGATTGGGCAAAAAGATTCCTGCATTGCTGGTGGTCGGACCAGATGACCCTCTGTGTCAAGGGGAACACACACTGCTTTCAGCCCCCTCGCAAAGATAAGGTGAAAGCTCAATCCCAAACTCACTGAAATATTAAGTAATTTGAAAGCAACCTGTGATGAGGCAAATAAACAGAGGCCTTTATTGCAACAAAGAAATATTTCCAAAAATTGGGTGACAGATTTCAGCGCAGTGTTAACACATATACACACAAACTTTCCATTATCCCTTCCGCTCCCCCCCCCCCCAAAAAAAGAAAACTTAGCTCTTTGGATTTCAAACCTCACAAGGAGAGGGTGGCAAGTGTGGCAGGAAGATTCAAGGACAATCAAAATTATGTTTTGAGAATGATTCCTGTTCCATTGGAAGATGCCCAGAGTGGTTGGGGCAACCCAGTCACATGAGCGGGGTACAAGTGATTTATTATTGTTATTATTATTCATTGTTTTGCATTTTCTGGATGTCCCATGATTATATTCTAAAGTAGTTGTGTTCTATGTTATAAATCAAGCACTGCTAGAAGTTGTCTTTTTTTGTTTTCCAATGTATTGCTTATCAATTTAAAAAATGGTGTGACATGAGAAAAATTTTATTCTGAAAGTGTGGCCCAGAGAAAAAAAGTTTGAGAACCACTAGCTTATCCAGACCAGCATTCTTTTACTCACAATAGCTAACCAGAAGCCCATGCAAGACCCACAAACAGGGGGTGAGTCCCCTTCCTGGCTTCTGAGATTTCCCCTGGGATAGTTTATCAATGACTTGGATGATGGGCTTGAGGGAATCCTGAGCAAGTTTACAGATGACACCAAATTGGGAGGGGTGGCTAACACTCCAGAGGACAGGATCACACTTCAGAATGACCTTAACAGATTAGACAACTGGGCCAAACTGGGCCCAGCAACTGGGCCAAAGCAAACAAGATGAATTTTAACAAGGAGAAATGTAAAGTACTACACTTGGGCAAAAAAATGAAAGGCACAAATACAGGATGGGAGACACCTGGCTTGAGAGCAGTACATGTGAAAAGGATCTAGGAGTTTTGGTTGACCACAAACTTGACATGAGTCAGCAGTGTGATGCAGCAGCTAAAAAAGCCAATGCAGTTCTGGGCTGCATCAATAGGAGTATAGCATCTAGATCAAGGGAAGTAATAGTACCACTGTATTCTGCTCTGGTCAGACCTCACCTGGAGTATTGTGTCCAGTTCTGGGCACCACAGTTCAAGAAGGATACTGATAAGCTGGAACGTGTCCAGAAGAGGGCAACCAAAATGGTCAAAGGCCTGGAAACGATGCCTTATGAGGAACGGCTTAGGGAGCTGGGTATGTTTAGCCTGGAGAAGAGAAGGTTAAGGGGTGATATGATAACCATGTTCAAATACATAAAAGGATGTCATATAAAGGAGGGAGAAAGGTTGTTTTCTGCTGCTCCAGAGAAGCGGACACGGAGCAACGGATTCAAACTACAAGAAAGAAAATTCCACCTAAACATTAGGAAGAACTTCCTGACAGTAAGAGCTGTTCGGCAGTGGAATTTGCTGCCAAGGAGTGTGGTGGAGTCTCCTTCTTTGGAGGTCTTTAAGCAGAGGCTTGACAGCCATCTGTCAGGAATGCTTTGATGGTGTTTCCTGCTTGGCAGGGGGTTGGACTGGATGGCCCTTGTGGTCTCTTCCAACTCTATGATTCTATGATTCTATTCTATGATTCTATGATTCTATGATAGACAACACATGCTTTCACATTTGTCTTCACTGCTATTTGGACTAGAAACCTGATTATATTATTACTTTTCAAATGAGAGGATCTTGTCACAATGCCAGAAGGCGGAAGGCGAAGAATTCTAGGGCGCTTTGGTAATCTCTTGTCCAGGAACCAGAAGAATTATGGCACCTACCCTTCACTTACTGTGGGACAGAAATGCTTTGCCCTTCTGATCTTCAAACTGCAACCCAAATCACCCTTCAAGCAGGAAACCAGGTGTGGGAAACATTTGGCCCTCCAGGTGCTACTGAACTACAACTCCCATCAGTCACAGTGAGTATGGCCAGCGGGAGTCATAATTCAGCAACATCTTTAGGCCCAAAGGTTCCCCACCACCTGGGGCTGCCTACAATGTGCCCAAATTCAGCACTGATTCTACAGCGGCAAGCTGGCAATGAACTCCTCACCTCAAAATTCCCACTGCAAGAAAGGCAGGAGGAGGGAAAGAGAGGAAGTGACAAGAGGAGTGGAAGTGAAAAGTCCGAAAGGGTTCCCTCCCCCCTCCAGAGCGATGGGCACAATTCCAAACTGCAGGCCAGGAATGTAACGCTGCAGCCAATCGCCATAGGACGTGACTCTGGTGTAGACACCGGGGCGGTACGGGAGTGCACAACCTTGTCCCCAGCTCACGATGCCAACCAGGAACCAGGAGTCATTTTGGGCACAGACCAAGGGCCCCCCGGAATCACCCTGGAAAGAAACAAGCAGAAGCAGGGAATAATAATGCCCCCGCGAAATCTGTCCCTAGGCAACCAGTATCTCAGTGCCTGCGCCTTGACCACATAGAGACCTTGTTGAGCATCTGTCTCTGAGAAATAGGCCAGGAACATCAGAAAACATCGAGAAACCATTCAATACAACTGTCAAATTGCTCACCTGGCAAGCATCCTTTCCTCCTTCTTTATATCCAGCGCAAATCATGTCGTCTGTGACAGGATTGGACCCAGTTGGGGGCACATTGAACATCTTGTTGCATCTGTCAACATCTATGAGGGAGACCTGGACTTGTTGCAGCGTCTGAGGGGATGGAAGTGGTTCTAAGAATGCAAAGGAGAAGAAAAGTGATTTGCTTTCAGGCACGGTGGGTGAATGAACTGTGCAACCCTGCCTCAAGACTGCCCTCTTCCTTTCTTCCTGTGGCCAAGGAGAAACTCTGCTGCAGGCCTGAATTAAGAACCTCTGTGTGACTCTGCTTAACAAACCTGTTGCACTATAAAGATCTGCAAGGTGACTGAATCAGTAGTCAAGGGTCAACAGGCAACACAAAAGGGATAAGCCTTACTGGAACATGGTGGTCTGGCTACTTTCTGGAGCCAGCCACAGGGAGAATACAATTCCAGTTTTCAAATGTCCTTACCAGCTACCTCCAAATAGTTATGGGGGCTAAGTTAAAGTATTTATGTTGACCTTTAAAGCTGTAAACAGCTTAGGACGCGAGTATCTAATCAGCATATCTTCCCATCCAAACCTTTCCCCCTCTGAAGAAGGCTTCTTCCAGGTACCATCATTCACAACAACTAAATTCACATCAGTTAGAGCAGGGCCTTATCAGTGGTGGCCACCAGGAGGGGGAGAGGAAAGGTGTGGGAAGGCTGACATTGCACAAACACCAGCAGATCCATTCCCTGCCACCTCAGTCTTCCTCCTCTCCCTACCAGTAAGCAACCGCTCTATCAAGAAGCTAAAATAGCCACGTGTGCTATCCGGTGAGCCACTTCTGGCTCAAGGGATCCCCATGACTAAAGGATAAACCCTCCCAAAACAATGCCACTCTTTCAGAATTCATTTCAGGTTGACCTCCAACCCCATGTTCGCACCAGGCTCTCACCATCAAATCCAATGTATCCCCATCCAGTCACAAAGCACGCCATGCCCTCAGGGAACACAGCCGAAGGAAATGGCACACACACAGGGAGGATGTATGGGGTATATTTCATGGGTCTTTGGAGCCTCAATAAGGCAATATCCCCTCTTGTCCCAGTCCCATCAAATGCTATGTTACGGATTACTTGGGCGACAGGAACGCTCTGGGATTTGGAGCTTCGATTTGCAAGTTGATGTGCTCCCAAGGTCACAGTGATGTCTGAGAAAAGATTCTGTCTGAGAAACAGAAATGAAACCAAGAAGAAAATGCATTGGGGTTTGATAATGCAGCAAGGGATGGAGTCACTGATTAACAGTCAAATAGCATTTAAAAAATGGGTTTCCCAGGGTCCAGCAACCTCCAGGCTGTGATTCAAAACCAACAGTGGTCCATGCTAGCCATGACACCTTCACACTACAGTGGTACCTCAGGTTAAGAACTTAATTCATTCTGGAGGTCCATTCTTAACCTGAAACTGTTCTTAACCTGAGGTACCACTTTAGCTAATGGGGCCTCCCGCTGCCGCTGCGCCGCCACTGCAAGATTTCTGTTCTCATCTTGAAGCAAAGTTCTTAACCCGAGGTACTATTTCTGGGTTAGCAGAGTCTGTAACCTGAAGCGTCTGTAACCTGAAGCGTCTGTAACCCGAGGTACCACTGTATTAGCCTTTGCACTGAATAAGCACCTTTTTAGCCTTATTAGCGGGTGTGAAGGGCCTGATTCAGACTGGGATGTCAGCAGGGGTTCAAAGGGTTAAACGCCAAAGAGTTAAATGCCACACACACCACCACCACCACCACCACCACCACCAGAGTCACAGTTCAAATCAGGGGACCCACCAGCTTTTCATTCTCACATGGTATTGATGCAACTGCTTGTGTTCCCATGCCTAGCTGGCCCCATCACGCAGAAGGACTGAAACATTTCTGGAGCACACCGGTGAAATGTGACTACAGTACCTCCTTGCTGGTACTTACGTGAAGCAGTGAGCGGCTGACACAACCCACTGTTGTGCCACGAGGGACCCACTGCAATAATGCCTCCCCTTCCAACCGACACTGACCTGCCATGGCCAGGCTCCAATCTGCGAGGCTTGGCCGCCCACAATTCGGTCAGACAACACTGGTTGACCACAGACTTGAAGAGGAAAGAAGAACACGGAAATGCAAAGATCACAACACAGCTGGATAAGTGCACTTTGATTGTTTCCTTGCCAAGGGTTGGTGATATTTTAGCTTCTGGGAGCTAAAGCAAACATGGCCAGATTATCTTATTTTCCTTTACTTCTTTGCTTAATAATACCAATGGGAGGCGCCATGTGTTTTAGCATCCTTTTTCATTTTCTAAACCTCCCTTCCTCCATCTCTCTCTCCCTCCCTCTCTCTCTCTCTCTCTCTCTCTCTCTCTCTCTCTCTCTCTCTCACACACACACACACACACACACACACACACACACACTGAAATTGCTCTTAGGTTTGATCCCAATGCCATTGCTCCTGTCAAAATCAGGGCTCCCCACACCAGCTTTAAAGGAGAGGATTGAGGAAAGCCAATCACAGATCTCCCACATCACATCTCTTTGGGTTCTAACTGCCTGAAAGTACTAGGTCACCCTACCTTTCTATGCTAGGATGCCCAACCTCTACTTTAGGAATTTGAGCCTGTGGTCCTCCAGATATTGTGGCAGGGATGAGTGTGAATATGTCAGTTTCAGTTTCTCTGTTTCCGAAATGGATGTTCACTTCTCCACATTTACACATCAGTTTGCAATTTAACAGAAAGAGGAAAGCACTCATGAAAATTCATCAGGCTTATAGTGCAAATGCCTCCTAATATATATGCTCATATGCAGTTTTGCATAATGCACACATTTTTGCAAACCAGTTTCCCGTAATCTGATACAGACACTTTACCCGCATGTATGTATTTTTTGCCCACATTGCACCACACTGCAAAATTTAGAGAAGTGCAAATGTTGAAAGATTCCTCTGCATATATTTTTGGAAAATGTGAATTGGGTAGGTTCTCCTTTAAATGAGAAATGAGTTGAATTTCTACCCAGTCCATAAGCTATTAGACTATAGTTCTCATCATCCTTGACCATTGGCCATGCAGACTTAGGTTGAGGGGAACTGAGGGCCAACAACATCCTGAGGGCCACATATCGCTGTATTAGAGGTACAGGTACAGATTTGGGACAGTCACTAGCTCACAGTCTAAGTCATCTAGTAGACATTGATAGCTGAGTCAAGATTTGAGAAGCTTTGTCTCCCTGGTCCAAGTCCAACAACATCCTAGCAGTAGATGCACCATGTGGTAACAGCATGTGGTGTTTCTGAGAAAGATCTCTAAAGCAAGCATGTGTATGAGAAATACTGACCTACCTTCCAGTCAGGATTACTGAGATAATATGGCAAAGCACTTTGCTTGGGCTTTGTCGCTGTCAAAAGCTCGCCACAGTTACGGCCCACTTCTCTCTGGAGCAGGGGTCAGCAAACTTTCTTTAGGAGGGGGCTGGTTCACTACCCCTCAGACCTTGTGGTGGGCTGGACTGCATGTGCACGCACACGCGGTAGAGGGGGGCTTCTCTCTCCCACCCTCTCCCCCCCAGCCCCTCCCTTCCCCCTGCTTTCCTACATCCTTCTCCGCTCTGCCTGCGGTTGGGAGCCGCTGCCGGCGCCTCTCCTTTCCGGGCCAGCTTATCAGGGTGCTAGGCGTGGGGCCAGCAGGCGGGACAAGCAACAGGCCCATCACGATGCCCACAGCGCAGCCATGGACGGAAAGCCCAGCAGCATAGCTGTCAAGTTCTCCCTTTTTTAAGGGAAATCCCCTTATGCTGAATAGGCTTCCTCGCGAGAAAAGGGAAAACTTGACAGCTATGCCCAGCAGGCGGGTGGTGAGTCTGGGCCTCAGCACATGGGCAGTGAGGCTTCAGATTGGCTGGCACCAATCAAAGCCCAGCTCCCTTCCTCCACAGGGTGGGGAGAAGCCAGGAGAAGGGAGGGAGGAGGCGCCGCCACGGTGGGGGGGGGGAATGGAGCCCTCCAAAAAAAATGCAAAAAAAATATGGTGCAGCCCGAACAATTATGCTGATCCAAACGGCGATTCCAGGACTGTCCACGGGCCAGATCCAGAGGACAATTGGGCCTGATCCGGCCCGTGGGCCTTAGTTTGCCAACCCATGCTCTGGAGAATCCACAGATCATAATTCCCTGGGCACCCCCCCCCCACCTTGCTTCCCCTCCAGTCAAACTGAGGAACCCACTGTGAAGCTGAACCTGAGGACAGAGCCCAGGTGGCTAGTTTGCTTTGTATTGCACAGGTGACATTCTTACCTGAAAACAATTCATCTGCCCCTGGGGAAAGAATTCAGGAAAGGGGGATGGAGGGAGAAAGAAGTAAATTATTATTAGCATTGGGAAGAGGATGTATCTTTTTATTTTTCAAAAATCCTCCAAACTCTGAGGCTGCAGTCCTGTGCACACTTGCATGGGTTGGGGAGTAAGCATAAATGAAGGCAGGGGGGTCCTGGAAACTGTAGCTTGCCCTTCACAGAGCTACAGTTCCCAGCACCCTTATCAAACTGCAGTCCCCATGATTCTTGGGAGGTGGGAAAGTGCTTTAAATGTATGGCGTGTGCATAGACTCAATGAGACCTGCATCTAAGTAAGCATGTATCCGATTGCACCGGAAGGCTTCAAAGGTCACCACTGCAACAAGCTGCTTCTGCTGGCTGTCTTATTTATGTGGCTTATAGCAATCCTGTCCACTTACTTGCTTGCCATTTGCTCGTGCCATTTCTGTGATGTCATGTAATACCTTTGCACTCTGTTTTGGGGAGCCTTGCACACACCCCTCAAAAAAAAAGTAGCATTAAAATGTAACGTCACCATAACACCCGTAACGCTCGTGGTGGCTACTGCAAATATCTCTTAAATTCTCCTTTCATAATGTTTAGATAATGAATTTGCATCCTAAAGTCACTGTGTTTGGAAAGAGGCTGTGAGAGGGGAAGGTGAGCTTTCGGGTCTGCCACACCCAGGCTCCGGCATGCAAACTATCCATCGGGGGGCAGCGCTGAACCAAATCTCATTCTTTCTCTCTCCAACTGCTTCATATACAGTCATACCTCGGTTTAAGTACGCTTTGGTTTGAGTACTTTCAGTTTAAGTACTCCGAGGACCCGTCTGGAATGGATTAATCCACTTTCCATTACTTTCAATGGGAAAGTTCGCTTCAGGTTAAGTACGCTTCAGGTTAAGTATGGACTTCCAGAACCAATTACACTCATACTTCGGGTTAAGTACGCTTCAGGTTGAGTACTCCGCAGACCCGTCTGCAACGGATTAATCCACTTTCCAGTACTTTCAATGGGAAAGTTCGCTTCAGGTTAAGTACCAGGGCGGGCTCGTCGTAGCCCCCCGGTGGCGCAGGGCACCATGGCGCCGTCCCGCCAGGAGGGCGGTGCGAGCTGCGCCCGCCCGCTGGCCGGCCGGTCCGCCGGTCCACTGCACGCGGCGCCCACCTGCCCACCGCGCTGGGAAACGGGGCGGGAGGGCGCCGGAGAGATCGCGCTGTGCCTGCCCGCCCGCCGCGCAGCAGCACCGTGCCCACCCGCCCACCGCGCCGGGAAACGGGGCGGAAGGGCGCCGGAGACATCCGGCGCACCACAGCGACAGGGGCGCCATAGGGCGCTGGAGAGATCCGGCGCACCATGGCGACAGGGGCGCTTAAGACGGCGCTGTTAAGTACGCTTCAGTTTAAGTACTCGTGGACCCGTCTGGAACGGATTAATCCACTTTCCATTACTTTCAATGGGAAAGTTCGCTTCAGGATAAGTACGCTTCAGGTTAAGTACAGACTTCTGGAACCAATTGTGTACTTAAACCGAGGTACCACTGTATTAACTGCAACTGCAGCTATCTTGTACAAACAAAGGTGATACTGTATTCTGTTTCATTTTCAAGAGTCCTGCCAGTAGAATTTTGAATGATATTTTTATGGGCCTGGACAATAATTTATTCCAGAAGGAGTCAGTTCTTATGCTTCCAGTCACTTCAAAACTGCAATATTAATATCTGCAAATAATCATCCAATGCAGTATCTAAGACAGCATCGGAAACATCGAAACAGAAAGTCTCTCACATGTACATCCATACAGAGTTTGCCATAATCAGTGCCAGGGATTTAGCAGAGCCGTCAGAAAGACAACTGTTCTCCTGACAACATGCAAAGTGCCTTTTCCTCACCACAGAGCAGCTGCCACCGAATTGCAGGCATAGCGACATTCAAGGAAATGGCATTTCAGCTCTGAGAGTGTAGCTTCCAGGCCATTTTTAGGCTTCAGCATCCTGCTTTAAAAAGAAAATCTGAACTCTTCATCCATGCATGGGTGCCCACAAAGAAGGGGAGGGAGCAGTTTCCTTCTCCCCCACCCCCATAAATATAACCCCAGATTCCAGCTTTCGTTTAAAAGAAAAAGAATAAAATTTCTAATGTTTATAGAACCAAGATATGAAACAAAATGTACCGGAGCTATTCTTTTTTCCAATTTTCTGGGAGATTGGCCTGCTCTCCTATTTCAGTGTTTCACTTCACCATGTACTCCCCACTCCACTGGAGGGGGGGGGAATCCTGCAGATGTACATGTATCTATTCATGGTCTCCTAATCACACAACACTCCTTCAATCACAACCGGGATTTGGGAAAACATAATGGCTGTAGATGCTGAAAAAGCTTTTGACAGGGTCTCCTGGAAATTTATAAAAGAACTAATGTATTATATGGAATTTGGAGAACAATATAACAACAATATTAAAGCAATATATACAAAGCAAACAGCCAAAATCATATTAAACGGAAGGGTGACACAAAATTGCGAAATTAATAAGGGAGTGAGGCAGGGGTGCCCACTATCTCCACTAATCTTTATATTAGCCCTGGAAGTACTATGCCAAAAAATAAGAAATGAAGAAGAAGTTAAAGGAGTACAATTAGGAAAGAACAAATACAAAATAAAATCGTTCGCAGACGATATCATAATCACCACCGAACAGCCAAAAGAAAGCTTACACAAGGTATTAGAAGTAATGAAAGAATATGGGAAAGTCTCGGGATTCAAATTAAATTTAGAAAAAACAAAGCTATTAGTTAAAAATTTATCAAAAGAAGAACAATTGGATATAGAAAAAGCAACAAATTTAAAAATACACTCGAAAATAAAATATCTTGGGATCTGGATCACTCCAAAAAACCTAGATTTATTTGAAAACAATTATCGAAAAATTTGGGGGAAAATCAAAAAAGATTTAGAATTGTGGAACAGACTTCACCTATCCTTTCTGGGGCGTATCTCAGCAATTAAATTAAATGTACTACCAAAATTACTTTTTTTATTTCAAACAATTCCAATCATACGAAAATTACAATGTATAGATAATTGGCAAAAAGAACTATCAAAATTTATTTGGGCAGGGAAAAGGCCCAGAGTAAAACACAAAGTATTAATTGATAACAAAGAAAAAGGGGGGTTTGGTCTTCCTGATTTAAAAATATATTTTGAGGCGGCTTGCTTTGTTTGGTTAAAAGAGTGGTTCACATTAAACAATCCAGAACTTTTAGATTTAGAAGGGCATGACACCCGATTCGGGTGGCATGCCTATTTGAATTATGAGAAACAAAAGGCCCACACAGCATTCAACAATCATATAATAAGATATCCGCTATTAAAAACATGGGGGAAATATAGGAGATATTTGGAACCAAAAACTCCAAAATGGATATCCCCAATAGAAGCAACAACGGTTAAGAAAAGGAACATGGACAGATGTTGGACACCATATAATAAGATATTAATGGAAAAAAATGGACAAACAACAATTAAGAAATATGAAGAAGTTAAAAAATATTTTACAACATGGTTGGAGTATCATCAAATTTATGATTTGTTTATTAAAGATAAGAAATTAGGATTTGAGAAAGACCCATCGAAATTAGAAATAAATTTGATAAATAATAATAACAAAATCCTATCAAAAATGTATAAATTACTCCTTGAATACCATGTAATGGAGGAGGCCGTGAAAAATTATATGATAAAATGGGCGCAAGACTTTGGGCGAACCATCATGCTAGCAGATTGGGAACAATTATGGAAGGTCAATATGAATTTCACGGCGAGTTATACTATCAGGGAAAATATGTATAAAATCCAACATCGGTGGTATTTAACACCCTATAGATTATCAAAAATATATATAAATGCATCGGGCGCTTGTTGGAGATGTGGGGCAAATAAGGGCGATCTCCTCCATATGTGGTGGAATTGCCAAAAAATTAAAATATTCTGGAACCAAATTTATGAAGAAATGAAGAAAATGTTAGGAATAACCTTTGCAAAGAAGCCGGAAGCACTTTTATTAAGTATGATTGGAAGTGAGATACCAACTGTAATGAAAGAAATTTTTCTATATGCTACTGCTGCTGCAAGGCTACTAATTGCGAAAAAGTGGAAGGAGGCTGAAGCCCCTACTTTAATAGAATGGCAAAATAAATTACAGGAATTGGCAGAAATGGCCCTATTAACCAACAACCTGAAAGGCAAATCGCAAAAAAACTTCTCGGAAAATTGGCAAAAATATAAATTATATATTCAAAAATATACTAAAGGTGCACTGGATTTGGTAATAATCGACTAAAAAATAAAGAAGGGGGAAAGAAAAAAGTAAATGTATACATAAGGTTTTGATGCAGGAAGACAAAGGGACGTATTAGATGTGTATAATAGAGAAATATACTGGGTGTAGTACGTTCGCATATGTTTAAAAAATATATTAGTGATTGGCAGGAAGGAGAACACGAAAGAAAAAGGGAAAACACATACAAACCCTTTGTTTTTCCTATAATATTTTTAGTTTTAATGATTTCTACTGAATGCTCTCCTTAAGCTCCAGAGTTGCTATATATAATAGATATATATAATGTACAATAGGAAAAAAGGAATGATGGTGACGGGAGGGAGGGAGAGGAGACGGTAGGGAAAATAGTAGGAAAGGAAAAGGGAAGGGGGGGAACAGGGAGGATGGGAGGGGGGAGGGGGTTCTTATTTATATAGATATAGGAAATGAGTATGACTTGCAAAATTGGAAATATTTGAGTTGTACCATTACTATATGTGCTTTTGTTTTATGTAAAGTTTTAAATTGATTAATAAACTTGTTTTTAAAACTCAAAAAAAAAAAAGTTTTCCACTGCAGCCTAGCTGTGCCCCCATGTACCATCCCACAACCCTGGTTAAAAACATCACTCCCCTGTTCTCATGGGGAAATGCTAGAGGCATGTCCCAGCACACGGAATGCCCTTTCAGTAGGATCATATTTGCTCGTTCATTGCTTAATCACTGCACAGTCCAGTGACCAGGGGCGGAGCAAGGGGGTGCAGTAGGTGCAGGCCGCCCCGGGTGTCACCACTGAGGGGGGTGATATAATACCGGGCGGCACTCACTGCGGGGCCTGCAGCGCATCCCGAGACACACTTCTCTCCTGGGTGGCTTGGGCGCCCACAGGCTCCACGCTGCCCAAACGGTCTGCCCGCTGCCTTCCCCCCCCCCCCAGCTGTAGGGCGGCTGAGTGGGAGGAGGTAGGCAGACTCCAGAGGCCCCACGGTGCGCCCCACCCCGCCCCTATGGAGGGCTTGCCCCACCTTCGTCCTCCCCTCACCCCACCCCTATGGGCTGCTCGGCTCGCCCCTCCCATTTGCTAATTAATTCATCCCTGAACCACCACCAGAGACAGGACTTTCATACCACCAAGTGTCACCTCATACGCAACAGTACATAACCGAATTAGGTTATATTTTCCAATTGGTACAACAGTATTTTAAAAGAGATAACACAAAACTTTAGGCTAAAGCATGGAAACCATTGCCGGTGTGTTTCAGTGATAATTTACCTTCTCTGGTGTTTAATTTGTACTAAGTGAGCGGTTTCCCTACACAACACACACATAATGTGTGTGTATATATAAAGATAAATTTTTAAAAAGTTCTGAATTGATGGTATTTTAACTCCTTACAATCTAGGTGCATGTTTATTTGCTTAATTTTTTTTTAAAAAAAATGGTCCCTTCCCCCCCGATCCTGAGAAAAATCCCTGTCCTGATGGCTCTGTAGGTGATATTCCACCACCACAGTTGGGCTTCTGCCAAATCATATTGTTCCTCAGCCAGCTGATCTTCACTACCAAACTGTGCCCGAAATATTTCCTTTCTGTTGACTTTATGAAGAGGGTATAGTATTTCGATATTTATTTGCACAAGAGATCTTCTCTACTGTAAATGTTGTTCTTAATAGTTATAACTATTTCTTTGGTTATAAATATTTACTTTAAAAAATAAATGGGATAGGTTTGAAATGTGTCCTACGCTTCTGTGCCACAATGGTTTTGTTCACCTATGCATTCAATATATTCAGATGCGCTGGACAAGAATTATGTGCATAGCTGAAAAACAAATACTGAATAAAATGTTAACAAACTCTTTTACCAAGGAGGATTCCACACACATATATAAACCGTTCTGAAAGTGCTTTTTTTTTATTAAAAAAAAGTTTTTCAAAAATACATTGAATTCTCCATAAGGCTCCCCATCACCATCTAGTGTCACATTGTATATTGCAATTAAAACACACTTTAAAAGTTTTATTTGCAGCTGTATAGCTCCAGAAAGGATATAACACCCTTGTCTTCTGGCAGGCATTTGGGTGACGTGGTGTGTTTCCCTAGGGTCTCATTTTCTTCTGACTTTTCTGTAATTGGGGTAATTTTGATTGTACTGCTTTGTTTTAAACGTCTTCATTATTTTGTCTTTAAAAAATGTTTACCTATTGACCACTTTTTGATGTGTTACAAATGCGGTCTACAAATATTTCATATTAATAAATGTATTTTCTTTAAATCCTACTGCATCCAGTTTGGCTTCATGTAAATAAAGTCAGAATGGGGATGAAGATGTGTGCAATAAACAAGCATACCTGCATAGAGAAAGGCAGGAACTATTTCTTATACTCACTGTTCATCAGGGGCAGCATCAGAAGAAACAAGAACCCCATTGTTTTTGTGGCCATGATGTAGACCTTGTCCCTCTTGTCTGGCGACCTCAATGTAGGGAAGGACAGGACGAGCAGATATCTCCAGGCAGACAATCAGGTTTACGAAGGAGCCTAAGAAGCTGTTATACGCAACAGAAAGGGAACTAATGTTCACAAAAAAACAACAACAGGAAGAACCCAGGAGTCCAACCAAGGGTAGAAAACTCCAGAGTATCAGCAAATTCACTCTTTCTGTTGCTTCTCCCTAAAAAACATGGCGAACCAGCTTGGAATATAGAGAGTCTAAAGTCCACTGGACAACATTGTTTTAACTCACTTGTGATCCCACCACAGATCTATGAAATTTTATGAGCTAAATCTCCTTCTGAGAATTCAGGCACGCTGGCTCTTAGCTTTTACAAACACTAGGCATCCGGGGGTCCTGCTGCAATCTAACCCACTAGAGGTCCCCTTCTAGGACTGGCTGCAGAACCAAATTCCCACTGTAACTGAGTGATAGCTGGAGAAAAAAGAACCCAGAAGTCCCGCCTGTTACCCAAAGCCCTCTAGATCCCACCCACATTGTACACCACATAACCACCACACGTGTTCTGCTCCCTAGACCTCTCCTCCACCTGTCATTCAGCCATATAAATATTGCAGTGGGGAACAGAACGAGAAGAGGTAACAATGAGTTTACAGAAGAAGAGCCTTGTCGCCACCTGGATTAGACTTAATAGCGGGGAGAATGATTCGGCGGCTCAAGAGGGAAAGTACACTTGAAAAGCCTGGGGGTTTGGGTGGATTCCCGTTGGCAGAATTATGAGTGGGGATTTGTGGGTGGCAGGGGGTGAGATGGTCTAAATATGAACCATGGGTGTGCTTGTTTTTATGGGCCTACATTGCTGTGCTCTGTGCCAGGGGCGGTGTGTACAATGATCCTTGCATCTCACATCAGGAGCCAGTTCTCACCAGTCTAAGCCCCCTCCTTGTATAAACATTAAACAATTCAGCGTCAGGATAAATGCTAACCTTTCTTCTGCTTAGCAGTCATTAAAAAGTTATTAGGTAAAGGAAAGGAACATCAACTAGCTGTTTCCACCTACTGCAGATTTCAGGGCTCGGGATACTCAATTTGATCAGGACCAGAAAGGGCAAAGGATTAAAGCAGCCCTCCCTGACTAGGAACTCTCCAAATGCCATGGACCACAATTCCCATTGGCTCCTGACACAATGACCAATGGTCAGAGATGATGGCAGCTCTAGTCGAAAACATCTGACGGGCACCAAGTTAAAGGCATAGCTGCCAAGTTATCCCTTTTTTTAAGGGAAATTCCCTTATGCTGAATAGGCTTCCTCATGAGAAAAGGGAAAACTTGGCAGCTATGGTTAAAGGTTGGATGAAAAGCTTCCCACACCACAGTCTCCATCCTGCTCAGACATACTCTGTCTTGTGACCCAAAGTTAATGTCTCTTTAAAATTGCCCAGTGCCTCTCATCCTCCACTCTGCCCAAGCTGGCCAACTTCTGGCCAACTTCCTACTGCACACTCTTTGTTAAGTTGTGGGTAAGCATAGCAGACGACACAGCAATCTCTCCAAAGCAGCTCTTTATTTGGAAGCTAGAACAGAACTGAACTGCATTGCCGAGCTAGCCTGCTTTTATAGAGGCTGGCTCAAACAATGTATCAAACATAATTCAAAGTTCCCTCCTAAAGTTCCCTCCTAAAACAACTGTCAAGGACCTGAGGACTTGAGGACCTGAGGGAAAACTATATACACTAATACATAACACCCCTCCCCACCGAGAAAAGGCATTAGTTACATTCGTAATGGTTTCAATTAGGTACAAGAGCATAACAGTTTCAAGGTACATAGCTTCTATTTACAATGCAACGTTTCAAATGCAGTTACTGACATAGTCCCATAAGTAGGATGGCCGCTTGGTGACCCTGGTGGAACGCCGAGGGCCAGTACCAGTGTCCAGGGGGTTGGCCGATTCCTGCTGAGACTGTGGCGCCACCGATGTTGGTGGTGAGTCCAAGTTTCCTGTCTCCGTAACTGCTGAAGGAACCGCCATGTGCGGACTGGGCGGATGGTCAGGCACAGCAGTGGCACTAGACTCTGGGGGGCCCTGCTGAACCTCTGACGTGGCTTGGCTAGGATCCACATCCGCCGCTTGTGAGGGTGGTGTAGATTGAACCTCGCCTTCTGTTAGAACTGGCTTCTTAGTGGAGTGTGGGCTGCTGGCCTTGCGGATCTCCTGGGCGGAGAGTTCAGCAGCTTCTGCAGCTGCGGCTGCGGCCTCCTCCATGGCCTTCTGTAGCGTGAGGTCCGGCTTGGCGAGGAGGCGCTGCTGCAGACGGATGTTCCGGATTCCGCAGACGACTCGATCCATCAGGGCGTCGTCAAGGTCCCGGAACTCACAATGTAGGGCGGCCTTCCTGAGAGCAGCGAGGTAATTGCTGATGGACTCCCTCTCGGCCTGGTTCCTGTGGTAGAAGGCATGGCGGGCAGCAATTTTAGACAGCTTGGGCGCGTAGTGGGTACGGAGCTTCTCTTGGAGCGTGTCCCATGGCGCTGCCTCAACGGCTAGAGGTGCAAATTCCTCCATAGCCAGAGACAGGAGGGGAGGGAGATAAGGTTCCTGCAACAGTAAGAGTAACAAATGTGTTACAAGATAAGGGAATCGTGAGAGCTGTGTGCAACGGGTGTATAATCTTGCTTATGCATGCATTTTGCTATAGCACTGATATATATGTTGTTTGTCACAATCTATAAAAAGGAGCGCCTGCCTATATTTGGGGCTCAGTCTTTGAGAAATATCTCACTGAAGCCGCAGCACAGCTTAATAAGCAAGACCTTCCTCAAAGAACTCATGTCTGTCTTCATTGACTAGAAGAAACTTGCAACAGGTATATTGGGCAAAATTGCATATAAACATGTATTTTAAGAGAAATTCTTACAAAAATGCTGGTGAATTTTCCTGAGGGCATTTTTTAAAAAAATGCAAGCTGATGTAAAAAATGTGGAGAACTGAACTTAATACTGGAAAAGTGAGAAACTGACAGAAACCAAAATGTACAGATTTGCCCAAACCTAGAGGACAAGGAAACTGGAGGTAAGTTCAATAAATTCCTTGAATTGGCCTCATTAAGGTGAGCGCGAGAAAGATGCTGCAGGTTTCTGAAAAACTGTCTCAACCAGAAGTTCCCAGGCATGACTTCTTTAAAAAAAATGAGTCACACCAGCGAGTGACACATCATGTTGTCACAATTTTTTAAAAAATAAAATAAAATACATATATCGCCTATTGAAGGGTTTTTTAAAAAAATAATAATACTGTACTCTTATTATCTTGA
This sequence comes from Zootoca vivipara, assembly GCF_965207765.1. Lineage (NCBI taxonomy): Eukaryota > Metazoa > Chordata > Lepidosauria > Squamata > Lacertidae > Zootoca > Zootoca vivipara. The sequence continues at coordinate 33,199,545 of NC_142595.1, forward strand.
CTCTACAGTAAGGCTCCTTACAACTGACTAAGAGGTAATACCATAAAAAGTAGGTCAGTGAAAATGAGGAGATTACAGGCACACCAGTTTAATCTCTGTGCTGGTATGTTTTATCAGCTGAACTGTACTAGCCATCGCACTTGACAATTTCAGTATTAAATTTCCATTAAACTATTCTTAAAGCACATTTAAGACATATGGCTTCCGTCAAAGAATTCTGGGACCTATCGTTTACTGCTCACAGAGCAACAATTCCCAGCTCCCATGATCCTTTGCAGGAGCTCCATGCTTTAAAAGTACAGTGTGGGCATGAGCTATGTGCCCCATATTTTCCATTTCTTTTGCCTGCAATTCCCTTGCAGTTGAGCCATACAGTGCTATCATAGGAGTCCCCCAAAAAGTGGGACTCTTAATAGAGGTTGGATTTTGGTTGGTTTTTTATTGGTGGTGGTTGTTGTTGTTATTGTTGTTGTTTTCCATTATCACTATTAAAAAAAGAAGAAGAACTCTCTGTACCAGGTCTCTTTGCTAATCCCCTCCAAATATTTCCAACTTTTAACTATCAGCATTTGTGCTGCAGCTAGAAGGTGTTGGACCAGAGTATTGTCGCAGCAGTCTTTATTCAGTCCGTCCCAGCCACCCCACAGAAAAGACTCACTGTTTTGTAATTAAATTAATTTCAGAAAAATCAGGTCCCAAAATTTGGCCCACCATAACTGGTAGTATAGGCTTTTCCTGGATCTACAGCACAAACATTGAGAAGAGAGATTCAGGATAAAACAGGAAATCTCAGTCGTGGTAAGGTGACCTTTAAACAGTGTTTGTAGTTTAATTATTTCACAACATTTATATTGCCCTTGGCTATAATAAACCCAAGGGCTACAAAAGGATTTACAAAAATAAAATAAAAATTAAGAAGTGTTTTTTTTTAATGGTTTCCTGTATATGAGCTTAGATAAAACAGAGAGAAGAATTTACCACATATTATTCCATCTGGCTAAATCATGCTTGGTATGTAGATCAACCTCCCAGCTTGTTTCCATCCTGACAAAGTCTCTGTCTAAGGCTATTAATTTTTTTATATTACTGTGACACCCGGACCCTTGCTATGTTCAAAGGCTGACAAGGACCTAACAGCTTGTTGTTTGATTGTATCTTTAGTTATACAGTCATACCTCAGTTTAAGTACGCCTCGGCTTGAGTACTTTCAGTTTAAGTACTCCGTGGACCCGTCTGGAACGGATTAATCCACTTTCCATTACTTTCAATGGGAAAGTTCGCTTCAGGTTAAGTACAGACTTCTGGAACCAATTGTGTACTTAAACCGAGGTACCACTGTACAGTAAAAGCCTCCCAAATCTCTTGGGCTTTTACGTTGGGTTTTGTTGTTGTTGTTGTTGTTGTTGTTGTTGTTGTTAAAAAGCATTAAGGCAAATATGGAATTTTCTACCTCTGGTGCTAAAATAATTTGACCAGCTCTGGGCACTATGCACATTGATGTGGGGCAGCCGTTAACCCATCTATGTTTGCCTCTTAATTGAATGATTGTAAGTCAATAAGCACAACTGAGAACTTTGAGAACCTCAAGCAATAAAAACTGTAGAAAATCTGCTGATTTCTTTTCATATGAAGACTTAGGAACCTCTGGCCTTCATTACCCCTAGCTTCAATGGAGAGTATGTCAATCTATTTCAGCCAGAGCAGGAACAAAATAATAAGGAATAATGTTTGTTTATAAAATATCCCAATACATATTTTACGAAATAGAGTATTTTCCCATATTAGTATTTATAGAAACTGTTCAATTTGGGGTTTTGTTGGGGTAAACAGTATTGAATCTAGCAGGTTAGTACTAGATGCATTATATAACATGCATTATTACTCAGAATAGGCAGGAAATTTGATTCCGTTCACATTTAAAATCTACATTCTGTAGACACCATTCAACTCTCAGGTGGTTATTTAACCTACTTTTGGGGCTCTTTTTTTAAAAAGTCTTTTCCTTCAGGGAAGGGAGGCATGGTGTATACACAGAGGCATTCCGCCTTAGTTTCTCTTCTTCTTTTTCAAATCCTACCTTCGCAAAAACATCACTCTGTGCAAGTTGAGTCACAGCCTTCACAGACAGCTGTTTTAAACAATTTAAAAATCAAAAGATGGTATCGAACCTTTGATGAAACCAGGAAGCTAATGTGTTTATTTTGAGTGATTAAGACATAATGCTATCTCACAGAAAGAATGCACTGGGGAGATTTGTGTAGAGGATTTTTTTTCTCTTTAAAAGCAGGAGCAAATTGTCAAATACACGGCTCTTATTGAACGGACCCAGAAAGAACCAGGTAGGAACAGCAATGGATGCTTGTATATTTGAAGATGAGAGATGGGTAGAGCTCTGAGATGGTACCAAGGGCCAAAGTAAGAGTTGTTCCGCAGCTGAGCTGACAGAGGAACAGACTCCCTCAGAAGGCGGTGTACTCTCCTGCATTTGAGGTTTTTAAGCAGAGGTTGGATGGCCCTCTTACGCTGAGATTCCTGCAATGGAGGAGGTTGGACTGGATGACGCTTGGGGCGCCTTGCAACTCTACAATTCTATGATTCTAATATTACATGGGAGGTCTATGCTTGGATCTCCCCACATCATTTTCTTCTTCTAAAAGCAGTTGCTGCATGGGTGGGAAGGTGGAGCCCAACCGTTTCCCCCTCCACCAGTTCTAGAACAGGTGCCCAGAGGAGAACAACGAGGATAGTGAGATGTTTGGAAACCAAATCCTGAGGAATGGTTGACAGTGCTTGGTATGTTTAGCCTGGAGAAGAGAAGATTCAGGGGAGCCATGGTGGTGTTCTTCAAATGTCTGAAGGGTTATCGTGCAGAAGTTGGACCAGATTTGTTCTCTGCTGAGGAGGAGGACAAGCCTAGAACCAATGGGTGGAAATTGCAACTTCTTAAGAGTAAGATCTGTTCTACAGTGGAGCAGAATTCCTCGGGAGGGATCGGGCTCCTCTTTGCTGGAGGTTTCATACAGGAATGAGTGACAGCCTTTATGCTTTGGAGTAGGGGGTTAGACTACATGACCATCACGGTCCCTTCCGACACTAACATTCTGTGGTACCCCTTTGTAAATCACTCCTCCCTTCCTAAGCTGCTCTTAGCTGGAGAGGGTCAAATGTATCTCTGCTATATAGATTTATTAAATATACACAAGGGTATCCAATCCCATGTTTCCCAGGTAATGTCTGCTTAGGTCCTAGAACAGGAGTTGAGAGTCTTTGGCCCTCCAGATGTTGCTGAACTACAACTCCCATCAGTCAATGGCCAGGGATGGTGGAAGTTGTTATTCAGCATCATCTGGTTGGCCAAAGCTTCAGCACTCCTGCCCTAGCAGGACATTCAGAGGAATGGGAGGGTAGTCTAAGAGGTTCCAACAGGGTTGTGCTTAACAGATGTGTGCACTAATTCCAGAATCAACTCCTACCACTTCAAAGCGTGAGCCAAAAAACTATTTGTATAAAGGTGAAACAACATCTTCGGATTGTGTATTAAACCACAGACTTGCTCCACAGCCAAGAAAGGGGTTGTAAAGCAGTTCCATAGAGCTTTATTGCTCTTATGGTCAGAGGAGTGTTAAGATATGGATCATGGGCTCTACTGCAGCTGGGGGGGGGGAGGAGTATCTTCTGCTTTAAGCAAAGGGCTGGCAACTCTCTTTCCTTGTATCTACCCTTGAAAAAACAGTGCCTCTAGCTTTTGCCTTTGGGGATATTAACAGTTTTATAGTGAGTTGCTAGCTTTGTAATCTTTGAGTGTTCACGTTCCTCCCCAGGTAAACTCACTTTCAGAGGCAACCTGTTTATTTGAGCATTCATCCTGATATATCTGAACAAAGTTTGTGAGGAGGAGATTAAATGACACCTGCTACTTATTAAGCATGCATTCTAAATTTGTTTCTGGGGAGGTTAGACAATGTTGCATTCCCAGGGCATTTCTATCCTGTTACTTTCTTTATCACCAGGAAAATGTTATCCCATTGCATTCCTTACTGCAAAAAGGCTCAGTTTTGGGAAGGAAGTGACTCTTTGTACAAGGCCTCCAAATCCACTTTAATTGCACAACTTAAATTTGCCAGCATAAAATTGAATGCCACCCTGTAGGTTCCATGGGGTAGAAACATGCCGCCTTGCACTTTGTAAAATTGTCGTGCATATTGATAACACTAAATAAGTATTATCATAATCAACCATAACTGGAACAATGTCGTCAACATCATCATCCTGCTGTGCTGTCACCTGAGCTATACCAGCAAGTCTAGCAACACAACATCTGGTGAAGATAGAAGATCCCGGATACAAGGGGAGATCAAGGATTTGCCATCCTGCTGATATCAAGAGGATGCAGGGGAAATACTTTTTTTGCCATTGATATTACATTTTGCCATTGATATTACATTAATATTACAGATAACAAAAGAATTGAGACAGAAGCAGAGGATTTGTTGCTTGGATTTGGAGCAGAACCACTCAGGGTCCACTTCAGAGCAGGATTACAGAAGCAGCGACCGCCGTGTCAATGGTGCCCTTCTCGTTAGCTGTGTGGCTGCTTCTACTGCCTGTGCTGCTACAAGGTGAGTGATGGCATGGGGCAGGGGTGCCAACTTGAAAATATTGGGGACCCGGGTAAGCCCCGCCCTGCATAATCAATCACAAGACTCAGTGCACAGACACCATTTGAATGGCAATGCCCCTCAACTTGGGAAGCGAGGTGGCCCCCTCAATATTTTATGGGGGGGCTGAAGGGACCCCAATCCCTAGGATGTGGAGAGACAATGGAGGGAAGGTAATTGAGGATGAGAGAATCAGTTGCTTCTCAGGGGAGTTAAAATGGGAGTGGGAGATCCATTAAGCTAAAAAAGGAGGTGCATGGTTTATAAGTGCAAACAAAGGAGCTTCTCACACACTGGGCTTTCAAGTGGAACTCATATTCCTTTCCGCTAAGGAGACAAATGTATGGCAGCAGATAGTGGCCTTGTTCTCGTGTAATGTTAAAGGTAAATGTAAAGGCACCCCTGACCGTTAGGTCCAGTTGCGGACGACTCTGGGGTTGTGGCGTTCATCTTGCTTTACTGGCCGAGGGAACCAGAGCAGCGCATGGAAATGCCGTTTACCTTCCCGCCAGAGCAGAACCTATTTATCTACTTGCACTTTGAGGTGCTTTTGAACTGCTAGGTTGGCAGGAGCAGGGAGCGAGCCACGGGAGCTCACCCAGTCACAGGGATTCGAACCTTCTGATCGGCAAGCTCTAGGCTCTGTGTTTTAACCCACAGCGCCACCTGCGTCCCCATGTAATGTTAAACTATGGTTTACTAACTATGGTTTGTTAGCAAATTGTGGTTTGTTGTTGGCTTAACTCGTTTCGCATTACTTGTGAACCTGGATAGCGATTCTTGGTTGAAAAATGACAGGATTGCTTAACCAAAGCTGGTCCTCACTCCCCCACCTCCTTCTACTCTAAGGTGTGCTCATTTGCCTTGCCTCTTTGACAAATTGGACTAACAGGATTTGAAATCCAATTCTCTGTTTTCATTAATGTTCTAGTTGTTCTGGCCCATCTTTCACTGTGTTAAAGCTGAATTGATGTATATATGTGTGTGGAAGGGGGGTTTTTTTGGCTCATAGTAGTACTTGGCAACAGACAATTAGCCTTCACTGGGCCAAGGTTGGCCCAAGACATGTAACCACCTGAGGCAAAGAACAAGATGGTGCCCCCTCCTTATTCCACATAAAGAAACCAACTGAAGTGGCAACTAAATTTTATTTCAACATTGGCCATAGGATCACATCCTTCCACTGTATCTGAGGAAGCAGATCAGATTTAGTCCTGTGGCACAGAGGAAAATGGTGGGCTGGGAGGTGGGACCTCAGGTAAATGAGTTGAGGGCTATTGACCCCTAGTATGTACCACACGAGGCTGACATTTGATAACTATTCAAAACACTTACTTACTTACTTACTTACTTACTTACTTACTTACTTACTTACTTATATAAAATACTTCAGGATAGAGTCTTGGTATTAGAAGCATGCTCCAGAGCTAAAGTCCCGATAAGTCTCTGTTCAAATTAAGCCCTGCAATAAGCTCTACCAGTCTAGCTAGGAAAATATACTCATAGCATATGTGTCACAATACAGAGCTGTATTCTTTTTATTAAAAAAAACATTAGTAAGAGATTGTAACCTGAGCCTCTTCCTCTTTCTCTTACATAGGCACCTATTTTTCAGTATTTGTGCTTCAGTGTCTCTGATATGAAAAACTGAAATGTTTTCCCTTCATTTTTGTTTTCTACAGATGCTGCCAGTTCTGAAGCAGGTAGGAACCCCTGTATATTTTGACCTTCCTACTCAAAATTTCAGGCTCATGGATGGGCTGAACCAAAGGGGAGTCTCATCAAATTATAGGGCTGCTACAAACCTAATGATCATGCAGACCTATTGTTAAACAGGAGCCTCCAGGCAGATTTAAAAGTATACTTAATAAATAAATAAACTGAATATTGCTTCAATTGCTTCAATATATGGTGAGCCAGCCTAGCTGCAGTTAGAGGCATTATGGCTCTAAATTTGATTGGCTGGAAACCATTATCAATAACTAGAAATGTTCTTTAAAAGATCACATACAAATATTTGTTTTTTTTTGTTTCAGACAAGGCTTTTTTATGTTTGATTGTTTCTGGGTGTGCTTCAGTGCTGGTGTTATTGCGACCTATCTTTTTAAACCTTCTTTCCTTCTTCCACAGTTTGTGAAGCGCAAGCTCAACGAATTATTGGGGGCCGACCAGCTCCCTCTGATGGGTTGTCATGGCCCTGGCAAGTCAGCATTTTCTATCAGGGCAAACATATTTGTGGAGGCGCCCTCATAGCCGAGAAGTGGGTCCTGTCTGCAGCTCACTGCTTCCCTAAGTAAGTTTCTGGTGTACTTGGCTGTGAAGGCATCGTTCAGTTTCATCCTAGAGGCAGCTGCAAGGCCAAACTAATATTTTATGCCTAACACAGAAGGCATCAATGTGACACCCACAGGCACCAGTGTCCCTGCCAGTACGCCCTATGGCATCCACAAAAGGTATCAGCAAATAGCATCTCTTACAGATGTGGCAGCCATTTTGTTTTGTACCTCACAGCCCAGAGCAGCCATTTTGTGACTAGCACCTAAACACTTTCTCAACATTCCCAATGTGCCCATTGGCTCAGAATGACTGCCCATGGCTGGCCTAACAGCAACTCAGTGCCTTGGCCTTGCCAAAGCAGAGCCTGGCAGAGCAATGAATAATAAAGTTAAAGGAAGCAGATAGCTGGCAGAAGTTATAGAGTAGGGCTGGGTGGATCTTTTTCAGCCTGGAAGTGGTTGGGGCCAGAGACAAATGTCAGTGGAGCAACAGCAGCAGCTCTCACCTTTGTACAATAGGCTACTTTCAAGCCATGCAGCTCTGGATGTGTACTGCATATTTTAAAACATGCAAATGGAGACAGGCATGCACAGAGTAGTTCTGTCTATGCCTGAGCAGTAAATTGTTCAAACTCCAGAGCCAGACTCAAATCACAAACTTTATAGGCTCAAGTTGAATGCCATTAAAGGTAAAAGGTAAAATCCAGTCAAATTCGACTATGGGGTGTGGCGCTCATCTCCACTTTTGTACTATTGTGTCACCTGATGTCTGCTGACCACCTGCTTTGGGAGGGGACTGAAATAACAAAACACATCAGAAATGGTGCCAGTAGCTCCCTCTTGGTGGTAAAGAGAGCAAGGTGACTTGCCAATGGTCAGGGATGTAAACCAACGGCCCTGCAGATATTGCTGGCTTCCTACTCCCATCAGCCCCATCCCATGTGCTCTGTGACCAGAGACGTTGTGAGTTTAAGTCCAGCATCTGGAGGGCCAAAGGTCCTCCATCCCTACCCTATAAGCTAGTTGCAAGAAATGGCAAGAACTTGTGCTTATGCACAATTTATAAAAAAAAAAAACCAGAGGGAAAGCAAAAATGAATGGGTGCCAATAACTTGTCTGGAGACATGGAAGGGCCAACCTGGGATCTTCTGCTTGGAAAGAGATATGGCATTTTCTCCACTGGGTTGCTATGGCCCTAGTCTCCCCTTTAAACTAGACATGTTGACATGAGACTGAATTACAAGGTCTAAGGGCACTCACCTCTTGGAAACCACTTTGGCAAAGATCTTGTTGCATTTTGCTCATGTTTTTTCACTTACAGCTTTAAGATGCAAACTAAGCATTATGTTGTGGTGCTGGGTGCCTATCAGCTCCTGAACACTTCAAGTAACACAGTAACATCTGATATCCAACGGATTATCCTCCATCCCAGCTATGACAGCTATGACACCCCCCCCCCCCAGAGGGGATATTGCTTTAGTAGAGCTGAAGTCCCCTGTGAGTTTCACTGCCTACATTCGCCCCATCTGCTTGCCAGAGGCCTCTGTACAGTTCTCAATGGAAGAAAGCTGTGTTGTGACTGGATGGGGAGAGATTCAACCTGGAGGTGAGGAGATGGAGAGGTGCTTTTGGGGGTTCTCCTTCAGGCTCTGTTTACTTTCATGCCAGCAATGTACACTGCACTTTTATAGGGCAAGCTGCCTCAGGTGGAAGATGCTGGATGATGTGGTTGAAATGCTGGAGGGTGGAGGTGGGTATGATTTGCAGCCAGGCGGGTATGGTTTGCAGCTAGGAATTGTGCACTGTAATTCCCATCATCCTTGACCATTGACAATAATGTCTTGGGCTGATGGGAGTTATATTCCCCAACATCTGGAGGGATTCACAACCTCCAATCAGCCCAGTGTTGAGCCCTAATGGATCTTAGATGGTGAAGTATTGCAGAGACATGGGGCCACTGTGAAAAGATCCTACCCCAAGGGTTATAAATACAGTCATACCTCGGTTTAAGTACGCTTTGGTTTGCATACTTTCAGTTTAAGTACTCCGCGGACCGTCTGGAACGGATTAATCCACTTTCCATTACTTTCAATGGGAAAGTTTGCTTCAGGTTAAGTACCGACTTCCGGAACCAATTGTGTATTTAAACCGAGGTACCACTGTACCTGCAAACCATGAATAGTTAGGGCCTCAGGCTGGGTATGAGGAGAGAGAGATCAAAAGCAAGACAAGACCATGGATTACTTTGATGATGAAGACAAAGAGTTTGTGCTGGACCTGACCTGAGAGTGAACAGGAAGGCAGTAAAGGGAGCTAAGCAGAGAATGCAACTCACACCGACCACCGCTATGTTATCTGGTGCAGTCATTACATACCCAACAAGTGTCCTGGGAAAAACCAGTACTTCCTGTTTTTTCCTGCGAGAGCACATTTTGGGTGCCGTAATCTTGCACGATTTCGCGCCATGATCTCTCCATGAAAGAAGTGCTTTTTCAGGTCCATGATATCATGCAGTGCCCCAAAACATGCATTTTGGGCTGTCAGGCTATTGTGTGACAGTACAGCCCTTTATAAAACATGTCTTTTGGGCTCTGTGATCTCACACAGGTCACGTGACTCGCACAGGAGCACATCTGGGAAGACACGTATCCCAGTTTTAGGACTCAACATGTGGGAGGGTATGGCATTGCAGCAGTGGGGTGGTATCTACAGGCCTGAATTTGAGCCAGGCCAGGCCAGAGCTCAACTTCTGGGCTGCCTTGTAATGGTAGAAAAATGGCCTTCAGAGCCATGCATTAGAAAGAATGTCTGTGAGACAGAGTGCCTTTTGATAGTGTAATCATGTTACTTTGTTGCAACACACACACACACACACACACAGAGAGAGAGAGAGAGAGAGAGAGAGAGAGAGAGAGAGAGAGAGAGAGAGAGAGAGAGAGAAGTACTGTACAGCACTTTGAAAACTAGCAAATATATTTATGACATAAGCTTTTGTGGAATTGTCCACAGAAGCTTATGCCACAACTAGTGTATTTCAGCCCGTTCAATAACGGGCGCTAGAACATCCTGGGGTTTGGAGAAGCGCTTGCGCAGCGCTTCTCCGAACCCTGGGACCTGTCCTTGCTGTCGGCGGCAGGGGGACAGGAACGGAGGAGGAGAAAGCGCTGCTTTCTCCTCCTCCGTTCCTCTCTCCCAGCCGCCGACAGCAAGGAGACATCCTGGGGTTTGGAGAAGCGCTTGCGCAGCGCTTCTCCGAACCCTGGGACCTGTCCTTACTGTCGGCGGCAGGGGGACAGGAACGGAGGAGGAGAAAGCGCTGCTTTCTCCTCCTCCGTTCCTCTCTCCCAGCCGCCGACAGCAAGGAGACATCCTGGGGTTCGGAGAAGCGCTTGTGCAGCGCTTCTCCGAACCCTGGGACCTGTCCTTGCTGTCGGCGGCAGGGGGACAGGAACGGAGGAGGAGAAAGCGCTGCTTTCTCCTCCTCCGTTCCTCTCTCCCAGCCGCCGACAGCAAGGAGACATCCTGGGGTTCGGAGAAGCGCTTGTGCAGCGCTTCTCCGAACCCTGGGACCTGTCCTTGCTGTCGGCGGCAGGGGGACAGGAACGGAGGAGGAGAAAGCGCTGCTTTCTCCTCCTCCGTTCCTCTCTCCCAGCCGCCGACAGCAAGGAGACATCCTGGGGTTCGGAGAAGCGCTTGCGCAGCGCTTCTCCGAACCCTGGGACCTGTCCTTACTGTCGGCGGCAGGAGGACAGGAATGAAGAAGGAGAAAGCGCTGCTTTCTTCTCCTCCGTTCCTCTCCCGCAGCCGCCGACAGCAAGGAGACATCCCAGGGTTCGGAGAAGCGCTTGCGCAGCGCTTCTCCGAACCCTGGGACCTGTCCTTGTTGTCGCCGGCAGGACAGGAACGAAGGAGGAGAAAGCGCTGCTTTCTCCTCCTTCCTTCCTCTCCCGCAGCCGCCGACAGGAAGGACGCGGGACACAAACCCCTACTTCGTCGCCGCTGCTTCATGGCCTCCTGCCGCTCCTCTCACGGGCCAGGGAGGGTTGTGAGGAGGAGGTCTCCGCCGGCCTCCACCCTCGCTTCCCTGACGTTCTGGCCAGGAGCGGCGGTTGGAGGAGGCAGGGGGGGGGAGAGAGTGCGCGCGTGCAGTCTCTGCTGTCCAATCCCTGTGTCGCTGGGGCACATGCGCAGTGACCCAGGGACACACGGGACAGCTTGGACGCAGGGACAACTTGCAAATTATTATATAGGATAAATGTGCTTCAAGACTCATTGCTGCTTTTATTAACCACAAAGTAACTACAGCTGAATAATAGGACAGATGAGGAGGCAAGGTCTGAAATCCAAGCATGTAACTTTCCAGCACACCTTCTCCCCTTGGAAAACAGATGGAGCCAAGGGTAAGGGATGGTGGAAGTTATAGTTGAACAACTTCCAGAGGGTCACAAGTTCCTCGTTCTCCAAGTTAGAGTTTCACAACAGTCTGGAAGCTAACAGTGCTGCCGCTTTTCTCACCAGTAGATGGTGAAAGTGAACCCTCTTATACAATTCTATAAGCAGAGAGGAAGGAAAAGGCAATCAGCTGGCCACTTAATCATATCTTATTATTGTCCCTGGTTTTTTATCAGGAATTGATGTTAAAATGCAGGTTTCTTTCTCTTAATGCTGTAAAGTTTCGCACATGTCTGGGCAGTGCTTTGTGAAATCTCAGAAACCAGTGGTCAGGGGAGATGGACACAGTCACTATTTGCTTTTGCCTTCCTCTTGCAGAATGGACAATGTAAAATAGGCAGCTATTAGAGTATACATTGGGGTAAGAGATATAATTGGGATGGGTGGCTATCCACCTGATCACATCCCTAATGATACATTTGCTTCCTCTTACAGTGGCATTGCCACCCCCACTAACCCTCCAGGAAGTGAAAGTGCCACTCATAGACCGAGAAAAATGCAATTCTCTCTTCAATGCTGCCCAACGTGAACCACCACTCTATAATCCAGTCGGCCCTGGTATGATCTGTGCTGGCTACCAAGAAGGTGGCAAAGATTCCTGCCAGGTAGGATGCTCCATAATTGTGGTTGGCTGTGGTGGACAGCAGCACCCCAGTAAAGGAGGGGACGGGCTCCAAAGGTCTAGCTCAGGTATGGAGAACCTGTGGCCCTCCAGACATTGTCATCCCCCCCGATCATTGGCTCTGCTGGCTGGGGCTGATGGGAGTTGGAGTCCAACAACAGCTGGGAGGCCACAGATTTTTCCATCCTTTGTCTTGGTTTTATTCACAGGGCCAGCAGTTCAGAAACGTAGCCTTCTCAGAAGATGAGTACAGGCCTACTCACTCTTAAATAGACATGACATAAAAATGAAATGTTTTAGCAGTGGGGTGGTAGACATACAGGGCCGTCTCAAGCATGTCGGGCGCCCTGGCGCCGTGGTGCGGAGATTGCTCCGGTGCCCCCGCCCCGCTCCGTTTCTTGCTGTGGCTGGTGGGTGGCCGTAGCTTGCAGCACGGTTCCCGTGCCGCTCCGCCGTGCGGCGCCCCCCTACCAGGCCGGCGCCCCACACCACCCAGACTACCCCTAGAGCCGGCCCTCTAGACATAGGTGGCAAGGCATTACATGCAAGCTAGTGAGCAGGCTGGCAGAGGAGAGACAGGGTGCTCCATCTCTAATCTATGTCCACCATAGAAGCCAAGAGGTCTGCTGGAGGAGGCAATCTCCATGCTCCAGGCCCTGCATTAAAATGCAGTGGGCTGCTGCGATAAGGACTGAGCTGTTTGTCTCTCCTCTCCTGGCCCGCAGCAAGCATACATTTTTGCAAGCCCACAGCAAGCTAACATACATTTTTGCAGGCCAGTAACATTTGAAGACTTCTTTACAAGGCTGCATTATATATTCATTAAACTGAAACTGAAAGTCTGGACCAGGGATAGAAGGATCTGTCGATTTCAGCTTTCAACATTTTAATGTGAATTTCTCCCAATAAGCGCAATTTCATATGCAGCTTTGACTAATATACATGCCTGTGCAAGCAATATTTTAATAATATATGCATCTTTGTTAACATTGTTTAGTTGGAGAACTGAATCACAAAATTCAGATATGTGTGGATTTCAACAGATAGCTGGGTTTCAGTTCCCATATTGTTTTGGAAAATTCATATTTGGTCGTTTCAGCCTTATGCATAGTTTCTCCTCCATACCTTAGCCATTTCTTCACTACCTTAATCTAGCTGAACTATACATGAGGACAGGACCAGATCTGTAAAGGAAATAAGCATAATCTGTTTTGAAACCAGTCTCCCAAACCTGCTTCCTGTAACCATGGACTGACTCCTATCTCTCTTTCCACAGGGTGACTCTGGGGGACCCTTGGCTTGCCCATATGATGGACATTGGGTCCTGGCTGGGGTCGTGAGCTGGGGGATAGGCTGTGGCCGCCCTGGTCTCCCTGGTGTCTATTCTTCAGTCCCTTTTTATGCCACTTGGATCTCCCAGCATATACCCAGTATGACCTTTGCGATGCGTGGGAATGGTGGGGTGAATGGCAGAGAACAGAATTCCCCTGCTGTGATACTTCTCCTAGTGTTTTTTGCTTTGACCCTTCTATGAGATGCTCCTCTCTCTGCCTCCAGGCTATCTACTAACGATGTGGAATTTGGGTACAGCTGCATTTAAATTGCTTTACTGATCAGTAGTGATTTAAGTCCTATATGCTCTGACAACTTATTCAACCACGGGGTCTGGTTTGGGGGCATAACAGGAACACAGGCCACCCTCGCCTTATAGCAAAGCAGACTATCAGTTCATCTAGTTTAGGATTTTATACCCTGCCTGGCAGTAGCTCTCCAAGGTTCTAACAGGAGCCTTTCCCAGCCCTACGGGGAGATGCTGGGAATTGAACCCAGCGGTGGAGCAAGCCAATCGGGCGACTGGGGTGGCACGTGTGCCCTGCAGGGCCAGCCACCCGTGGGGGTTGGGGTCAGCCGCCCACGGGGCAGGGCCAGCCAGGACAGCATGCTCCATGGGGCCTCCGAGGAGTCTGCCTGCCTCCTCCCCCTCAGCTGCCCTACAGCCGAGAGGGAGGAGGCGGGCATACTGTTTGGGGCAGCACAGAGCCTGTGGGCATCCAAGCCACCGTGTCACTCCCAGGAGAGACATGCGGCTCGGGCATGCTGCAGGCCCTGTGTTGATTGCCCCCTGGCATTTTATCACACAAAAAAAACCAGTGGTGACACCCAGGGCGGCCCACCCCCACCACACACCCCTTCTGCTGCCCCTGATTGAACCTAAGACCTTTTAGATGCAAAGCTCAATATTCTTTAAATCTGTTGAAAGAGTTAAGCGATGTGGTAAGAAGCCACCAATAAATATGGCGCCCGGAATAGCCAGGTTGTAATTTATCTTCAGTTCAACGTTATAATGTTAATTCAGATAATTTTATACTTCTGCTTGTTTGTACTTGATCAAAGAATTGTTATATGGTATTCATAAATATTTGTGAATGTTTTCTTGCTATTGCTCTGTATATACAGTTGCTGTATATTTTGCTTTGCTGAACATGTTGAAAGAAGTACCCAGAAATACCCGGGATTATTAAAATGAGCAATTGGACCAACTTTCTGTGGTGGGGGGTGCGCACACATATCTTTGAGGAAGTACCTTCTTTTGGCACTTTCTACATCATACCCTAGAGAGCATTCAAAATATCTCATAGCCCACTTTTGGTCCACAGGCCACAGTTTGGGAATCCACAGTTTAGGAGAATGTGGAACATCACCTTAAGGAGTAAACTGACACTTTTAAGATGCCTGTCTAAAAAGAAGACTGTTAAATTCATTGGGAAATGGACATTGAGTAGTTTTCTGGGCACATCCACACCACATGTTTGAGACACTCTTATACCACTTTAACAGATATGGGTTCTTCCTCAAGTACAGAGAGAACTGTAGTTTATTAACGTTGCTGACATCACAAAACTACATTCCCCAGTCCCCTTACCAAGCTATGGTTCCCAGGATTCTCCATTACAGTGATACCTTGGGTTAAGTACACAATTGGTTCCGGAAGTCTGTACTTAACCTGAAGCGAACTTTCCCATTGAAAGTAATGGAAAGTGGAATAATCCGTTCCAGACAGGTCTGTGGAGTACTTAAGCTGAAAGTACTCAAACCGAAGCGTACTTAAACCAAGGTATGACTGTACTGTTAAAATGGCGGAAGAGTGCTTTAAATGCATAGAGTGAGTGTGACTGTTTCAAAATAAGGATATCCTTGGGATTTCTTCTCAGTGTTACTTGTAAGCATAGCGCCTCCTTGTTGAGGTTTTATTGTAAAAATTACACATTAATGTAAATAAAAAGAAAAAGGAAGCATATTTGTATTTTACTATTTCCTATACATTGTATATTACACATCAAATCCATTCCTGTGTGATTGATCTCAGTTGTTTGTGGCATACTCCTTTATGTTGGGCTGGCAAGTGGGCATATTACCAGCCCTTGCAATAAAGCTGAGTATCAATTGTTAGAGAGAGAAATACCAAAAGAAGGAAAGGAGAATGTGAAAGAAAGTAACTGGCTGTTTTGCTTTGGGGTGGAATATAAAGGTAAAGGTAAAGGTACCCCTGACCATTAGGTCCAGTCGCAGATGACTCTGGGGTTGCGCGCTCATCTCACTCTATAGGCTGAGGGAGCTGGCGTTTGTCTGCAGACAGCTTCCGGTTCATGTAGCCAGCATGACTAAGCCACTTCTGGCGAACCAGAGCAGCACGCGGAAACACCGTTTACCTTCCCACCGGAGCGGTACCTATTTATCTACTTGCACTGCATGCTTTTGAACTGCGAGGTGGGCATGACCTGGGACCAAACAACGGGAGCTCACCCCGTCATGGGGATTCAAACCGCCGACCTTCCGATCTGCAAGCCCTAGGCTCTGTGGTTTAGACTGCAGCGCCACCCACGTCCCTTGGGGTGGAGTATACTGCCTTTTTATTTTCATATGCATACAATTATCTGCTTAGTGGGGGATTCTCGGAGGTATGTAAAAATCCCTACTTTGTCTGTGGTTAGTCTATTTCACTGATAGTCTTGATGCCACCAAGTTCACAATTTGCACATACAATTCATACACTAAAGATGTACCTCTTTGCCCTGGCCTCTGATACCTAAATATATTTTCAGGACCCACCTTGTTCTTCTGATTGTTAATAGCTTTAACTGACTTTAATATTGTATCTCTGTATTGTTGTTGTAAGCCATCGTGGGACCTTTCCATGAAGGGTCCGATCAATCAATATATTTCTGCACTCTTGAGGAATCCTCTAATTATTGATTGATTTGTTAAATTTTGATTGCTGCCCTTTAATTGAGTTACTGATTTGGATACTCCCGTAGAAAAGTAGGGTTCAGTCATGCACTGAAGTGAACCATAAGTGCAGCATTATCCTCCTTTCAATTTCTTTGCTCTACCAAACAGAGACTAGATTAATTTTTCTTCCTGTTTGCCATACTGAGTATACAGTACAAAAGTATCAATAAAGCTTTTGTCCGGTGTTGCTGAAGCTGATTATTTATTTATACATATTTACTCACTCAAAAAACCTATGCAAATACGGCTAATGGTCGAAGAAAGGCTATTAGTTGTTCTGCAGAGTGTAAGCTGTGTGCATGTGTATTCTTTTTCTTGGTTGAATAACACTGCAATCCTACTTTGACTTATCTGGGAATAAGTACTCATGGCAGAGTAAGATGGGTGTGGGGTGGCTAGAGCTCAGTGGATGCTGGTCCTTTAGGCCAAATGGGCCATTGCCCCACCAACCTCAATCTGCCCTCAGGAAGCCCACATATGCCTATCATTTTGCTTCCAACCAGTCCATGGGGTGTCACTGGCTCTCAGCTTCCTCTTCCTCCTATAGAACTCAGCAGAGAGCAGAGGACAACTTTAGAATTAGTTGGCTCTGTTAGTCATTGACTCAGGCTCCACAGACTGTTTGGGCTCCCTGCCTCCTATCTCATTAGTCCCCAGCCCCCACTGCTGCGCATGCTTAATCTTCTGTCCTACCCTGTGCTATTTTTCTAGAAAAAGAGGTGCTGAAACTCACCATGAACTCCTCCCTTGAGAGGTGGTGGAACTGAGTTATTGTGAGTTTCAGCTGCAAAAAAAAAAAGCCCTGGTGCTTTTTTGTGAGTGCTGTGGGTTAAACCACTGAGCCTAGGGCTTGCCAATCAGACGGTCGGTGGTTCGAATCCCCGCGACGTTGTTCAGTCCCAGCTCCTGCCAACCTAGCAGTTCGAAAGCACGTCAAAGTGCAAGTAGATAAATAGGTATCGCTACAGCGGGAAGGTAAACTGTGTTTTCGTGTGCTGCTCTGGTTCGCCAGAAGCGGCTTTGGCATGCTGGCCACATGACCCGGAAGCTGTACGCTGGCTCCCTCGGCCAATAATGCGAGATGAGTGCCACAACCCCAGAGTCGGTCACGACTAGACCTAATAGTCAGGGGTCCCTTTACCTTTACCTTTATTCACTGGTATTGTGAACCATTCCAGCCAGATGGGTGGGGTGTAAATATATTATTATTATTATTATTATTATTATTATTATTATTATTATTCCCTTTCCTTCCTGCCTGCCCATGGCAGCCATTTTGTGCTGGCAGCCTGTCTTGCTGAAGGCAAGGTGGTTCTTTTAAAATGAGATTCAGAAGCAATACAAAATTCACAAGTGAGTGAGAAGATTAAAGATTTTATTCTAAAACAGCAAGCAATGTACCAAGCAAGCACTTCCACCTGCCACTTGGAAGCCCTCAAGAAGCGGCAAAGCGACTCCCCCAGGTAGCCTCGGTTTGCACGGCCCTGCAGCCGATCAGTCCGTGCATGAGCTTCAAAGAAACTGCCCAAGCTGGGCTTCCGGTCCGTCGCGCTGGTGAAGTAGGATGCAGGGACTTCGCGCTCCGAAGTCCCTGGATTCGTGGAAGGGGGGGAAGTCCGCAGAGCGAGCGGACTCCCCGAAAAAACACCGGGTAGAGAGTCCCGGTGACATAGCACCCAGCTGCCTGCTCCAAACGCGATTCCTCCGCTGCCCGAGAGCTCCGTAGAGCAATCGAGAGCCAGCGGAGTGGAGTCACGGGAGCCATTTTTGGGTCTCATCTTACCTCCTTGAAGTGAAGCTCCGAGTCCTCAGCCTGCAAGCGGCGGATTCTTCCAAGAAAATAAAAGACGTTTACAAAGTAAGTCAAATTTTTATTTGGACTTTAAAAATTTCAATTTTGAAGATAGGAAGAGATTTCAAAACAACGGAAGCCGATCTCTTCCAAATGGTCAATCGGGAGGCGCATTAAATATCCTCAAGCCGAAGGGAGAAAAGTTTTTTCTAGATTGTGGACCCGAGAGAAAGAAAGACTTTTCAAAACCTTCCCAGCCCCCGGTGTCGATACCCCTTGAGGTTCAGCAGTAACAAGGGGGAAGACGTTTTGACAGCTGTCAAAAGCTGTCAAATTGCTAAAAGGATTAAGAAAATCGATTTTATTGTTGTGGATTATAAAAACCGATTGAAGAGGATTCAGAAGTAATTTAATGGGAATTTAAATTTGAACTGTGATGAAGCTAGACAAAGGAGAAGATCAGCCAAGATGGAGCCGACAACGTGGTAGAGAGGAACTTTCCAGTACCCTTTGGCCCTTATCTCTGGTCTGCCTGTGGTTAAGTGAAGTATGAAAACAAAGTTTTCTCGAGCCTTCCAGGAGGCTGTGCTGAACTATCTACAAATATGGGAAGATATTTACAAGGAACGGCAATGTTTGAATCCAACAGCAATGGAGAATGAGGTGCAACATCAAGATTTAGAGGACAATTTTGAGACTGAGACTGTGTGTGAGGAGCAACAATTTGATAATTTGGAGACTGATTGGGACCAAAAAAAATGTGTTGGATGATGAAAAACAAAGATTTGAACAAGGAGACGAGGCCGACAAGGAGAAGCAAAGTGAAGAGAAGATTGATGGAAATGAAAATCCTGGAGGGATTGAAATGTGGAGTGGAGTTAGTGAGGGGGGGGATAGGCAGGAAGAGGGGGGAGCAAAGGCCTGGAAGTGGAAGTGGGAAAGAACTGGTGTGGGGTGAAAACTTTAGTTTAAGGTTACTTTTCTGGTGGATGAATGACGGTTTCTGATCTTGGCCTGCTAAAGGATATGCTGATCCAATTGGGGGAAGGGACATTGGGAGGGGGGAAGGAGAGAGTTTTAAAAGTTTAGGGTTAAGAGTTTTCTGGAGGGAGCAGAAGAATGGCTGAGGAAATATGTTAGAGTTTGTTTTTAATATTCTTGGTGACCAGACAGATGTTTGGGTAGAGAACTGCCTGGCTCCCTCTTTTTACTCTTTGCACCCAGTGGCAGGGGGTGTTTTGAGGGGAGAGGGAGGGGTGGAAGGAAACCCAGACACAAAAATGGAACCTTTTGACTGCTGAACCCCTCGGGTTACCCTAGTGGCAGGAGGGGACTCGGAGGGGGGCAGCATGAAGAAGGAGGAGGATTAAGTTAATATGATAAGAATAAGATTTTGAATTAGAATAGAAAACCCACCATAATCAATTGAAGAAGTTAGGAAATCCAGGAGGAAGAGAATCGGGGAAGCCGCAAACAAACTGTTATGAGAATAAGATACGGAATTTATATTTTTTCCTTTTCCTTTTTCTTTTTTCTTGTTTTTTTTCTTTTTTTTCCTATCTGTTGTTTTGTTGTTAAGTAAAGTGATACATTGAAGAATTAGCTGGGGGATAAACCAAACCTCAGAGATCCTCCGCCTCTGTCCTCTCAGTGGCAGGGAGGGATGAGGGGGGAGGAGGGAGGGGGGAGGTCAAACCCAGCTTAAAATGGACCCCTTTGTTTCCCAATGCCCATGGGTATCACTGGTGGCAGAAGTGGTCTTGTGGGTGGAGGGAAAATGAAGGGACTGAGCTTATTTTGTATGTTTTGTATGTTTTGTCTTTACAAAAATTAATAAAAATTATTATTAAAAAAAAAGAAACTGCCCAAGCTGTCCGATTTTATAGATAGCCTGTGTGGCTTCCAAGACTAGTGACATGCAAATCATCCCTTAGCCACCCCCTCCCAGTGCCTCACTTTCTCAAAACATGTCAAACATGTAAGAAGGTACCCAGCACTTGTTAGGTATACATTCTTTAAAGAAACAGATAAGGTTCCTTTAAAGTTTCTTCAATGTGTGGGAGTGCCATCTTAATTGGAGTCAGCTGAAGATGAAGTTAAAAGGAGGAGCTATGAGTTTGCAATTTGAGGCGCGAAGAAAGCACACACACTTTATACTGTGCTGAAGAGATATGGAAAGCATGTAAATAGTTTGTATATATTTATAATAGAAATGCTTGTGCAACCTGTCAAGCAATAAAGAAGCTCTTGACTATGACTACTGTTCTTGTTGTCTGCCACCAGGGAAATATTCTGCTATAAACAGTAAGATGAGGTTTTGCTGAGGTGCCACCACACAAGCAGAAGGTGCAGCGGAAGTGGGTGGGTGGTAACCTCCAATAGCACTATCCTCCACAACTGATAAGGCAGCTGTGGGGGGCTGGGGAGGACTTCACCTCCTCCCAATATTCGCAAAACATTTAAGACTGTTCTCAAAACATTCATACAGTCATTTCTTGTTGTTGTTGTTTAGTCGATTAGTCGTTTAGTCGTGTCCGACTCTTCGTGACCCCATGGACCAGAGCACACCAGGCACTCCTGTCTTCCACTGCCTCCCGCATTTTGGTCAAACTCATGTTCGTAGCTTCGAGAACACTGTCCAACCATCTCGTCCTCTGTCGTCCCCTTCTCCTTGTGCCCTCCATCTTTCCCAACATCAGGGTCTTTTCCAGGGAGTCTTCTCTTCTCATGAGGTGGCCAAAGTATTGGAGCCTCAGCTTCACGATCTGTCCTTCCAGTGAGCACTCAGGGCTGATTTCCTTCAAAATGGATAGGTTTGATCTTCTTCCATGGGACTCTCAAGAGTCTCCTCCAGCACCATAATTCAATTCTTCAGCGATCAGCCATCTTTATGGTACAGCTCTCACTTCCATACATACAGTCATACCTCGGTTTAAGTACGTATCGGTTTGAGTACTTTCAGTTTAAGTACTCCACAGACCTGTCTGGAACTGATTAATCCACTTTCCATTACTTTCAATGGGAAAGTTTGCTTCAGGTTAAGTACGCTTCAGGTTAAGTACGGACTTCCAGAACCAATTACACTCATACTTCGGGTTAAGTAGACAGGGCGGCGGTCTACCAGCTCCCATCTGGTACACAGGCTGAGACCCTACCTGCCCACAGACTGTCTCACCAGAGTGGTGCATGCTCTAGTTATCTCCCGCTTGGACTACTGCAATGCGCTCTACGTGGGGCTACCTTTGAAGGTGACCCGGAAACTGCAATTAATCCAGAATGCGGCAGCTAGACTGGTGACTGGGAGCGGCCGCCGAGACCACATAACACCGGTCCTAAGAGACCTACATTGGCTCCCAGTACATTTCCGAGCACAATTCAAAGTGTTGGTGCTGACCTTTAAAGCCCTAAATGGCCTCGGTCCTATATATCTGAAGGAGCGTCTCCACCCCCATTGTTCAGCCCGGACACTGAGATCCAGTGCCGAGGGCCTTCTGGCGGTTCCCTCATTGCGAGAAGCAAAGCTACAGGGAACCAGGCAGAGGGCCTTCTTGGTGGTGGTGCCCGCCCTGTGGAACGCCCTCCCATCGGAGGTCAATGAGATAAAAAAACT
This sequence comes from Zootoca vivipara, assembly GCF_965207765.1. Taxonomy (NCBI): domain Eukaryota; kingdom Metazoa; phylum Chordata; class Lepidosauria; order Squamata; family Lacertidae; genus Zootoca; species Zootoca vivipara. The sequence continues at coordinate 33,221,245 of NC_142595.1, forward strand.
ACCTGACATTTAGAAAACACCTAAAGGCAGCCCTGTTTAGGGAGGTTTTTAATCTGTGATATTTTAATGTACTGTATTTTGGTATTTGTTGGAAGCTGCCCAGAGTGGCGGGGGAAACCCAGCCAGATGGGTGGGGTATAAAAGAAGACGAAGACGAAGACGAAGACGAAGAAGAAGAAGAAGAAGAAGAAGAAGAAGAAGAAGAAGAAGAAGAAGAAGAAGAAGAAGAAGAAGGCTTCAGGTTGAGTACTCCACGGACCCGTCTGGAACGGATTAATCCAATTTCCATTACTTTCATTGGGAAAGTTCGCTTCAGGTTAAGTACAGACTTCCAGAACCAATTGTGTACTTAAACCGAGGTACCACTGTAATGGCATTCCATAGAGGGGTGGGGGAGGAACAGAGGCAGAAAGGGCTCCATGTCAGACCAATAATTCCTCAGTACATTTTGTCTTCCAGGTGCATTTCCCATTCGCAGCCATGACACTTTTATCAATCAAGCACTGCCTAAACCTCATAAGCTAGCCTGCTGCCCTTGTAAAAAGTCAAGGATACTTCCCCATCACCATTATTGAGTAAGATTCAAGTGTCTGTCCAGTTAGTTTCTGCCCATGGGATAAGGTACCATCTTCTCCTTTCCCTCACGCTGCAATATGTCCCGGGCCAGTCCTGGTATTGAAAGCCACCAAAGAAGTCCAGGAGAACAAGCAGGGTCTCGTTTTCAGACCTTTTTGTGATTTCAATGGATTCACATTGAGTAATGATTAACAGTCGACCACACCTGATATTCAGCCCAGTTATGGCCTGTATGGATTGCTTGAGACATTTCCTTCTCTATGGTCTGTCTCTGCTCTCTTGGAATTGACTCTACTGTTGCAACCTTCTCACTTTGCATACAAAGTCACACCCTTTATGGCATGTGTGTGACAAAGAAAGTGGGGGGAACCAGGAAACTAATATGTTTGTTCTGAATGACGGAACATAGTGCTACTTCATATGAAGAATGCACTTGGTGCCTTTATAAAGGGCGATCTCTCCTCCCCTCTAAAACTAACTGCTTCTGCTAGAAGTACAGAGTCTTTTCTGGCCAGCTCTGAAAAAGCTAGGTAAGAATGATAAATACTAGGAAAGGATGTTTGTATATTTGAAACGCAATGGCAGAGTCATGTGAGAGGGCCAAACTAGATGCTACGCAGGAGATCTATGACTCCATGCATAATTTCCTCCCAAACTGATTCCCCAGATCAAATCCACAGTGCATTGAAGTTGCAATTACCTACAGAGAGTGAACATAGGAACACAATTTGGGTTAAATGGCAAGATCCAGTACTGGCTGGCTGAAATATATTGTTCCTGGCAATCATGAAATTAAGAGCTGTGGTTATATGCATTTGTCTTTTAAATGTTTTAGACCTTTATTCGTTGTTTTTAGATCCTTTAAAATGTTTTACATTGTTATTAAAATTTTAAATATATATTTACTTTATTTTTTTATTTGTATTGTATTTTCATTATACTGTATTAACATTGTTGTTACATTTGGCTGTTTGCTGCCCTGGTCCCTTTTAAAAGAACTAATAAAAGCATGCATAGATAGAAACTTTATTTTCATTAGCCACTAGCCACAGCAATGAGAAAAAATATACTGGGGATAGAACTAAATAGTTAGGTATACAAAATACATCCTGGAGGTCTACATCAATACAAATGACAGAACTGATACATGATCTTTTGATACCCACAGATAAAACATGTGAACCAATAGGCTTTCTTTTGATTTTTTTTCCCCTAAGCTGAGGAATGTTAGAAAGTTAATCAAATAATAGATCTTATTCTAATTGCCCCTGCTAAAAAAAATTGCAGTTTTTGCTGTCGCCTGGTTATCTTGATCTACCAGGAGAAAGACACAGTAGCAGTGCTTGAGCGACCTGGTTTGGGTAGTAGTAGAGGGGTAATAACCTCACTCCTCAAATCTTTATAGAGAGTACAATCTAGCAGTAATAAATACATAAGCAGATTGTTGGCACCTGTCTGTCTCCAGAGACAATGAAGTGCGCCTCCAGGCCTGAAGTCAAGCCACTGCAATAGCAGCACCAAAGTGACCTCCCTGGGGCGCAAGCCTTGGCCGTGTGGATAGGGGCCCTGGGCTGTCTCTCAAGACAGATGGAGGCCAACAGCTACACTGTTCTAGTTACAGGTAGGTAGCCGTGTTGGTCTGCCGTAGTCAAAACAAAATTTTAAAAAATCCTTCCAGTAGCACCTTAGAGAAAAACTTTTGTCATTAGTATGAGCTTTCGTGTGCATGCACACTTCTTCAAATACACTGTTGTTATTTTGCAGGCTGGATTCAATTGCATAAGCAGCAAATTCAGGTTGTACATAATAAACCCGCTTCCCCCCAAACTGGATGTTTTTGTGATAAGGAGAATGAAAGGAAAACGTGGGGTGACATTTGCTTCTCACAATGCCGTCTAACCTCCCAGCCAAAAGAATTAGGATTATTTCTCCACAAACAGGTTGTCTGTAAGTGACCATAGCTGGGGGCAAGTATGAAGAAGAAGGTCTCCACCTTCATTTCCATGTTTGTGGACTTAATGTGCAAGATAAAAGGTGGATGGGGGCTTCTGGGGAGTCTCATCTTCTCTCCTCTTCTCCCTATTCCCTACAAGCGGGGGGTGGGGGGCTGGTTCAGATGTGGATATCAATGGGGAAAGTGTATGCATGCCTTGCCTCCACCTATGAGCAACCAGCACACCTGTGGGCGTTCTCAGGGTGTTGGCAGAGGTTTGGGATGCTGCGGCTTCTGAGATCCAGTGATTGCAAGGACTTCTCTAGACTCAGCAACAGACAGTCCAATGACAGGAGCATTGCCTTTTCATTGTTGATATTGTGTTTCAATAGTACGGCTCCTAGAGGACATTCAGATTGAAATAAAACATCTGTTGTCTGGAATTGACTGGAGCTGAACCACTCAGAGAAGACTTCAGAAGGACAGCAATGCCTATTGTTACTTCCGCACTGACCGTGTGGCTTCTGCAGCTGACCATGCTACAAGGTGACTGATGGAGTTGGGGAAGTGCTTGGAGAACAGTTACTTCAAGGTTTCATTTCTTTAAAAAATTAAAAGTTGCAAGGGATCCTGGGAAATCATACCTTCTCTGTGCCCATATTTTTCCAGGGACAGTCCCAGATTTACAGAAGCTGTACCTGTTTCTGATTTGATCCTGGAATGTTCCACTTTTCCTTAGGACGTCTGTTCTTCCCAACCTAGATAGTTCCAGGGTAAAGCCATAACATTAAAAGAACAAAAGTCCTGGTGAGCCCAGATTCAAATGTAGTTCTGAATACACCCTGAGAACCATGTTTCAAAATGAACTCCTGGCACAATTGTCAAAGGCAGTGGCGGAGCGTTTTGGGGGTGGGGTGCGCAGTGACGTGGCGCGCATTTGGGGGGCAGAGCGCATCATGCGCAATGACGTAGCAGCGCATTTTGGGGCGGGACGCGCCGTGCGCAGGGTGCACATTTTGGAGTGGGGTAGGCAGCGGCGATGGCGCCCCTGGGACGCACCGCCCCCACTGCCCCTATCTTCCTACCCCGCTGGTCAAAGGTGTTGATTTTTCAACCAATTGGGAAAAGATTGGCTGCATTCACAGACAATCATCTGTCAGGTTATTAAGCTGACATATGCACATGATGCCTTTTGCCCGCAACCACCCCACATAGCCTATTTCCTCCTCCCTTCACCACAAGCTGTGATTAAAGTAGGAAGCTTCTAAGGATGCTTCATGTTTCATGTTTTGTCCAAACCAGCAAACTGTGGTTACCAAATTCAGAACTAGCCAGGCAATTAAACCAATATCAACCCACTTTTTTATAAACTGGTTTGTTTAAAAGTGACTAAACATACTACCCTGGTTCTCAGAACATGGGATATTAGAGTTAACCAGAGGCTTCTTGCTTTGAGTATGGCATGCCCAAAGAGAGGAGTGAAGGGGCTCTGTTCACAAGCAAAGAATTTGTGCATACCTTGGCTTGTTAAATCGAGACATGTTTGTCTGAAGTGGGCCAGTGTAAACAGGTTCCCTTCCCCCTCGTTCATACATACAATCCTACACTGTGTCTTTCTTCTATAATGACTCTTACCTGGGGTATCTTCTTTCTTTGTTTCCCTCAGGTGCTACAAGCTCAAAAGCAGGTAAGAGTTGTTTGATACATTGGAAGGAGTTTTGCACAGGAATCTCTGTGGAGGAAGCTAAAGAAAAGGCCTCCTAAAAACCAGAGGTCTTCTAATCCAACATCCTCACCTTAGACAGGATACTCCTTGATATGCCACATTGATATGAGGAAGATAAACCCACATCAAGCTGATGTTGCCCCACCACAAGTAAAGAGTAGAGCAAACAAGGTGTCGCATTCTAGATGTGGTTGCATGGTCTTCAGTAAGAATTGATTTTAGGTGTCCAACTTCCTTAAGCCATGGTGCCAAGCTGCACGCTGTAATGCCAGGGTGAAGGAAATATTCAGTCCTCAAGATTCTCCTCAGTTCATGCTCCCTCCAAAGGCTCCACTCCTTTCCCAGTGTCACCCACCCCCACCAGCCAGCCATTCATATTGCCCTTGGGCTCTTCTGCCTGCTTGGAATGTGTCCTTCAACTGTGCTGCTACCTTTTTCTTATCTGGATGGAGAGATGTCAGTGCAGGGATGCAGAAGCCTCTGGACTTTTGCGTGGCTGGAATGTGCTCTACTTTACAAAAGTTAACAGTCTCAATTCCTTTGCCCACTAAGCTGTGGAAGAAAGGCCCACCCATCAAGCATCTCATATAAAGAATCTTGAAATGACTCTTGTCATCTTAATCTCTGACCCATGGAAACCAAACACCCCAAGGTTTTACATGGTTCTACTTCTAGCTGTGGTGATGGAAGACGTATGGGAGAAAGGGATGCCCAAACTGAGAGCTAGGAGTCCAGGACTCAAGGATTCCACTACCACATATACTGTATGAGTAAGGATGGGTGAGAATTTAAATTTGGTTCACATTTAAAGGTAATTAAAGGCACTTTCTGAAGCAGCATATGTAAAGCAAAATACAGCCATCCTTCAAACTTCACCCTTTTCCTAATTTTGCACAGCAGAAATAAAACTGCTATAAATGTGCTAAGAAATAAAAAAAAGTCAATTTCACTTACCAGATGAAATGCAAATTAAACCCAGGAGAATCAATGACAATAAATATGGTTTTAAAATCTGCAAAAAAAAACCACCCTACTTGTAAACGAATTCAAATTTAGACATTTTGTTTCCTCGTGTTCTCCACCTCTTCTGCTACATTACTTCCGTTATGTGTATGCTGCAAACCGTAATGGCAAACCCTCTTATTTCCTCTTCCACAGAGAGTGGGCAGCCGATAAATGCTCCACGAATAGTTGGGGGACAACCAGCCTCTGATGGGTCATGGCCCTGGCAAGTCAGCATTTCACTGTTTTCTTATCCTATTTGTGGGGGCTCCCTCATAGCTGAGCAGTGGGTCCTGACAGCAGCTCACTGCTTCTTCTTTGGGTGAGTATCATTCAGTATGTATTGCTTTGAAGCCATTATAAAGCTTCACCTTACAAGACCAGACTAATTTCAGCTGCCTACCAGCCAGCTTCCTGTTGTCTTAGGCCTCAGCTGCACCATACATTTAAAACACTATCATACCACTTTAAACAGCCATGGCTTCCCCCGCAGAAACCTGGGGGCTGGAATAATAATAATAATAATAATAATAATAATAATTTATTTATACCCCCCCCCCATCTGGCTGGGTTTCCCCAGCCACTCTGGGCGGCTTCCAGAAGGATATTAAAATACAATAATCTATTAAACATTAAAAGCTTCCCTAAACAGGGCTGCCTTCAGATGTCTTCTAAAAGTCTGGTAGTTGTTGTTCTCTTTGACATCTGGTGAGAAGGTGTTCCACAGGGCGGGTGCCACTACCGAGAAGGCCCTCTTGCCTGGTTCCCTGTAACTTGGCTTCTCGCAGCGAGTGAACCACCAGAAGGCCCTCGGCACTGGATCTCAGTGTCCGGGCAGAATGATGGGGGTGGAGACGCTCCTTCAGGTAGTTTGCTGAGAGCTGTTAAGAAAGTCCTATTCCTCACACAGAACTACAGTTCTCAGAGTGGTTTCAAAATCCATCCTTCTTCCCAGGGAATTGAACTCTTGGAATTGTAGCTCTTTGTGGGGTATACAGTTAGCATGAGCCACAGGAAATCAAACGTCAGCCAAATCTTTTGCCCTTGTATTCACAGAGTCGGGCCCATGTTCCAATACGATGTCCTCCTAGGTGCCCATCAGCTCTCAAACCTCTCTGATAATGCTGTAGCATCTGCCGCGGAACAGATTATCCTCCATCCTGGCTACAATGGCAGCATTGACCACACAGCAGATATTGCTTTAATCAAGCTGAAGTCGCCTGTGAACTTCACTGACTACATCCTCCCCATCCGCCTGCCAGGGTCCTCTACAAGCTTCTCTTCAGGAGAATACTGCTGGGTAACTGGATGGGGAGATATTCAAACTGGAGGTGAGGGGTTTTCTTTGTAGCACTTTTTCAGACTCTGTGACTCATCCAAATGAACAGTTCTGGGATGTGGCAGTGGGGGGGGGCGTGTCCACAGGGGCGATTGCCCTGGGCGCAAAACTGTTAAGGACACAACATTTCAACATCCAGTGCTGCCTCAATACACCTGTGCACTTCCATCACTGGGCTCTGTTGAAAACGGTTTCTCCATGCAAACCAGGAAGTGACCTCTCCAGACAACAGAACGACTCTTCTTTTCTTATCTCTGTTGCTGTGATCACCTGGGCGACGCGGATGCCATTAAGTGGTTGAATGCACGTGCGTACTCCATCCATTTCCCTCACGGAAGTAACATAGAAAAAATGCATACCAAAATGAAATTTGCACAAAAATGCTGGTGAATTTTCATGAGGATTTTTAATAAATAATTGCAAAATGAACATTTCCCCTCCCCCCCAAGGCCAATCCTACCACTAGGCAGAGTGGTACAGGTGACTCAGGTGCTGAACTGTACTCAGAACTGTAGGTGTCATGTGATCTGCCTTGCGCTCTCAAACTAGCCCGGTGCCCTCAAGTACAGTGGAAGCTTCTGTCCCACTGCCTGTGTTAAAGAAAACACCAGTATTGTTCATGGAATCTCAGGGGGAGGGAATTTTGTATTTTGCCTCAGACAGCAAAATGTATTGGGCTGTTAGGTTTCCCTAGAAATAAATACGGGAGGAGATGTTGTCCCAAAGTGTGGCAGCTACATATCTACAGTGTGCTCAGTGAAAATTATGTCCTACTGAATGCCTCTGCATTCCATGAATACTTTCCCTTTCTCTCTCTTCTAGTGCCTTTACCTGCCCCACAGACTCTCCAGCAAGTGAAGGTGCCGCTCATAAGCCGAGAAGTATGCAATGCTCTCTTTAACAGTGTCTCAGCGCAGGGCTCAAGGAAGGATCCTGTCAAGCAGGATATGATCTGTGCTGGTTACCCAGAAGGTGGGAAAGATTCTTGCCAGGTAGGTTGCTCCATGACCTGTCCTTCATACAGCCACCAGAGAACGTAGACAAAGGCAGACACTGGCATGATCGCATTGTAAAAAGAAAAATACCGCATATCTTTAGGAAGAAAATTTTGCAAGAAAAGAGATTCTGCCTGAACACCAGGAAAAACTTCCTGGTGGTAAGAGCTGTTCAACAGTGGAACAGACCCCCTTTGAAAGTGGTGGGCTCTCCTTCCTCTGAGGTTTTTAAGCAGAGGTTGGGTGGCCATCTGCCAAGAAGGCTTTAGCGGAGATTCCTGCATTGCTGCGGATTGGACTAGATGACTCTTGGGGTCCCTTCCAACTCCACAATTCTATAAATCTACGATTCTATGAATGATTGCGTTGTGTGCGTTGTTCCTTCCTAAATTTGGTCTAGCTAATTTTGTTCTACCATTGGGAGATGGCACCTTGCAGCTTTTCAGATTCACCTATTTCCCCAAGAGTTCTTGTTGTTTTGTTTAAAAAATATTTCTGTGCTGCTTGTTTTAGCAACAAAACCTAAAAATATAAAAGTTTCATATAAAAAAGTTTCCCATACATACCAACTCAGAAACAAGTCCTCTTCTGTTTGGTGGGGTTCATCTCAGGTCCCTGACCATGGGTCATGCTGGCTGTAATTGTTAGGATGTAGAGACCAACAACATCAGGTTCCCCATCTCTTATTATAAACCTTATTTCAGCCCCCCTCGGCTGATCAGTATTTGGAATCTGTTGCTAGAGTTTTCCACCATGGATTCCATGTTTTCTCCCATCTCTTTCTCCACAGGGTGATTCTGAAGGACCCGTTGTTTGCCCCAATGAGTCCTGTTCACTTCAACGAGACTTAGTTCCAGGTCAATGGGTATAGGGTTGCAACCTTGGTCATTTAAGTGTATGGCTTGGGACTCAAATGTTGAAACTCAGTACAATCCACATACATTTGTATCTGAGATTAAAGCCATCCGTTCTAAAAGGAAGAAAGTCTATTTATATTGTTTTTGAAAGATGGACACCACACATATCATCACAGATTACGCTTTCCCCCCTTCTCTCACACACAGGCCTGAATGCCTCTTTTAAGATGGCCCATGTCATCTACAATTGTTAGAATTAGTTGTGTTGTTGCTGTTGTTGTTTAACGGAATACAGTCATACCTCGGTTTAAGTACGCTTCGGTTTGAGTACTTTCGGTTTAAGTACTCCGCGGACCCGTCTGGAACGGATTAATCCACTTTCCATTACTTTCAATGGGAAAGTTCGCTTCAGGTTAAGTACGCTTCAGGTTAAGTACAGACTTCCGGAACCAATTATGTACTTAAACTGAGGTACCACCGTAATACTTATTAATTTTTTCAACAGTCTTTCGAACCCTACAAAGTAGAGCAATACTTTTACCCCTGGTATTGCAGGTGCAGTGGAAGGGGGGGGCTGAGGCTGACAGGATCACTATCCTGTCAGTACCTGCCGGAGGTAAATGAAGATTAAATCAGATGCTGGAAACTTGTTGTCCTCCAGATTTTGCTGGAAAACAACTCCCACCGTCCCTGACCATGAGCCATGGTGGCTGAAGCTGTTGGCAGGTGGAGTTCAGAGTCATCTAGAGGGCCACAAGTTCCCCACCCCTGGTTATAAGCCTCATTCCAGCTCCCTCATCTAATCGGTATTCCTAATCAGAGTGCTCACCGCCGTGTTCACCACAGATCCTGTACTATCTCCCATCTCTTTTTCCACAGGGCGACTCCGGGGGACCCTTAGTTTGCCATCTCAAAGAAGGTTGGATGCAGGCTGGGGTTGTGAGCTGGGGAAGGGGCTGTGGCCAACCCTTCCGCCCAGGTGTCTACATTTCAGTGCCTTTCTATGCCAACTGGATCCATGAGAGAATGCAGGGTAGAAATGGGGGTGGTGGGGAAATTGGTGGGCTACCCAGTGTTGTGACGTTCACCTCAGTGGCGTTTGTACTGGCCCATTTGTGAGAAACCAATCTGTCGGCTTCCAGTCTGCCCACCAATTGTATGGAATATCTTTTTCTTTTTTAAAATTTATACTTTTCAAATTTATACATTTCATTAGTTTTACAATCAATTTAACATTTCAAAATTTGACTTCCTTCCCCCTCCTTCTGCGGTTCCTTAAATTTATTTTTTTAATGTCTTCTGCATATCCAAATTCATTTAACTTGCTCAATTAATTATCTATTATAAATATATACTCTTATATAACTGCAGGTTATTACAATACTCCTGCTATTGTTTTTATCTGTTTGCAATTTATCTGTAAATAGTCAATAAACCATTTCCATTCTTTTATAAAAAGTTTGTTATCTTGATTTCTTTTTCTTTCGGTAAGTGTCAACTTTTTGCAAATTCCATAAGTTTTTGAATCCATCCTTCCTTTGCTGGGACTTCTGCTTCTTTCCACTTTGGAGCATGTAGCATTCTTGCTGCTTTAGTAGCATCCTATATAATAAAGTCCCTGTGTCTCTGCGTCCAGTCCCTGTGTCCGCGCTACTGCGCATGTGCCCCACGGACACAGGGACTGAACGCACACAGAGCCCCATCCCCGCGCACTCCCCGTCCCCGCACACTCACTCACGCCCTCGAGCCGGGGGTGGAATGCGGTTCTCTCTCCCTCAACGGCTTCCCCTCCAAACCGCCATTCCACGCCTCGCCTCCCGACTAACGGCGCGAGGGGAAGAGGGAAAGGGACCGTGAGGGATTGTGACGCGAGCGCGCGATGGAGCGCGTGCGTTTGCATCCCCGCCGCCCCCGTTCTCCACCCCCCACCCCATCGCCGTAAGCTGGAAGCTGTACATGTTCCAGCATGACCTGGAAGCTGTACACTGGCTCCCTCAGCCAATAATGCGAGATGAGCACCGCAACCCCAGAGTCGGTCATGACTGGACCTAATGGTCAGGGGTCCCTTTACCTTTTATGACAGAACAGCAATACCACCAAACAATTTTAAAAAATGGACACTGTACATTTTGAGTTGAAAAGTGTTGGGGTTTGTTTTAATATGATATGGCAAAAAAAAAGAACTATGTTCAGAAATTTTATTATTTCAGGAGTAGCCAACACTGCCTTCCAGATATTGTTGGAATAAAACTTCCATCAGCTTCAGCAGCAACATGAATAGTCACGCATGATGGAAATTACAGTCCAGTCACATCAGCCCTCCTGTCTTCTTGCAGATGACAGCCAGGAACCTTCTAAAGACAGAGGGTGGAAGAACTCAACCACAGACTGGGCCCTTTACATAAAGCAGTGGCAGATTGAGGTCGCACTGGACACAGAGCCTTGGAGGGTGCTGCAGGGAATGCTGTAACTGACGTAGAATGAAAGGCAAGAGGCAGGGGCCACCAAATGTTGGCATCACACAGGGTGCCACTAAAATATGAGAACCCAAGGTTCTCTGCATAAAGGGCAACATCGAAATTGTGATGGGGATATTTCTTGGTCATCAGGCACTCTGTACACCACAATCTGAAAACACAGGGTCCGTCTTTATCTTAACCTCCTGCCTGAAAGAGCAGCTGTCAAAACACTAGAATCCCATCCCTTGAGCTGCAAATTTCCAGCAGAGATCAGGAGGTCTCGGAATTTCCTCAGCTGCTGAACTATATTGAATTACGTCAGCAGCAACTATTTGAGAAGTGCAATTTCAAGAACCAAAGACATTCATCAGAGTCTGGAAGCGGCATGCTGCTTACCTGGTAGGTATGGTCCTGTACCACAGCCAAAAGCAAACAGTCCCTGCCCATAGATTTGTCATCTTGCCAGAAGCTCAACACAAAGGAAGAGGGGGTGACGAACAGGAAATACACAATATGTGGGATTCTGGAGGTGATATGGGGGATTCAAAGAGGTGCCCTCCATATGCTATTAAACTACAGCCTGTCTGGCTATTGGCTGCCCCACATCAGGGCTGAAGACCAAAAGCTTCTAATGGGCACCATGTTAGCTCCTCCTGTAATGTTGCTTTAGGGCGGCTGTCAGTACAGCACTGGCTGTACTGAGGAGGAGGGACGTGGGTGGCGCTGTAATCTAAACCAGTGGTCCTCAACCTTGGGCCTCCAGATGTTTTGAGACTACAATTCCCATCATCCCTGACCACTGGTCCTGCTAGCTGGGGATCATGGGAGTTGTAGGCCAAAAACATCTGGAGGCCCAAGGTTGAGGACCACTGGTCTAAACCACTGAGCCTCATGGGCTTGCCGATCAGAAGGTCAGTGGTTCGAATCCCCGTGACGGGGTGAGCTCCCGTTGCTCAGTCCCAGCTCCTGCTAGCAGTTCGAAAGCACGCCCCAAAGTGCAAGTAGATAAATAGGTACCACTCCAGCAGGAAGGTAAATGGTGTTTCCGTGCGCTGCTCTGGTTTCGCCAGAAGTGGCTTAGTCATGCTGGCCACATGACCGGGAAAAACTGTCTGCAGACAAACGCTGGCTCCCTCGGCCTATAGAGCGAGATGAGCGTCGCAACCCCAGAGTCATCTGCAACTGGACTTAACTGTTAAGCACTGGCATACAGCACTGGCATACAGGACCCGTGCTCCAGATTCTTCTTCTTCTTCTTCTTCTTCTTCTTCTTCTTCTTCTTCTTCTTCTTCTTCTTCTTCTTCTTCTTCTTTTACTATTTATTAAGTTTGCATACCACTCTTCATCCGAAGATCCCAGAGCAAATCACAGCATAAAAATACAAAATAGATACACAAAGTGCTTAATAAAAAAACAAGAACAAAACCAAAGTAAACCCATAATTAAAAGGACATCGCATGTTAATCATCCCAAGGCCTGGTTGAAGGGGAATGTTTTCGCCTGGTGCCTCCACTGTGGGTAGTGGGTGTGAGTGGTTTGTGTCCATCCATTGCATTATTAACATTAAACCTGTTAAATAGAAGGCCTGACATGACTTACAATGCTGGATGACTGAGTGGGTACGGTTACCAACCACACTGGAACTTTATTTGTGTAGCCATCGGTGGCTACACATAGTGTTTTGAATACAACCAAAGCAAGTCTATAGTTGCCGTCGAATGATAGTATAACAATGGAATAAATGGAAGTAAAAGAACGAAAGCAAATGAAATAAATTCCTCCTATTGGTATTCATTGCAGTAGGTGTGGCAGCAATACTGACATGCACATTTTTATAGCTGGTGCTGGATTCTGTAAAACTATGTTGAGTTTTGGAATGAGGAAACAGCCCAGAGGGTTGATGCAACTGCCTCCTCACAAGTGCCCTCTCCTTCGAATAGGCTCAGGGAATAAATTTGGTTGAGTTTGCATTTTAATGCAAACTTACATAATTCACGCTTCCAAAACTACATGCAAATGAAAACACAGCTAATCCTCCTAATTTTGTGCTGCAGTTATCCAAAGAAATAATGCATAAAAGAACACATACATCAGGAGGAAGTGTGATTAAAACCTGGATATATTAGTGGAAATGACATACAAAAATATTCAGGTAGGTAGCCATGTTGGTCTGACACAGTCGAAATAAAAATAATAAAAATAAAAAATTGACCAGTAGCATCTTATAGACCAACTATATGGTCTATAAGGTGCTACTGGACAATTTTTTTATTTATTTTTATTTTTAATACAAAAATATGTTACATTACAATAAATAATAATAATAATAATAATAATAATAATAATATTTATACCCCACCCATCTTGCTGGGTTCCCCAGCCATTCTGAGCGGCTTGCAAACATGCATATTAAGTAGAATTGCATACAACATTACAAAAATGCACATTAAAATGCTATTTTTTGTGACTGCAGGGGATCTACTTTGAGCATGACTAACGTGATCACACCCAATATCCTGCCCATTTATGGCTTCTGTGGATTGCTCTAACCATTTCCTTCTCTATGGTCTGTTTTGCATCTCATGCTGCATGCAGAGTCACACCCTTTACAGTGTTTTTTTATTTATTTAAAAAAAATCAAAATATTTTGTTTATTGTTGTTCAAACCAGGAAACTAATGTGTTTGTTTGGAGTGACTACTACATAATGCTGCATGATAAAAAAAACCACATCATGTATATTTATAAAGGGTGATTTCTCCTTCCCTCTTTAACTAGCCACCATTCCTAGAGTACAGAGTATTTTCCGCCCGGCTATGAAGGAACCACGTAGAAATGGCAAGACTAGGACAGGATGTTTGTATGTTTGGAAAGCACAGGCGGTGTTGTTTGAGGGGGCCAAAGTGAATATTACATAGAAGATCTATGTACCTCCCTGTGGAATTTCCTTCTATGTTGATTCCTCAAATCCAAACCCCATCCACTTGCAGCTTCAATTAGCTGCAGAGGGCAAACGTAGAGGCACCATTTAGGTTGCATAGCAAGATCCCATCATGGATGGCTGAAAGATCTTGTCCCTGACAACCCTGAAATTATTAGTCATGAGGGCATGTGACTAGTAGCCATTTCAAGGTTGTCAGGGACAATGAATTTGTCCAGCCCTGTTTTAAAGCCACCCAGGTTGTTGGCCATCACTGTCTTCTGCAAGAGCAAGTTTCACGGTTTAACTATGAAGGAGCCCTTTCTTTTCTCTGTCCCAAACCATCCAACATTCAGCTTCACAGCGTTCTAGAGTGAGGGGGGAGATTATGGGCCTGAAGCACTCGGAACACTCTGGGGATATTTGAGGGGAGTGATCAAATCAAATCAATTTTTTTTAAACGGTCACAGACCAAATCGAGTCATACAACTATTCAACAAAGGATAACACAGAAATAAACAGAGGACAATTTCAATACAAATTAGGCCATAACAACACTTTAAAATTAAATGACATAATTAAAATTAAATATTCGCATTCGCCTGCGTATTGACATTGGAAAGCTCTTGTTTCCTGTGACTAATAGCAGATACACAGAATTTGGTGACATTGATCGTAATTTCAGGGACCTTGTCTTCTACCAAGGCTCTCAGACGTTGGGATTCTGGTTCATTTTTAAGCTTTTGTAAGGCTGGGGTGATAAAGGTCAGGTATAGATCCTCATAGAAACTGCAGTGCAGCAATACATGCAAATTTGTTTCCACTTCCGATGAGCCACATGGGCAAACGCGTGACTCATATGGTTTACCCTCATACCTGCCTAGCAACAGGGCGGAGGGCAACACATTAAATCTGACCAAGGTAAAGGAATGTCTATACTTGGGTATTTGCAGTTTTGCCAGGTAATTTGCGGGTGAGAACCCTCTCCCAAAATCTCTTATTGTGGCATCTTTGTCCATTTTGCCCATATGACACTGCAGCTCCACGTTCCTTATACGTTGGAGCACTTGACTTCTGGCTCTCTCGTATCCTGCCGCTATCAAGATCTGCGGAGGAAATCCCAAGCTTCTTATCTTTTCAAACAGGGAAACTTTCGAGTTAGAATGATAGGTGTCTAACAATGTTAAAGGTGCCAACCCAGCCGGGAAGAAGATAAGTTTTAACCAGTAGTGTATCTTTAGAATCCACAGCCGCATGTTCACGGGTAGTTGTCCAACGTCTAAGCAGACGGCTATATTAGATACACAAGGGGGGGGATCCCCAATAGACAGCGGTAGAATTCGTTTTGAAATGCCTCCACCGGCGTGAAATTTTTAAAACTGCAGACCTGGGATCCATAAGTGAGTTGCGGGAGTATTTTTGTAGCAAAGACCTGGGAGGCTGCCGGAACATATTGACCCCCTTTCCCGTTAAAAAAAATCTTGTTGGGGCTTTAGTAGCCCTTCCTGTGTTAGCAATGGCGTTTTTCATCTGATGATGCCATGAGCCCCTTTCCCAGATATTTAAATGTTGCTACCTATAATCATAGAATCATAGAGTTGGAAGAGACCACAAGGGCCATCCAGTCCAACCCCCTGCCAAGCAGGAAACACCATCAAAGCATTCTTGACATCAATTCTCCATTTGTGTTTGGTTTTTTTTAAAAAAAAACCATAATTTTAGATTTGTTGTAATTTATTGATAATTGTTCAGCTGGACAATAATTAGCAAGTGATCTCAGAAGTTTCCTTAAACCAACACAGGAAAAAGAAAGTAGGACTGCGTCATCCGCATATAAAAGTACTGGGAGGGGCATACCTGCCAACTTGGGGGGGGGGCATTTTCTTTCATCATATTTTAAAATAATAATCTACTTGCTGATCACAGCAGATAGCGACGCTGGATTTCCCTAGGGGGCGCTGTCCAATCTCATATCGGCCGAGAAGTGAGACTTGAGCCCAGGGCTCTCCTCGCTTGTGCTTTGGGTGAAGCACCCTTGCAGGATTGGGCAGGCCCCATACCACAACATGGAACAGAATTGTGGGTGGGTGGGTGTTGGAGAAGGCGAGGGGGATGTTTGAGGAAGGAATCGTTGCTTGCTAGGCTTTTATATATATATATATATACAACTTCAAAAGGAGGGGATGATCATGTGTCTGCTAAAAGTCTTCAAAGAATTAAAAGCAAACAAGGCGGCAGCATCCCTACACACAAATCACGCAACTTTAGCAATGATAGAGGGACTGCTAGAAGGAGTGGGGCCAGAGAATAGCATCTCCCCACCTCCAGTATCTAATTCAGCCTTCGTCAACTTGGCGCCCTCATAAGAACATCAGACGAGTCTTGCTGCCAAATACCCCAAGAAACCTAGGAATCTAGATAGACTGCCTCTTGACCTGAAGTTTCCATAAGAATGTAAGAAGAAACTGCTGGGTCAGGCAAAGGGCCCATTGTATCCAGCATGAATGTACTTACAGAAAAAAGGGGAGAACTCGATATCCAAATATATTCATACTAATCTCACCATATGAATACCCCTTACACGTCAGTGGAGAGAGGCATAGATAGGAAGAGTTATTATATTAACCAAAATCTTTGGAAAGACCTCAGTAGCAATTGATTGTATTCTTCATTGGTTTTTTTAAAAAATAATTTTTATTAAAGATTTTCATGAAATACAGAATAACATGCAGATAAGATAAGATGAATCTTTATTCGGCTATAAGCCCACACCACAAAAATAAATCAGACGTAAAAAACAGAGATACAAATTTCAAACATATAAATATAGTAGATCTGTGGGATTACACGACAGCATTTGGGGGGAAGAGCCTTGGATGAACTTTGGATGAATCATTTTGTATTTACATAGGACATATAGGAAACTATATTAGGGTATCAATAATCATGGAGCATTCCTGCTTGTTTCTCGTACGCGAGGACTGAGACCAAAAACCTTGCTACCAATAGGGTCCTGTACGGATCATTGTCTTGTAGCGTACATGCTAGGTGAGACTCGGATGGTTTATCGGCGATCTCCAGGATTAACAGCTTCAGAATATTGGACCGGGCTGCAATGTATAGGGGGCAATTAAAAATTATATGAGAAAGGGATTCTGTTGATCTGTTGTCGCGAGCACATAGAACAGAAATTAGGCCTTTGGAAAACCTATGGTTCAGTACATTTGATGGAAAAACATTAAACCTTGCTTTGATGAACGCAAATCTATGAGTCGCTGCGGAGAGGGCGGATAGATATGATGGAACCTGGTACATTGGGGTAATACCATGATTCAAGGGAGAACAAGCCCCACCACCAGTCATAAGATTATGTTGTAACTCATTGTCATCTAGTCTTTGTTTTATGAGTCTTTTGGCTGAGGCGAGGTCTAGATTTAATACGTCTGACGGAGAAATTCCATAAGACAAGAGTTTGGCATGGATTTTACTTGACCGTGGACTGTCAAACTCATCTCGTCATAGGCAATGCACCAGATAATGGCAAGATAGTCTATGCCAGAGGCTCAGCCAATAATTAAAGACTCGCCTCCATAAAGAAGAACTTAAGAATAACATGCAATGTCTCTCTTTTTTTGTTCAGATTATAAAGTCTTTGGTTAGATTCAGTGTAAGACAATATGGTATTCCTCATTGTTGGCAAACATAATAACATTGCACCAAACAGACAAATCTCTTTAATTTGACCCCTCAAGACCCTTCGCTTAATATGGTGATATTTCAAGAAGTGTCGTTTCCCAAACTTTCAAATAACAAAATGTAAGAGTAGCACCAGCAAAAAATTGCTTCCAGAACAAGGTTAGAGTTAGGTCAAGAAATGGTGGTTTTAAACAACAGCAGATGTTTGAGTAAAGCAGAGGTAGCAGTACACTGAGAAGAAAATGATGGTTTTATACAATAAAGGTTTGAGTAAAGCAGGGATGGAGTAACACTGAGGGGTTGTTATTTTGTTAAGGCAGTTTTAACAAATACAAATAGCAGAGATGAGCACAACACAAAAAGCTTCTACAACAAAGCCTTTCCAAGCTCTGGAAACGAGCTCTGGGTTCAAACCTTTTTTGAAACTGCCACTTCCCCCTGTGTGGCAGATACAACAGGGAAGAAGATTGAAATGTTGGAGGGCTGAACTATACTGCATTGCAGGAGGTTGGACTAGATGACTCATGGAGGCCCAGCTCTACAATTCTATACATGCCGCATAGCTTGCCCTTTGCCCCTTACACAAGCCTACTGCACTCAGGTGCCATCGAGGGCACTGTACTTTGTCAGTGTTGAAATAAGATTCAAAAGTCAGCCTGCCACTGTTCCTCCAATTCAAGCATCTGATTGTTCACCTCAGTCAGCAAAAATGCCTTGAGTCGGCCCTGCCTGACTTAAAGACACAGGAACCTGGCCAGAAAACCTGTCAACACCAGTAGCAGGATTGGGGAGATGACAGGTCTGGGGTTGTGGGAGAGTGTTAGGATTTGAGGTGTTGCAATGGGGCTTAGATAATTCAACAGACCTTCCAAGTGCCCCTATTTCCCAGGGACAGTCCTGGATTTACAAAAGCTGTCCTGGTTTCTTATTTGATCCCAACATGTCCCACTTTTCCTTAGGATGTCTCTATTTTCATCGGAGAAATCTTGGCAGGTATGGAGGCATGTGACCTCTGAGTCAAGGAGATAAGTAACAATATAATCTTTAGAAGACATCTGAAGGCAGCCCAGTATTTTTTAAATGTTTATTGTTTTATTCAGTGCTATTTAAAAGAAAAAGAAAAGAAAGAGGTGCTGGAACTCACCAGGAACACCTCCCTTGTTCTCTTAAAATGGCAATGGGGCCCACCTGAAAGGTGCCGGAACTAAGTTCCGGTGAGTTCTGGCTAGTGCTCATTTTCCTACTCATATTGAAATACTGCCCCTCAATGAGGCCAAATTTAGATTCACAAAATGTTTAGGGGTATGCGTACCCCCAGGGGAGAAAAGTGCTGGTTCTGGCTCAAAAAAGCCCTGGTTTCATTATGTTTTTCTATATGTTGGAAGCTGCCCAGAGTACAGTGGTACCTCGGTTTAAGTACTTAATTGGTTCCGGAAGTCCGTACTTAACCTGAAGCGTACTTAACCTGAAGCAAACTTTCCCATTGAAAGTAATGGAAAGTGGATTAATCTGTTCCAGATGGGTCCGCGGCGTACTTAACCTGAAGCGTACTTAACCTAAAGCAAACTTTCCCATTGAAAGTAATGGAAAGTGGATTAATCCATTCAGGGCCGGCTCTAGGTAGACCCCCGGTGGTGCAGGGCACCACGGCGCCGGCCCGCCAGGAGGGCGCCGCGAGCTGCGCCCACCCGCTGGCCAGCCGGTCCGCCGGTTCAAGGTGCAGCTGCGCCCACGGCAACCGCGCTGTGCCTGCCCGCCCGCCGCGCAGCTTCGCCCACCCACCCACCACGCTGGGAAACGGGGCGGGGGTGCGCCAGAGGGATCTGTCACTCTACTGCGCCAAGGGCACTTAAGACGGCCCTGAATCCATTCCAGACGGGTCCGCAGAGTACTCAACCCAAAGCGTACTTAACCCAAAGGATGACTGTAATTGGCTCCGGAAGGCCGTACTTAACCTGAAGCGAACCTTCCCATGGAAAGTAATGGAAAATGGATTAATCTGTTCCAGACGAGTCCGCGGAGTACTTAAACTGAAAGTACTCGAACCGAAGCGTACTTAAACCGAGGTATGACTGTATAAACAATAAAATTATTTTTATGGAAAAGGATGTCCCTATTTTCATCAGTGAAATGTTGGAGGGTATGTATTCAAAGAACTGAGATTTATATGTTGCATCCCCACTCCAGACATAGAGACTCTCGGGAACCCAAAGAGGAGGAAATTCACAGAAGGGCCACCCTTGCCCTTTGATATAGAACATCATATAGCACAGTTAATTGAGATCGAAGTTCAGCTTTTCCTGGCATTCGCTGGAAAAGAACCACGGTGGAAAAGATACTTCAGAGAAGGACTGCCGAGTCAGAAGCGAGTGGAGCATGTCGTTTAGCCCTCCTTACTGGTACTGCGGCTGCTGCAACTAATTGTGCTAAAAGATGATGGATTGGTGAGTGGGAATCAATCCCTCAAGTTTTCCCCACCTTTCAGGGGTGTAAAAAGGAGATGGGTTTAAAGAGTGACGGCTCTAGACTCACTATTTTGCGGGGCAGGGGGATTCCATGACATAACCAGCAAAATCAGGTTGTGCATAACAAACCCAGTTCCTAGCAAAATTAGATATTTTTGTGATGAGAGTGAAGAGAAAGGCACTAGGAAGTGTGGGAGAATACCCACTTAGCACAGTGACAGCAAACCTCCCTGCCAAAAAATTAGGGTGAATGCTCCATAAACAGGTTGCCTGTTTGTAGCAAGGGCTTAAAAAGAGGCATCCCTTCTCAAATGTATATCATGGAATGTTAATGGTCTGAATAGTAAATCTAAAATAGAACATAAATTTAAAAAGAAATGGGATATTATATGCCTCCAAGAAACCCATATAAAATAGGAAACACAGAAGAATTCTAATTAATAAAAGACTGGGTTCAGAATTTATTTAAGCAAGTTCAGAGAAGAAGAGGGGGGTTGTGATGTATGTTAACCCCAACCTAGAGCCAAAGTTACTGTACTGTTCAAAGATGAGGAAGGTAGAGTATTAGGGGCGGAAATAAAATATGGGAGAGAGAAATTAACTATTATCGGAATTTATGCCCCAAATAGTAAGAAATCAGAAATTCATAAGAATTTAGAAAGAAAAAAGTTGGAATCATAATAATGAAAATATAATTCTCGTAGGAGACTTTAATGGTGTGACCTCTGTAGACTTGGACTCTGTAGACTTGGACAGAACAGAAAGAGATAGGGTTATGAATGGTGAGAAGTTACCATCTTCCTTCTTCCAATTAGTAGAGAATCTTGATCTTTTCGACATATGGAGGATTAAACACCCAAATGGGAAAGATATTATACACTTCTCGGAATCCCAAAAATTGGGAGGTAGAATAGATAATATTTGGGTTTCCAATAAAATAGTATTAAGACCAAGTAAAGCAGAAATTTTGCCCACAGTAATGTCAGACCATAACCCAACAATGCTGGAAATAACACAGAAGAAGGAGTATATGAAAAGGTGAAGACTAAATGAGAGTATCCTGAATGATGAGATACAGTTTAAACAGCCAAAGATATGTTATAAGAATTTTTTTCAAATTAATAACCAACAAGGGACGGAGATTGATATAATTTGGGGTGCCAGTAAGGCATGTATGAGGGGGTTCTGCGTCCAACAATCTGCTATGAAAAAGAAAAACAGAGATCAAAACGTCCACCTAATGATTAAAGAAATAAGACAGAATGAAAAAGAAGTGGCAAAAAATCCTAAAGACGAGGAAGCCAAAGTGAGGATTAGGATATTACAAACACAAGTGGAGAATTTACTAAACAAAGAAGTTGTAAATAAAATTAAATGGCTCAAACAAAAAACTTTTGAGTCAGCAAACCGTTCGAAAACCGAGGTTCCACTGTATCCTTTCTAAAGCTATCTTAGCAGCTGGGTGGTGTGCTTCTGTGTGTGAAATTGGGAAATGGAAAAGTCAGCGTTTTTCTGTTAACCTAGTACTGCATTTCTCTCTCTCTCTAGTAGATTAAAAGAGGCAAGGGGGGAGTGCCCCTCTGTTTCTGAGGTTATTTGTTTGTTTATTTCTCCTCCCACCTTCCTCGGAGCTGGGGACTTCATGAACATGGTTTACTGGTGGTCTCCCTCCAAAACTGCTTAGCTTCTCCAGAGTTTCTGCAGGACAGTGCTTTGGTCAGGAAGCAAAGGTCCTGGCCCAGGTTCTGAGATTGGAAAAGGTGGCACGCCCAGCTCCCTCTGCCAAGCCAAGGAGCAGGTATGTGCATGCAGAAATGAAGAGAAGAAGCAGTTTTGGAGAGATGCAAAAGCAACAAGAGGGAGAGCTGGGAAGGCACGGTGCCAATATCTTCCTAAAGGGAGGCGGAAGATCTGCTGCAGGGAGGAAGTGTACTATGCTCAGCTTGTATATCTGTAAATAAACTAAAAAATTACAAAACAACAACAACAACAATATATTGTTATTGTTATTTTATTGTTTTTGGCATCCATCTGTCCCCCACCAGAGGTATTAAAGGTAAAGGGACCCCTGACCATTAGGTCCAGGCGTGACCGACTCTGGAGTTGCGGCGCTCATCTCGCGTTATTGGCCGAGGGAGCCGGCATACAGCTTCCGGGTCATGTGGCCAGCATGACAAAGCCGCTTCTGGCGAACCAGAGCAGCACACGGAAACGCCGTTTACCTTCCCGCTGTAGTGGTACCTATTTATCTACTTGCACTTTGACGTGCTTTCGAACTGCTTGGTTGGCAGGAGCTGGGACCGAGGAACGGGAGCTCACCCCGTCGTGGGGATTCGAACTGCCAACCTTCTGATCGACAAGCCCTAGGCTCAGTGGTTTAACCCACAGCGCCACCTGCGTCCCATACCAGAGGTATTACTCCTCCCCTAATACCCCATACACCCCAATCACTATTTTACACTGTTATTTAATGGGTAATTTGTTTATTTTTATTGATTTATTTTAAAACACTTACGTACTACTTTTTATCTAAGTCTTCCAAATCCATAATATCACTCAAGCAAGAAAGTTTGCCAACCATAGCCCAAGGCATGAAGGAGACAGGAGGTCTCAGGAGGTCAGCAGCGATTTGGGGTGCTGGTGCTGCTAGGATCCAGAGGATTGAGGGACTTGGGGGTTCTGTGCTGCATCTCCAGTGAAGGAAGCATTATCCTTTCACCCTTGTTATTGTATTTGATCCTAGAAGACATTCAGACCGAAATAAAACGTCTGTTATCCGGAACCGACTGGCGCTCAACCACTCAGAGGACACTTCAGAAGAGGGACATGGCAACTGTGTCTTTCATGCTGGCTGTGTGGCTTCTGCAGCTGACCATACTACAAGGTGACTTATAGCAGCGCCGTCTTAAGCGCCCCCGGAGCCGTGGTGCGCCGGATCACTCCGGCGCCCTCCCGCCCCGTTCCGGCGCCCTCCCACCCCATTTCCCAGCGCGGTGGGCGGGTGGGCGCCGCGCACAGCGCTGGTGCAACAGGCGCTGCTGCACGGCAGGCGGGCGGGCAGGCGCAGCTGCGCGGCAGACCGGCAGCCAGCGGGTGGGCGCAGCTCGCGGCGCCCTCCTGGCGGGCCGGCGCCATGGTGCCCTGCGCCACCGGGGGTCTACGATGAGCCGGCCCTGACTTATAGGGTTCGGGAAATGCAGAAATCCCCTCCATGCAGCCTGCATTTAGGGGATAGGAAGGGAATCTTGAGCTATAAACCTATTTTAAATAAAAAGCTCGGCGATCAGCCTTCTTTATGGTCCAGCTCTCACTTCCATACATCACTACTGGGAAAACCATAGCTTTTAACTATACGGACCTTTGTCGGCAAGGTGATGTCTCCCTTCATGGATCAATGCCTTGTCGTGGCGAAGGGGCTTGAATAACTCAGAGAAGCTATGAGCTATGCCATGCAGGGCCACCCAAGATGGATAGGTCATAGTGGAGAGTTTTGACTAAACGTGATCCACCTGGAGAAGGAACTGGCAAGCCACTCCAGTATCCCTGCCAAGAAAACTCCATGGACAAAGATCTCACATTAACGACATCTTAATCTCAGCAAGGTTGATGCATCTTGCACCTTTACGCCATGCAATGCAAAGGTGGGAAGCTGTCAAAACAGTATTTCTCCTTCACACAAAAACACAGGCAATTGTTGTTGCTTTGACGAGGAAAGGAAACCACATGCTCAGCATAACACAGAATACTTCTTTCTAAGAGCAAAGGATTTTGAGAGTCAAGTCTACCTGGCTTCATCATTAGGGTTGCCAGACTCAATAGAGGACAGGACTTCTGTGCCTTTAATTGCCCTGCTCTCTTTTGAGTCTGGAAACCTTGAAGAGGGTCTGCTGGTTTCTCTTTAAGGTTTCCAGACTCAAAAGAGAGCAGGGCACCTGTCCTCCTAGTGAGAGAGGGAGGGCAGGGTGCCCCCTGGGAAGGTAGACAGAAAAGTACAGGTGGGAAACGGCAGAAGTGGGAGGAAAGGATTTGGTGGAACCTGTGGGAAAGGGTGGGAGTGGGTTAATATATTTTAAATGTGGTTAGAGAGGGACGATTGAAATGGCCTGACACTGGTATGGACTTTCGCTACAATCTTCTGGAATACCTGGACCAGGGGGGGAGGGGGAGCAATGTTATAATGGTTTGTAACAATTTATGATTTAAGAATTAATATTAGAATGATGATTGGTTGTTAATAAAAATTATAGACAGAAGGGAAAAAGTTATAGAATGTAGAAAGGGACTTAGAAGTATAGGATTGGGGGTTAGAAATAAGAATAGAGATTTGAGAAAATAATATGTAAAATTGGCATAAGTACAATGAATACTGTCTAAATAATATTCAATTAGGGACCCAAGGGGGGGGAGGTAGAGGGAGTCCAAAAGGTGTTGATTAAGATATTGTTTCTTGATAATTTTTTGTTTTATATTTGTTTTTGTGCTTTTTGCATTTTTTTTCTTGCATTTTTTTCTCTTTTTTGTATTTTTTTTTCTTGTAATTTTTGTAATGGGTAAGTGTGTGTGTCTGTATGTTTTGTATTTCTGTATGTGTGTGTTGGAAAATCTTCAATAAATTAATTTTAAAAAAGAGAGAGAGCAGGGCAATTAAAGGCACAGAAATCCTGTCCTCTGTTGAGTCTGGCAACCCTATTCATCCTGTGCCCCTCATTCTAAACCAAAAGAGTGGAGGGGCAAACTTGCCCTCTACTGAACTTAGAGGGAAGAATTGTGCTAGGAGCTTTCTCTTGTACCCCTGCTGCTCCTAAGTAGCGGCATCTAAAAGCTCTGAGAGCCTTTGTTCTATTGTAGCCCTAGGGAACGCACCCCTGTTCACATTGCTTGCCAATACTGAATACCTGCCACACCTGACCTGCCCACATCCCCCCACAACTCCTTCAAGCCACACCCCATACTCACCTGCTCCTAGGAACCAAGGCACTTTCAGGGGGCATTTTTAGGGGGGTGGGCCCCCTCAATGTTTAGAGGGTGTTTAGAGCTCTGTTCCCTGGCTTCTCACAACACTGTGTGTGTGACATCAGGATATTACGTCAGGTCCCCACAAACCTCTTTAGAAGTTTGTGCCTCTGCCCCAGGATCTAAAAAAAAAGGGGGGGGTACTAAAGTTAATTGGGAGTTTCTTGCTTTGGTTATGGCTTGCATAAAGGGAGGAGTAACAGGTACCACATAAGCAGATACATGAATTCTTGAAATTGGCCCATGTGACCAGGTTCCTTCCCCTTGTTCCTACATGCAATCCTACACTGTATCTTTCTTCTACAATATTTCTTACCTGAAGAATCTGCCTTTTCATTTTCCTCAGGTGCTGCCAACTCAACAGCAGGTAAGAGCAATTCTATATATTGGAAGCATTTCTGTGCCGGAGTTTCACCCGGGGGGTGGAGATCAAAACCAAACGAGGACTGCTAAAAACAGAGGTCATGTTATCCAATCTCCTCACCTCAGATGAGATACTTCTTAATGTGCCACATTAATATGAAGACAGTATATCCAAATCAAGCTGGTTCCAGCACATTACAAGAATAGAGCAAGAGGTTTCTCCCATTCCAGGTGTTGTTGCGTGGTTTTCAGAAGCAATGTCTTCTAGATTACCAACTTCCTTAAGACATTGAGCCAGGCTTCCCCAAACTAAGGCCCGGGGGCCGGATGTGGCTTGCGAGGGTCTTTTATGCGGCCCCCGGCAACCCCCGCCGCCCGCTGCCACCTCCCGTTCTTAACAGCTTCCGGGTCGCCAGAGCATCGGAAATAGCTTGTACGCATGCACAAGTGCAATTTCCGGCACACTTCTGGGCCAGAGGAGGCCCATGTGCATGTGCACAAGCTATTTCCGGTGTTCCAGCGCCCCGGAAGTGTGCCAGAAATCACCTATGGGTGCGCACTCCTGCGCGCTCCAGCCCGCAGCATGATCAGCGCTGGCGGCACCGGCCCTTGGCGACGTAAGTTTGGGGACCCCTGCATTAAGCCAAGCCACAAACAGGGATGAGGAAGCTAGTCAGTCCTCAAGGCTCTCCCCATTTCATGTACCCTCCAAAGACCACACCTCTCTCCAGCCAGGCTCCTTGCCTTGATGGACAACAGAGAACTGTGAAGGGTAACCTCTCCCCCATGCAGAGGAGGGCCTGATCCTGATCATGGCTGTGGTGAGGCTAAATGGTTAAGGTTCCCAAATGCACACATCAAGGTTCCAATCCGGATCCAGGAGCCCACATTGGAAATCTGTGAACGACTCAATGGCAAACCACATAATTAACACCACGTGTTGCTGGGTCCTTGGTCTCATTGAAGAAAATGAGACTTACTTGTGATAAGCATGCACAGCATTGGGCCACATGTTCTGAGGAGAAACTATTGGGCAATAAATGTTGTGTTAAGAAACAGTAAGTCAGTTTTACTTACCAGATTAAATGCTCACTAAATCCAGTAGAATTGATAACTGGAAATCTTGTTTTGAAAATTGCAAACACTGACTACTGGCAAACCAATTCAAATTCAGAAATTTTGATTCCTCATGTCCTCATAATAACATACTGGAGATCCTGAGTCACCAGGTGGTTAGGCTGGCCTCAACCAGGACCAGGGCCTTCTCAGTACTAGCCCCGACCTGGTGGAACGCTCTCTCTCAGGAGACTAGGGCCCAACGGGAGTTGTTGTCTTTTCGTAGGGCCTGCAAGACAGAGCTGTTCCACTTGGCCTTTGGACTGACTCAGTCTGACCCCGATGTTACCCTCCCCTAAGGCTTTACCCTACATATATTTAAATGAGGTTGCACTTGTAGATTCCTAATTTTAAAATTGAATTTTAACATTGCATTTAATCTGCATTTTAATTAAATTGTTTCTTTTATGCTTGCTTTGATATTCTTGTTGTTAGCCGCCCTGACCCCGGTCTTAACTGGGAAGGGCGGGGTATAAATATTATTATTATTATTATTATTATTATTATTATTATTATCATCATCATGTTCTGCTCGAAGAGATCCAACATGGCTGTGCTGCAAACCATAATAGCAAGTCCTCTCATTTCTTCCTCATCCTTCACAGAGTGTGGGCAACCAATAAACTCTCCACGAATTGTTGGTGGCCAACCAGCCTCAAATGGGTCGTGGCCCTGGCAGGTCAGCATTTTACGGAACTCATATCCTATTTGTGGAGGCTCCCTCATAGCCAAGCAGTGGGTGCTCTCAGCAGCTCACTGCTTCTTCAACAGGTGAGTATCTGATAGGTATTGCTGTGAAGCCGTTACCAAGCGGGCTAATATCCTCTGCCTGCCTGTCAGCTACCTGGTGTCTCAGGTGTACAATACATTTAAAGCAGAACCATGTCACTTTAAACAGTCATGGCTTCCCCCCCCCCAAAAAAAGCATAGTATGTTACAGGTGCTCAGAGTTGTTAAGAGACTCCTGTTCCCCACACAGAGCTACAGTTCTCAGAATAGTTTCAAAATCCATCATTCTTCTAGGGAATTGAGCTCTTCAAATTGTAGTTCTCTGGGGGATACAGGGTTAGGGTGAGCAGCAGGAAGTCAAAGGTCAGCATTGCCAGATCCATTTATTTATTTGCTTGCTTACTTGCTTGCTTGCTTTGCCCTTCTATTCACAGAAACGGGTTCCAATACAATGTCCTTCTAGGTGCCAATCAGCTCTCACACCTCTCAGATAATGCAGTGATATCTGACGTGCAGCAGATTATCCTCCACCCTGACTACAATGGCCTGGATGCCTCCAGTGGAGATATTGCTTTAATTAAGCTGAAGTCCCCTGTGAAGTTCACCAGCCACATCCTCCCCATCTGCCTGCCAGAGTCCTCTGCACAGTTCCCTTTGAACGAATACTGCTGGGTGACCGGATGGGGAAATATTCAATCTGAAGGTGAGGGATGTTCTTCAAAAGGCTCATTCAGACTCTGGGGCTCGTCCTGATTCACCTGCATCAAGCTTAAATGGTGGTTAATATTACGGGCACCTCCAGACTGGTGTTTCTTTGAGGGTGCGTTCGGCAACATGTTGTTTGCGCTATAATAGTGCATTAGTGGTAGATTTATACAGGGCCATCCACACATGATTCGCCATTTTTCTGCAATGCTTCTCAAATGTCCTAGCATCCTTACTATCTGGTAGGGCACTTATACAGTTCACTATAGTGCAACAGAAGTAGGACACACACAAAAAGGCCCAGTACATTTGTGATATCAGAAGTTAAAGGATTTCAGCGGGAAGTTACAGAACATGGGAAACGAAGCAGTAGGTCCACCCCAAAACTTTTTCAGACGCAAGCAGTACTGAAAGTGGAATGCACAATAAAAACGATATCCAGAAGGCCCCAATTCTAGTCCTTCTTGAGCATTCAGTCTGATTTGGTTATGGGGCAGTTCCAAGGGTTTAGGTATAAGCAATTTTTGGGCATGCGCAGAACACCTGGAACAGAACCCCTGTGCAAGATGTGATCATACTGCACTTGGAAACCCAAAACTTCACATTCTGGTATATGCTTGAATCCCTCCCACAAAATGCTGACACTCTGGAGGCAAATTCAGTGCCAGAATTTTCATGCCATCATTTTCCACAGTGCTTTACAGTATGAATTGGTGGGAACAGCTCCCTATCCCAAGGACAACTCCAACATTTCCATGGGGAAAGGAGGAGGCATGATGGAATAGTGCAGAAGGGAGAGAAATTTGATTCCGTTTTCATTTAAAGACAAACCTACCTAAATTGCACTTTCTCCAAACCATGCTCAAACGAAAATAGGCAGAGCGAAGCAGGTGCCTCGGCTGGCAAACGCTGAGAGATGTGAAACAGGCATGTTATCTGCCTTTCATTCCAAAGCTAGCCTGGTGCTCTTAGATGTAGTGGAAGCCCAGCCAGCCCACCGATGAGGCAGGCTGCAGCAGCTGCCTCGGGTGGCGGAACACTAAGTGGTAGCACCTCTGCAAGTGCCCCACAGACTCCACCACTGACAGAGAAGCAGTGGCAGTGGCAGCTTTCAATGAGATCTGATGAGATCTCACCCAAACCTGCCATCGCTGCTGTTACCCAGGTAACAGAGGATTTGGCATTGGCACATTCCAGTTTTTCCCCAGGAGCCAAATTAGGACATGTCACCCCTGAGTGGAATATGGTGTCCCACTGCACATGTTAAAGAAAGCACCATGTCATGCTCTGCACATGTCATGCTCTGAGGTGTGGCGAGTCTTGGATGATGGGCTTGAGGGCATACTGAGCAAGTTTGCAGACGACACCAAATTGGGAGGGGTGGCTAATACCCCAGAGGACAGGATCACACTTCAAAATGACCTTAACAGATTAGACAACTGGGCCAAAACAAACAAGATGAATTTTAACAAGGATAAATGTAAGGTACTACACTTGGGCAAAAAAAAATGAAAGGCACAAATACAGGATGGGTGACACCTGGCTTGAGAGCAGTACATGTGAAAAGGACCTAGGAGTCTTGGTAGACCACAGACTTGACATGAGTCAGCAGTGTGATGCAGCAGCTAAAAAAGCCAATGCAATTCTGGGCTGCATCAAAAGGAGTATAGCGTCTAGATCAAGGGAAGTAATAGTACCACTGTATTCTGCTCTGGTCAGACCTCACCTGGAGTACTGTGTCCAGTTCTGGGCACCACAGTTCAAGAAGGATACTGACAAGCTGGAACGTGTCCAGAAGAGGGCAACCAAAATGGTCAAAGGCTTGGAAACAATGCCTTATGAGGAACGGCTTAGGGAGCTGTGTATGTTTAGCCTGGAGAAGAGAAGGTTAAGGGGTGATATGATAGCCATGTTCAAATATATGAAAGGATGTCATATGGAAGAGGGAGAAAGGTTGTTTTCTGCTGCTCCAGAGAAGCGGACACGGAGCAATGGATTCAAACTTCAAGAAAGAAGATTCCACCTAAACATTAGGAAGAGCTTCCTGACAGTAAGAGCTGTTCAGCAGTGGAATTTGCTACCAAGGAGTGTGGTGGAGTCTCCTTCTTTGGAGGTCTTTAAGCAGAGGCTTGACAGCCATATGTCAAGAATGCTTTGCTGGTGTTTCCTGCTTGGCAGGGGGTTGGACTGGATGGCCCTTGTGGTCTCTTCCAACTCTATGATTCTATGATTCTATGAGTCCACACCCGCCATGCACTCACTGCTAAAATTGTGTGTGTGTGAATGCGCTTGAATTATTCTGCCTCTGCCTTCCATGAGCGCTTTCCATTTCTCTCTCTCTCTCTCTCTTCCAGTGCCTTTGCCAGACCCACAAACCCTCCAGGAATTGAAGGTGCCACTCATAATTCGAGAAGTCTGCAATATTCTCTATAACAGTCGCCCAGTGCAAGGCCTGGGCAGGGATCCTGTCAAGCAGGATATGATCTGTGCTGGTTACCCAGAAGGTGGGAAAGATTCCTGCCAGGTAGGTTGTTCCATGACCTGTCCTTCATACAGCCATTGCAAGTGGTAGACAAAGGCAGGCTCTGGTGTGATGGCATTTTAAAATCCCTTATGTTATTATCGTATGAACTTACATTGTGTGATTATAGTACTTAGGCATTGCTTGCTTATTTGGCTCTAGCTAGGGAGATGGTACTTGACAATTTTTCAGCTTCTCCCATTTTTCAAAGTGTATTGCTTTTGTTTGATCTTAAATATTG
Organism: Zootoca vivipara; assembly: GCF_965207765.1. NCBI lineage: Eukaryota > Metazoa > Chordata > Lepidosauria > Squamata > Lacertidae > Zootoca > Zootoca vivipara. The sequence goes on from NC_142595.1 coordinate 33,251,900, forward strand.
TGATGCTTCTTCTTTGGGCAATACCCCAGAGGCTGGCAGAATGACTAGAACTATCTTGTCCATTCATGCCTGAGTGATAAGGATTTATTATTATTATTTATTCAATTTTACAATTAACATTTACATTCAAACCAAAATCGTAATCATAAACATATAGGATTCCCTGAATCCTTGGACTTCCCTCCATGGGTTCCATTGTTAATCTTTTTCAACTGCATCATATAATGTTCTCTATTTTTCCTTAAAATCTCATTCTTACCATAATTCTTGTTACATTACAAGTCTTGTTAAAATCCTCCCTTTACAGTATTCTCCCAGGTAACTTAAAAATTCCCCCCATTCTTTATTGAATTCATTGCCTTCTTGGTTTCTGATCTTCCCTGTCATTTTCGCCATTTCGGCAAATAAAGATGAAGATTTAAACCAGACCTTGGGAACTCATCCACACTTCTTCTTTTTTATAATAATTTTTATTAGTTTTATACAAACAAGACAAACAAAACATACATTATAACACTGTCCCTTCATTTTCCCTCCACCCACCAGTCCACTTCTGCCACCAGTGGTACCCGTGGGCGTTAAGAATCAAAGGGGTCCATTCTAAGTTGGGTTTGGCCTCCCCCCTCCCTCCTCCCCCCACATCCCCTCCCTGCCACTGAAAGGACAGGAATGGAGGAGCTCTGAGGTTTGGTTTCCCCCCAGCTCTTTCATAAACATAGTTAAACAAATACAAACAATACAACAACAATAGGGAAGAAATAAATTCCCAATTCTTATTATCTTAACATTATAATTGTGACTTCCTCGGTACTCTTCCTCCTGGTTTTCCTGACATTCTCTAATTAATTATGGCGGGTTTTCTATTCCAATTCAAAATCCTATTCTTATAATATTAACTTAATCCTCCTCCTTTTCCATGCTGTCCTCCCATAGGCCCCCTCCTGCCACAAGAGGAACCCGCAGGGCACAGCACTTCCAAGGTTCCATTATTGTGTCTGGGTTTCCTTCCACCCCCTCCTCACCCCTCTGAGCACCCCCTGCCACTGGGTGCCTCCGAGTAGAGAGAGGAGGATAGGCAGCTCTCTGCCCAGACACCTATCTGAACTCACAAAAATTTATATTGACCTAAAAATTTCCTCAGCCATTCTTCTAACTCCCTCCAGAAAACACAGTGGTTTTTTTTAACTATCATATCTCTAATCTAAGTCTTAACCCTATACTTTGTCGCACACACCTTCCCCTCTCCCTAAGTCTTTTCCCCCAATTGGATCAGCATTTCCGTTAACAAGCCAAGATTTCGAAAACCGTCTTTCAAAACCCAAAAAAAAACCCTTTTAACTAAAATTTTCACCCCACACCAGTTCTTTCCCAGTTCCGTCTCCAGGCCTTTGTCCCCCCCTGCCCCTGTCCTTCCCATCCCTGCATAACACCACTCCACATTTTAGCCCCTCCAGGGTTTTCAATTCCTTTGATCTTCATGTCCCATTGCTTCTCATTTTCTTGCTTTTCTTGTTTTTCTTCCTTTTGAAATCCATGCTTTGCTTCATCCCGAACATATTTTTTATAGTCCAAGTCCCCTTCAAAATTCTCATCAAGTTGTTTCTCCTCACACACAGTCTCAAAATCAACAGTTTCCAAATCCAAAGTGTCCTCTAAATCCTGAACTTGGACTTCAGCCTCAACTGATGATAAATTGGGATGTTGCCGTTCCTTGTAAATGTCCTCCCATGTTTGTAGATAGTTCAGCACAGCCTCCTGGAAGGCTCGAGAATACTTTGTTTTCATACTTCTCTTAACCGCAGACAAACAGGAGATAGGGAGCAAAGGGTGCTGGAAAATTCCTTCCTGTTAGACGATCGGCTTCATTTTGGCTGTTCTTTTCCTTTGTCTTTAACTCAATCACAAATCCAATCTTAATTCCAATTTAAATAGTTCTACCTCATTTTCAGTCAAATTTTTGCTATTCACAGCAATATGATAAGTCCACCCGGTCTTTTGACAGTTTGACAGCTTTTGACAGCTGTCAAAGCGCTCTTCCCCTTAACAATGCTGTACCTCAAGGGGTGCCGGACTCGGGAGCTGAGAAGATTCGGAAAAGTCTTTCTTTCTTTCGGGTCCACCAACCCTAAAACTTTTTCCTCTTTCGGCTTGAGTTTATTTAAAACGCCTCCCGATTTGCCACTAGAAAGAGATCGACTTCCGTTTCTTTAAGATCTCTCCTATTTTTCCAATTAATATTCTAAAGTCCAAATAAAGATTTCACTTACTTTATGGAAATCTTTTATTTTCTTTGGAAGAATCCGCCGCTTGCCGGGTCAGGACTCGGAGCTTCGCTTCTTGGAGGTAAGATGTTGCCCAAAATGGCTCCCGCGGTTCCACCCCGCTGGCTCTCGGTCGCTCTACTGAGCTCTCGGGTAGCGGGGGATCCGCGAAACGGAGCAGCCGCTGGGCGCGTAAGTCACCGGGACTCTCTACCCGGTGTTTTACGGGGAGTCCGCTCGCTCTGCGGACTTCCCCCCCCTCCGCGAGGCCAGGGACTTCGGCACGCGAAGTCCCTGCGTCCTTCTTCTCCGGCGCGACGGACCGGAAGCCGCAATCTTATGACTCATCCACACTTCTGCTTGTCCAAGAGGTTTTCCGCTTGTCCCATGATTTCTCGGCATGAGCGGTTTTTCGTCTGTCCTGCCATGTTCCCTGGGAAAACCCACTGTTTACCACTAACATCAATCCGCAGAAAAAAACCAATGGACGTCCATTCCAATTCAGTGGTAAACAGCAGGTTTTCCTGGGTGAGAGCGGTGGGACAAGCCTAGTTTGTGGACAAGCCTAGATATTGCTCAGCTACAATTCCCAACACCCCTTGCCATGGGCTGGTACTGTTGGGAGGTGGAGTCCCCCATCCGGATTATCGCACTGATTCCATCTGCTTCACCGAATCAGGATTCAGAATCTGATGTCAGAGTGTTCACTGTAGATCCTTTGCTACCTCCCATCTCTTTCTCCACAGGGGGACTCTGGAGGACCTTTGGTTTGCCAGCTCAAAGGAGTTTGGACCCAGGCTGGGGTTGTAAGTTGGGGAGTTGGCTGTGCTGAAAGCCACTACCCCGGTGTCTACACTTTAGTGCCTTCCTATGCCAACTGGATCCAAGACAAGATGAGTGCTGGAAATGGGAGTGGCGGCAAAAGCGACCAACTACGCAAGGCCCGTGTTGTGACATTCACTTTGCTGTCTCTTCTGCTAGCCCTTCTGTGAAAAACCAATCTATCGGCTTTCCGTCTTACCTATAATTGCCTGGAATATTCAGGCTGCTGGAGGACTCTGTTTAAATCACCACATGCACTAGATCCGGGAAAACCTACCCCCTACTTCTCTCTGATTAATACAGGCATTAGCCTTGCCACATTTCAATTCCTTTGTAACCATTTGATCATAGTTTAAGCATTGCGTGCCCAAGCGGAGACACACACACCCAACCCCAAGAGACCACCAGAAGGAATGATAACTCGGGACAACATACAGTATTATGGAATTAAAATGGACCGCAACTTTATTAAACCTTTCAGATGTTGGAAGACTTTAGCTTAGGCATTGGGCGTGTATCCCTCCCAGCCCCCCAGCCAGGGAACTGGGGCTCCTTAGGGTTAATGGCATAGGGGAGGACACACTGCAAAACACTTGCACATATCCGTGCAACACAGGGGAGTTCACTGACCACCTTTCAGTGTATGGCCAGTGACTCCCCTTTCACAAACCCCTTTAAGAGGGAACCCTGAAATCACCGCTGCGGTCCTCCAGATGTTTTGGCCTACAACTCCCATGATCTCTAGCTAACAGGACCAGTGGTCAGGGATGATGGGAATTGTAGTCCAAAATATCTGGAGGGCTGAAGTTTGAGGATGCCTGGACTAAAGGATTCTGCCCAAGGCCTTAAAACCACCAAAGTTGTGACAATTGCTACAGGAAAAACAATTCCTTCCCTACTCTTCAACAGCAACCATCAAAAGACCCTAGCAACGCCCGCTGAACAGGAAGGAAAATGGTTAACTTGCAATCAAGCATTAGACAAAGGGAGGGTTGGGGGAGTGAAGCTCCGGAGCCAACTGCATGCTTACTGCTGGCTCTGCCTCCCATTTATGCATCTCAAGTGGACCAATGGGAAGCCTGCCCATTCAAGGTCCCCTCGGCTCTCGCCACCTCCGAAGAAGCTGCTAAAAGGGGTTTGGTAGGAACCCCCAATGGCTGACGACAGGGAGGAGGGCCAGCCCAACCAGCTGGTGGGTCCCACATGGCTCGGGGGTGCTGCGCGCGCTCCCACAAAGGGAGGTGTGAACGCTCACCTTCCCTCCGTGATGCTGAAGATGACATTCATGGCTCTCCTCCTCCCCATTTTTATCCTCACAACAACCCTGTGAGGTAGGTTCAGCTGAAAGTGTATGACTGGCTCAAGGACACCCACAGGCTGACTGGAAATTTGAACCCTGGTCTCCTACGTCCTACACCTCATTGTTACACCCAAAGAACCCCGGGATTGTCACTTGGAGAAGAAGCTGAGAATTTTCCATCCATGGACATCAATTGGAAGCTATGATATTTCAGACTTTTACAGTGATGCTGAAAGTGATGCCTGTCGTTCTGCTCTTAAAAGAAAATTAACATTTTTAATTGACATTTTTAAATGACGTGGAAACAAGCGGTAGATAAATTCAGCACCTGGGACAAGACATAATAAGTTATGAACTTTTAAAATTTAATTTCTTCAGTCACTTGATCTTTAATTTGTGATGTTTCAGGGTTTTAAAATTATCAATAAATTATTATAAAATACTTGCAATAGTTTTATTGCTTTATTCTTTGTGTGATTATTTCTTCTTCTTTTCTCTCTTTTAAAAATATTTTTATTAAAGTTTTCTTGGTTTACAAAGGTATGCACAATGTCTCTTTTTTCAAGTTACATTTTCCATAGATCAGTTTCATTTGCTGAGACATTAGGGTTACATTAGGAAGAAAAAAGGGGGTGGGGGGAGACAATATTTCTATTTTGCTTAATGTATGTGTGGGTTTTTGTGTCAGCGTTGTTTGTGTTCTTCTTTCTCTTTTAATATTTTTGTGTATACACAAAGAGAGAATGCTTTTATGTACTATCTCTGTCTGCTTCAACTACCTCCATTTCTTTATGCATTGCTCAGCTTTTTCCTCTTCTTTCTGCATCCTGCATGTATGCATATACAGTGGTTCCTTGGTTCTTGAACTTTATCCATTCTGGGAGTCTGTTTGACTCCCAAAACCATTCGAAAACCAAGGCGCGGCTTCTGACTGGCTGCAGGAGCTTCCTGCACTCAATCGGAAGCCATGGAAGCCATATTGGACATTCGGCTTCCGGAAAACGTTTGCAAACTGGAACACTCACTTCCGGGTTTGTGGCATTCGGGAGCCAATTTGTTCAGGAGCTAAGCCGTTCAAGTACCAAGATACCACTGTACTGAGTTAGACCATTGGCCCAGATGTTGTGGGAAGGGGCAGAAGCTAACAGAATCACTAGAACTACCTCGCCAGTAAATGCTGGAAATACTAAAGATTTAAACCATACACTGGTATTATTATTATTATTATTATTATTATTATTATTATTATTATTATTTATACCCCAGCCACTCTGGGTGGCTCAACTGAATATTAAAAACAATACAGCAGGCATGGCCAACAGGTAGATCGGGATCTACCGGTAGATCCCCAGGACACTTCTGGTAGATCGCGGGTAGATTGTGGGTTCCTTAGTGATCGCCAACCTAAAAGAAAAGAAAGAGCTCTCCCCCTAAAAAAAAAACCTCAAGAACTCTTGTCTCTCCCCCACAAAAAAGCTCAATAAACATGAGCAATTGCAGGGAGAGCTCCTTCCCTCTTCCCAATACCATAGCTGCCAAGTTTTCCCTTTTCTCGCGAGGAAGCCTATTCAGCATAATGGAAAATCCCTTTTAAAAAGGGATAACTTGGCAGCTATGCAATACTGAGCTTACCAGTATGTGTGTGACTGTGTTAGTGTGTTGCACAGAATGGCTGGATTGCTCCCTGTCCCTCTTGCCTGCCTAGAGCTCCCCGGCTCCTCCTCCCTCATGCCGGCAGAGAGGGAGGTGTGTGTGTGAGTTTGCGTGCGTGGGAGGAAAGCGGGAGCCGCGACTCACAGAGGGATTTCCCCCCTGTCCCTGTCTCTTTGAGCCACTGGGAGCCAGAGAGAGGGGGGGGTGCATGGGTGGGTGGGTGGGTGCCCCTAGCTGAGGGGGTGGGGGGAGAAAGAGAGAGAGGGAGGTGGATGGGTGCCCCTAGCTGAGGGGGTGGGGGAGAAAGAGAGAGAGAGGTGCATGGGTGGCCCTAGCTGAGGGGGTGGGGGAGAAAGAGAGAGAGAGAGAGAGAGAGAGAGAGAGAGAGAGAGAGAGAGAGAGAGAGAGAGAGAGAGAGCAACGTTCAAACATGACAGATGAGCACCTTAAGGATTCCAAAATGGTGATGCAGGTGTCACACTAACAATGGATGAAGGCATGTATTTTTTAAGAAATCTTGATAGGTAGGTTAATGGAGTGGGTGAAGGAGTTTGTGCGGCGTACAGTTTTGTGAGTGCTTTTATGCAATTCTCTCGCAAGAAATCTCTAAAAGTTTCTGTTGTCCCCCGTAAGAAAAGTATTTGGGCAGTGCTCCCCCAAAAAAGGTTACCAAATCTGGTCACCCCTCTTTCCTTCTCCCTAAAAAAGCTCAACAACTTTGAGCCGAACCCCAAAAAATGGGGGTAGATCACTGCCAGATTTTAATTCTGAAAGTAGATCACAGTCTCTTGGGAGTTGGCCACCCCTGCAATACAGCATCAAACATTAAAAACTTCCCTAAACAGGCCGCCTTCAGTTTAGCATTCTGTTCCTACAGAGGGAAGCATTCACCACCCCAAATAGCCCTTCCTGGCTTGCTTTTATCAGCCAGGATGGAAAAGGATCAAGGAGGCACAAGACCCGATTAGTAGATCCCTCGAGGTTGGGTTCAATCTGGCCAATGGGGCGCAGTCCAAACGGATCGAGGGACCTATATATACCCATGCATGTGACCCAGAGCTTCCTCTTTCGGTGTGTGCATTTGGAACACCTGCCCACCTCTCCCTACTTTTAGGGCTTTGTTGCGCTTGACCTTGCTATGCTGTCATGTGTCATCTGTCGTTGGGACAGGAGCACGGCAGGAATTTTCTCCACTTGGCTGATTGGCTGTTGTCATTTGGGTTTCGCCTGCCACATAGCAAATCGTCACAACTTGTAAGGTCGTGGAGTGGCACTGATTCAGGTGATAGGGATGGGAGAACACTCTCACCAGCCCTATGTGAAAGGTATTCCGTTAAAGGAATCCAGGGACTCAAATGGTTTGGTCAACCCGTGAGGGGGTTGTGCCCATGCCTGAGTCCAGGGAACATCTGGGTGGTGGACATAGCCTGTTCCTGGCTTTCTGCCTATCCAGGTGTTCACCCTTGGCTGACCTATGCTGGTGCCCAGGGTCAGCGCTACCTGCAAGGGTGCAGGGAGCTAGTCGAACCAGAGCCTATGCAACCACTCACTTTCTGTAATCAATAAAGTTGTGGCCTAAATTCTGCCAAAACCAAACTAAAATTTGAGTCAAGTGTTAATTTATTTAGGGGGGAGGTCTCTGGGTCTGAACACGCACTAATAATACAGCGCAGTGTTCAGCTTTCTTATGTTGCTGCTAAACCAAATTGATCCCCTGAAAATTGCCCTTTAATTAAAAGATTAAAATAGAACAAGTGCAATTGTCTCCTCAGGCAATAGGAACTGAAGAACATCCTTCAATAAAACTTGGAACTCCATGAAAAGAGGGTGGCCTTGGAAAGAACAACTGGGAGGCAGAGTTCCCCGAGAAGAGGGGTTGATAGTTAAACCATTCTGGAAATTATAGCTCTATGAAAGGGTCTCTCAACAACGCTCTTAACACACTAGAGTTCTTTGAGAGAAGCCATGACTGTTAAAGCAGTGCAATAGTGTTTTCAGTGTATAGTGTGAATGTCGCCTGAAGCAAAGAACAAAATGGCAGCCCCCTTCATTCCAGCTGACTGGGCTGGAAGTTGGGTCTTCAGCCCTGGGGGCAGGAGAGTCCTCCATCTCACTTCAGAGCAGCATGATAGCCTAAGGGGCAGAGAGCTGGTTGTGTGGCACACGCAGCTATGTCCTCCAATAGAGGAGAATGGCTAGAGGGCCAGGAGGAAAGGCAGGAGAACTACCACCACTGCCCTACGCCAGGCATCTGCCACCCAAGGAAGCCACCTCAATCCATCTAATGGTAGGGACATCCTCTGCATTCACACAGCCAACAATTGTGTGAATCTGAGAGTCAAGACCTTGGAGAAATACTCACTCTTAGCCAGATAGACTGACAGCCTGACTTCACTACACGTGGCAGCTTTGTGCATGTCAAAGGCACTCTGCACATGCTGAGTCAAACTCTTGGCAGTCAGTTCAAAATGAAAAACAAAAATGAATGATGGCATCTCTTTGTTCGAACCAGGAAGCAAATGTCCTTATTTGAAGTGATTAAGGTGTGGTGTAATTGTACGGAAAGAATGAGATTGAATATTTATAGAATGTGTGGCGTGTGTGTGTTTTCCTCCTTCTCTTCAAAATCAACAACCCTCATGGTATACAGTCTTTCCAGGGAGGTGAGTCCAGAAAGAGCCAGGTAGGGTGCTGCAGCTAATGGAGAACGCTTGTCTTCCTGGAGAGGGGAGGCGGCAGCATTGAGGAGAGGTCAGTAGCATTTAAGGGGGGAATTGCAGGAACATACAGGAAACTGTTTTATACTGAGTCAGACTTTTGGTCCATCAAGCTCAATACTGACTGGCAGTGGCTCTCCAGGAGTTCAGGCAAGAGATCTCTCCCAGCCCTACCTGGAGACGCCAGGGATTGAACCTGCAACATTCTGCATTCACAGCAGATGCTCTACCCCTGAGCTAAGGCCCTTCCCTCAGAGGGAAGGAGGGCGGTTGAAGGAACATCATCAGACCTCTATTTAAGCCATGTGCTTATTCTGAAATTAACTTCCTTCTATTTAAGCAATGATCTCAGACGTTTCTCTCCATGAAGGTTAGAAACGCCGTCTATGGATTGAATATTAAACCACTTACCTGCTAATGCAGCCAGGAACAAGACTACAAAACAGGCAGGCAGAAATGTATGGCTTTTTAATGGTTAGCTCATAAAGGGAAGGAGCCTGAATTATGCTTCAGCTATGGGAGGGAAGGAGTATCTAGCAGTTAAAGTGACAGGGCTCCTATAAGCTGCAACGGGAACAAACCCTTTGTTCTGGGAAATCATTGTTTTGCCCCAGTTTTTGGCTCCAGGAGATGATACTATTGTACAGTGGTACCTCAGTTTAAGTACACAATTGGTTCCGGAAGTCTGTACTTAACCTGAAGCGAACTTTCCCATTGAAAGTAATGGAAAGTGGATTAATCCGTTCCAGACAGGTCTGCGGAGTACTTAAACTGAAAGTACTCAAACCGATGCGTACTTAAACCGAGGTATGACTGTACTTTTAAAGCACATCCCACCACAACTGCTAAGACTCCTGGGAACTGGAGTTGGGAAGCATTCTGGGAATTGTAGCTCTGTGAGTTTCCAGAACCCTTGGAGGTGGGAAATGTGTTTTAATGTGCTTTAAATATTGTGTGTGTGTGTGTGTGTGTGTGTGTGTGTGTGTGTGTGTGTGTGTGTGTGTGTGTACACAGCCTTAAAGTGAATTGTGAGCCTTGTCATTCTTTTTCATTGCACATCTCCCCCTTCAGGGGAAGTTAGGAGGACGCAGGGGGGGTGCATATTTTCTCTCTACCTCATACCTGTTTGCTGTACACAGACAGCTATTTTGCCTGCTGCGTCTGCTGCAGAATAATGGGAATGAGAACTTGAGCTCTGTTTGGGCATCGAACCAAATGTGTGAGGCCGTCAATTGTGCAGGAGGCATGGAGGGCGGGGAGGGAGGGTGCCCCCCTGCACCAGAACATCCTTGTACCTGCCGGCATCGCAGGGGGGGTAGAGTTTCAACAGCGGACGGCTGTGCCCAATCACAACATCTCACTGTGGAATGTTTGCCGCGCAGGAGCTCGGCCACAAAGCTCGGCCACACCGGCACTAGGACTGGGGAGCTGGGAGATCTCAGGTAATTGGGAGAGAGCCAGGAGTTTTACTGAGCGGCCGAGAGGAAGGATTCAGGGAAGACGGGCTTCTAAGTTGCATCTCCACCCCCAGAACTCAGGGAGACTCCTGTGAGCTCAGGGAAGAGGAAATGCTTCCAGCCCTGCCCTTTCACCTTTGGACATGAAATTGTATAGCACAGGTGACCGAGACTGAAGCAAAACAGCTTTCACCAGGAACTGGTTGGAGCAGAACTACAGTATCTCGAGGACACGGCAAAAGAAGGACCACTGAAGCAAGCAGACAAAGGGGGGAGCCGATGGCAGTTGTGCCCTCCTCGCTGCTGCTGGGGCTGCTGCAACTGATTGTGCTGAAAGGTGATTGATGGGAAGATGGGGGGGGAGGGAATGAATGTGGGAGTCAGTCTCTTAAGTTTCCTGCATCTTTAAGAGTAGTATAATAGAGGACGGTGTAGAAGGGAGTCTTTGAGTAATCGGTGACACAGGTGAAACAAAGATACAGGGTTTGTGGCAAGTCAAGGGTGAATGCAGGCTGTGTACAAACCACGCAGTTAAAGTGCACCCGCACGCGCGCACACACACACACACGAATCCTGGGAACTGTAGTTGTTAAAGGTGCTCTGTAAAGGGTAAGCTACAGCTCAGGGGGTGCTTTAGCTGTTTGATTTGTAGGCAGAGACCTCTTCCCCCATTACCATATCTGATATGTAAAAGAAAATGAGACCACTGGAGAGTCATATATTCAGCCTTCTCCTTTATGGGGAGCTGGTTCAGTTTGAGACACTCTGCACATTCTCAGATGCACTCTGAAAACAAAGGGTGAAGAGATGTGGACAGCATATGTGGTAAAGGAGATTTTGGCATGCATTCGCTGTATTCTCAAACATTTGTTTTCAGGACAAAGAATCTGTTTTCAAAAGCCATTTCGAGGCACTGAGGATCTATGTCTGTCTTCTTCACTCCAAAATGTGATGAGACCTTGGGTGCATTCAAACCTGGGGGATATTGCATTAGTTTTCCTGTTTTTTTATAATGCTAGAGATTCTGTCCTGTTTCCTAATGTTCCTTTCCCACTGAACTGTGGCTTTTTGACTAGTAGACCGGCATGTTTTGCCCAATTGCATTCACACCAGTTGGTGTGTACAACACAACAAGCAATGTCATCAGGCAGCGCTTCTACTCCCCCACCCCTTCTGCGCATGGGTGCTTCTATTCCCCCAGTATTCTTCCACAAAAACAGCAGGGCATCACTGTATGCTGATATACTGCCCCAATTTACGTCTGTGACTTCCTGGGTTAAGGAGGCTACAAACAGATTATTATTTTTCTGGAATCAAATAACCCAGAAATGAGCACTAAACATGTGCTATATTCCATTGTTTTTCTGGAAATGGCTTTTACACCATGTGAAAGCTCAGATGTGATCGATGTTAATAGTTAGGAAAACATCAGGAAAATGGAACAAACTACCTTGTGAATGCAGCCCTTGCTTAAAATCATATTGTTTTCAGTCATCTCAGCAATTGGGGGGGTATAATTTCTGCATTGTCTTAGTCTGTTTATTAACATATTTATGTCTCTGATAAATTAAAAGAGGAGGATGTGGAATGCACTTCTATTTTCAGGATTATTTAGCTATTAATTTTCCTTCCCATTAGCCATGGAACTGAGGATCACACGAGCAGGGTTAACCGGTGGTCTCCCATCCAAGCACTGACCCCACACAGTCCAGCTTAGCTTCAGCAATTTTCTGTATTCTGTGCCTTTTTCAAGCCATGCCCTTGGCAATACCAGACACAGAGGCAGAGCAGAAGCATTTAGCTGGTGTCCTGTCAACTGTGTTGCCTTACCCCAGTGATGGTGAACCTATGACATGCGTGTCAGACGTGACACACAGAGCCCTCACTGCTGGCACACACCCCATCAGCCCATCCGCGCTGTTGTTCTTGTTTCCCCCCCCCCCCATTTGTTCTCCCGCTGCTCCTCACGCTACAGCTTGTCTCCGCTGTTAAAACCCAGATCCTTTGTTGTTGTTGTTGTTGCTGGTAGCCAGAGATTGGTTTTTTAACCCTATCTGTGCTTTTGTTCCTCGCGCTTTGGTAGACTATGTCAGTGCTGCGTGTTAGTTCCAGTGAAGGTATTATTCGTCATTTATTTCTGTTCTCTTTCCACCCCAAAAAGTGCAGCAGCATTGGGGCATCCCCCCCAAAAAAAGCAAAGCAACTTTTGCACCCAAAAAAAAACCTCCAAAACTTGGGGGTCAGCAGCTCCCCCCAAAAAGCTCAACAACTCTGGGCACTTTGTGATAAATAAGGGTTTTTTTGTTTGATTGGTTAAATAATTAGTTTTTGGTTTATTAAATACAGTTATATATTACAATTATACATTTTTGTTATTTAAACTATAAATATCACAAAATTTTGATTTTTTTCTCTCGAAGTGACACACCACCCGAGTTATGCTCGGTTTTGGGGCGAATTTTGACACACCAAGCTCAAAAGGTTGCCCATCACTGCCTTACCCACCCACCCAGTACATGGCAGTGACATTGTTGATGGGCAGTCAGATAAGTGCCACCTCCCTGGCCCTCCAACTTCTACTACCTGGGATGGGCAGGGTCATCGTGACAATTTTCCTCTTATGCACACATCAACTTGTTCCTTTGACAAGGAAGGAAAACACATCCTCCAAAGTGCAAAACCTGGAGTGTTTCCAGATGAACCTCCTATACCATTTCCCAAACAGTTTCATTTCTGTGTTTACACCATGTCCGCATGACATCATCACCATTCTTTTATAGTCACCCTGCCCATATCTGACATTTATGGAAGATCTAGAGCAGGCATCCCCAAACTGTGGCCTTCCAGATGTTTTGGCCTACAATTCCCATGATCCCTAGCTAACAAGACCAGTGGTCATGGATGATGGGAATTGTAGTCCAAAACATCTGGAGGGCCGAAGTTTGGGGATGCCTGATCTAGAGCATTAGCACAAAAATATTTAGATGTGGGTGTTGGTTAAAAATTGAATTTTTAAAAAATGGAAGCTGGGTGGTATGGTTCATCAAGGAGTAACTAACCCCACACCCAGACACCCATGGCTGCACATCTTCACCCCAACTTGCTTCTCCTCTCTTAATTTCTCCCAAGCTCTTTTTGTTTTGGCTCCTTGAGATAGCCAGACATGCTTTCACTTTCATTCATACAAATATTGGTCCTGTAGAGCCCTTTGCTCAGGACCACTAAGTAGTGAATGTGAACAAGTGCCCACGGCTTGCTGTTTTAATGTTTAACTTTAACTGAAGACCTTCCAGCATTCTACTATCTCTTAATGAGGAACCACTGTAATAATGTTCTGACCTTTAGAACAAAGAGATATCTTCCAGTTATATTTCATGTGTGTCATTTAATGGAATGCATAGGCTGGGTTTCTCAATCTTGTAATGCAAATTATGGTGTGTACATATGCTTGCAAAACTTACCCTCTTTTGTGGCAAACCTGTTGGGAGTCTGAGGTGAGAAACCTCCACAGTAAAACTTGTTCCCAGTACCAGTCACTGCACAGAATCAAGAGAAAGTTTTAGATAGTTTACTCCTGCAGATGACAAGGCTCAATAAGTTCTGGCTGTAGATATATACAGCTTGTAGGCTTTTGCAGATATAGATACCAGTATATACAGGTACAGGTACATACAAGTACAAAGTTGCAATACTCTGTTGCTCTAAATAAGTTCAGCAATTCACTGGACAAGTAACTCTGACTAATAGGCAAATACACCTGAGATGACATGCATTAATCACAGATATAGTCCAAGTTAGTGGCCATCGCTGCCTCCCGGGGAAGCAAATCCTGTAGTTTAACTATGTGCTGCATGAAGTCAGGAGTATTAATTTTCTAACAAAATTGGGCAGAGTCTTCCTTCTGCTCTTACCTACAAACTTATATTTGTGCATTGTCTCTTATTTGAAATGTATTTTCTCTCTTTCCCCCCCCCAGATGCTGCTAGCTCCGAAGCAGGTATGTAATATATTGGAAACTATTTCTGTACGTGTACAGGAATTTCACAGGCCAGAGGGAGAGTGAATGGTTAAACAAAAATAAGCTCTCTCAGAATTATAGTGCTGATACAAACCTAACAGCCAATTTCTGATCCCAGCCTATCACAACCTCGTGTCACTTAGACGTTGTTAGATTCCAGTTCCCATCAGCCTCAGCCAGCCTGGCCAATGGTCAAAGATGATAGAAGTCACGGTCCAAAAACATCTGGAGGACCACATGTTGTGTGAGGCTGCTGTAGATGCAATATACCCATGTTGTACTGAATCTACTGTAGACCACTACAAGTAGACAGCCAAAGCAAACAAGGTGTCTCATAGACATAACTGCATTTTCCCAGAAAGACTGCTTACCCACCAGTTGGAAATGAGTGGTGCAATCTGGTGCAGTCGAGGCAGTTTGTGGCAGCCTTCTGGCTTCAACATGGCCTGGAGAGGATGTCACTTCCTCCTCCATCAGCCACACTGAGCGGTGGGGCTCACCCACACTTGCAGGCAATCACAGGCAACCTTGGGGGCATTGGTAGGGAGCAGACCAGAGGGGAAACTTCTTCCCTCTGGTTCACTCCCTGGCCATAAAAGCCTGTTGCACTTAGGCCCCAGCCTCAGTCATGGGCAGCTTCTCCCACCCACCCTTTGGTTGCCATATTCGGGACCAGGGATGAATTTGCCTTCAGACTAATTGGGCCTTTCAGGGAATTAGCCAACCTCATAGCAATTGTCACAACTTGGTGGCAGATATGGCATTGGGTTGGATCCTTAGTCTATTGGATGGGGGGTGCCCTACTCCAAGGGATTGGGGTATCCCCTAAATAGATCCTGGGAATTTTGCTACCGCCCGTGTAATACGGTAGTATCAATCTTATCCTCAAGGAGAACCTTGACATGAAAAGAGTCAGCAATTCCGGGTTGTTCTGCTAGTATTGGTTTGATTATATGCTGTCTAACCTGTTTATACAGATGACAATGTAATAAAATGTGTTTCATACATTCAACGTTGCAAGATGACGTACATGGGATTGTGTTTTTGGGGGGAAACAAGATCATAAGGCTGCAATCCTTTCATACCTAGGAGTAAGTACCAAATTACTCCTGGGGGACTTACTTCTGGATAGGACATACATAAGACCGCACTATAAATTTTAAGTATTTACTTGCCAGGGGGAAAATATTCCTCAAAACCCAAAAGGATCAGTCATTGGAAAAGTTACTTAGAAATTATTATACAAATAAATTTGCCACGGCAAATTTAGACGCTTCATTTCACATCTTGCCTTGTAAGAATTCTGTTTTTGTGATCACTACAGTCTACCTTCCTTTCTTCTCTCTTTTTCACAGTCTGTGGACAGCCTGTGTTATCTCCACGTATTGTGGGAGGGGATGCAGCCCCCGAGGGCGCATGGCCATGGCAAGTCAGCTTTATGGAGGGCACCAAGCCTGTATGTGGAGGCTCCCTCATCAACGAGAAGTGGGTGGTGTCTGCAGCTCACTGCTTCACTAAGTGAGTATCCAATACCTGCATGTCGCTGGGGAGCCATTATGCAGCTTTGTCCCAGAGGCAGCTGTAAGGCCAGGCGAATGTTCTGCGCCTACCAGACAGATACTTGTTCCCTTTGTCTCAATAACACCAAAGGTGGTTTTTGTTTTCCCCCAAAGTGGTGTGGGAAGGATCAGTTGTTACTTTCTGTTCCTCCCCTTTTCATTACTTCCTCAGTGCTTTCATTTCTTTTCTGGCCATATATAATGGGCTAACACTATTTGTGATGTTGTTGTTTTTGGTTTTACCTGACCTGTCAAGGGTTGTTGTTTTTGGTTTTACCTGACCTGTCAAGGGTTAACTCCACGCTCAAGGCTGGCTGGCTGAACATTCTATTAGGGAAGGAATGCTCGTGTTTAAAAGGGAGGAGGAGCCGTTTGTCAGTTAGTAGAGGGTTTTGGGGAACGGGAGCATGTGTGGTTAATAGAAAAAGAAGAAGGTCTTATAGTGAGGATAGGTTTAGGTAAAGGTTGGAAAAGATATAGACATTGAATGCTTGACAAAGGGGAAATAACAAAAACCAAGCTTGTACACATGAAACCATCAAGTATTCGTTATGACTAGAAGGAAATAAATATTCATTGTTTAAGTGCCAAGTAAAGAGTCATCTGTATTATTTTCCAGCAAGGTATCAGCACTTGTTTAAGTGGAGACACCGCAAAGGACAAAACTTCCAACAAGAGAAGAATGGATAGTTTGTGTCTTTGAGTCTCACTGAGGGGGGGGGGTGAATAGGAGCACAAACCTAAAGTGTCAGAGTGTTGCCTCAGTGGAGAGGTAATCTTTTGCAGTGGGGGAAGTTCAGGGAGAGTGAGCCCCTTTACTGTGGACAAAAGGCAAAGTCTCGTAAATAGTCCAAAAAGTGCAAATGATACCAGGCCGCGTTTGCTGGAAGAAAAAACTCATTCCTATCAAGCCCACGGGGTAGAAGGGTTTACAGCAAAGCGAAAGGGAGAGAGGGAGGTTAGTTTTACCTCAGGATTCCCTAGTAGCTCTTTAAGTGATATAGAGGTTGAAGTGGAAAAGACGAAAGAAAAGGATTTCATCGCACCATACTCGTAACTATTTCCAGAGATCTTCTCAGAAGCTGAATCCTTCAGATTGCACATGGGGTGGGAGGGATAAGTTCTTTACAAGCCTATACCAAATCCTCATGTATGGAAGGAGGGAGGGAGGTCTTTAGGAGACCAGTTGCAAAAACGATGGCACTTTTGAGAACCAAAAACCTGCTGTTCCATGAGGGGAACCATGGTGTCATGGTGGGCCCAACAATATTTTTCCTCTCCAGGCTATGTACCCAAGTGACTTAGGCAGCTGAATCTTCTGATAACACTGGCAGTGAGGCAGCTTCCTCCACCACACCTAAGGGAAGCAGGTTACTGGTAGCTTAAGGGTCTGAGGCAAGCTACATGCTGCACACAGCTGTGTCCACCCAACACCTGACAGACTCCGGAAGAACAGCTGCTGCCATTGCACCTTTTGCCCAAGGTGGCCACCTCCCTCTGCCCAATGATAGAGCCGTTCTTTCACAGTGTATATGCCACAAAGCCTATGACAGGGAATAGTGGAAAGCAGAGGTGAATGTTATGAACAGAGGCATCTTTAAAGATGTGCCATGGTCAACAAAGCATAGCCACTCAAAGGAAGCAGTCTTGCTTGCAGTCTCAGCAAGACAGGATCTGAGGTTGCGCAGAAACCAAAACCTCCCTGATTCACTTGCTTTTCACTCTTGTTTTCTCTCTTCCAGGGGTTTCGAACAGTATGAAGTCCTGCTGGGGGCCCATAAGCTCTCAAACCCCTCTTCCAACCTTGTGACAACTACTGTGCAACAGGTTATTTCTCACCCTGACTATAAGGAACATGATGGCTCTCCTGGGGATATCGCTTTAGCGGAGTTGAAGGACTCACTGCATTTCAACAACTACACCCTCCCAATCTGTCTGCCGGACTCTTCTGCACAGTTCTCCATGAACGCAACCTGCTGGGTCACAGGCTGGGGGCAGGTTAAAGACGGAGGTGAGGAAGAACGACAGGGCATGCTGTCATGCAGACCAGCCTTCCCCAACATGGTGCCCTCTAGATGGTTTGGACTACAATTCCCATCATCCCTAGCCAGCATGGCCAATGGACAGGGACAATGGGGGGGGTTGCAATCTAAAATATCTAGGGAGAACCCAGTTGAAGAAATCTGTTTTAAATTTTGAGGGCCAAACTAAATATTATGTTGTTCATGCTTGCTTAGAATGACTACTTTTTTTGGAGGGAAAGTATGCAACTGGGTTCGTGATCCACATTAGCAGGAAACGATTTCCAAACTAAATTACTGCTGAAAAACCAGCCTTTCGCAGCTGTTATGTTCCAACCCAAGTACTGTTTACGTCTAAAAAGCAGTAGAACAGGCTTCCCCAGTGCATGTTACCAGGGGCGGTGATTTGTCTGAGTGTCAAAGTATGGTGTGTTCTTCCACAATGTGCTCACTGCTAAAAGTATGAGTGTCCACACGAAGCGCCCAGAACTCAGCTACATTGGCAAAGAAAAAGTGCTTTTATGCATTATAACACTGTGACACCAGATGGCGCTGTGGAGTCCTGTCTTTCGTCAATGTGATTTCCCTTTATGAAGTTTAGAATGTGTTTTCCTGAAACTATTTTTGGACGTGTCTAGATCCAGCCCCAGAGACCCTCTATTCCATTTTCATTCAGCTGTCCAATTTTTGTCTTCTGCAGTGGCCTTGAACCCCCCACAAATACTTCAGGAACTGGAGGTCCCCCTCATTGACCGAGACACATGCAACTCTCTCTTCAACAGTGCCCCAGCGCCAGACCTGCCTGAGAATCCTGTCCTAAATGATATGATCTGTGCTGGTTACCCAGAAGGCGGGAAAGATGCCTGTCATGTAAGATCCTCATTATCCTACATGTCATAAAAACCATTGCCAATCTTGGGCCTAGTTTTATAACCAACTGTTCATAAATGTTGTAAGTTTACTCAGAGGGATGTTCTATCCCTGACTCTACAGTATCCTGAGGAAAGACAGGGAACTAAATACACTGTAAAAAGACGTGTGCCTACAGAACCCCAAGCCATGTCTTCCTGACCTGGACCTAGTCCATGGATCAGTCATACCCGTCAACTATCCCAGACACCCTGATTTACAGAAGCCATCTCAGATTTTGATGAGCTCCCGGGATGTCCCAATTTGGCTCCCACAAAAGCACAGTCCCAAAAGATGAACTTGGGGGGGGGCATGCTCTCAGAAGAGTCACTTAACTTATGCAGGACCTCCGCTCCAAAAGGCGCATGTCCCGATTTCACTCAGAAGCATGTTGGAGGGTTTGGGACCAGCAAGCTTTTTTTAGGGGATCAAGGAGCTAATCTTTCAGTGGCAAACTGTACCGCCACTGGGTAGGATCAAGGTCAACATGGTGGGGCAGAGCCAAGAGCAAATGATTGCTCAGCGAAATGATTCAGAGGTGTATAAAATGATGCCTGATATAAAGAAAAAGGATAGAGAGACAATTCGGCTCCCTGCCTCTCTCATAATACTAGAACCCAGGACTATCGAATTAAGCGGAATGCTGAGGGATGCAGGGCAGATGAAAGGGAATACGACTTTCATGCATTGCATAGTTAAAACTGAAATTCGTTCTCACAAGTTGCAGCGACAGCCACCAACGTGGATGGGTTTAAAGGGGGAATAAACAAATTCCTTGAGGATAAGGCTGTCCACAGCTATGAGTAGGAATGGGAGTTCAGTTATAGGGGCTTGCAAGCGTCTGGCTTGCAAGTGAGACCTGAGCCTTACTCCAACTTATCTAACCATTAACCCAAATCTGGCCTCAGGAAGCTTCCCATAGTCACATTCTAGCTGCCATCTCCCCCTCTCTCTTTCTCTCCGCAGGGTGACTCTGGAGGACCCTTGGTTTGCAGGTGTGAGGCAGGTTGGACCCTGGCTGGGGTTGTGAGTTGGGGACAGGGCTGTGCCGAACCAAACCACCCTGGTGTCTACACCTTAGTGCCTTACTATGCCAACTGGATCGCCGATCATGTACCCAACCTAAACTTTGTGGAGTGCAACCGTGCTGGATGGCACAGTGCCCCCATTATGACACTTTTCCTTGCGTCTCTTGCTCTGGCCCTCCCTTGAGGTGCCATCTCTCCACCGGCCTGCAGCCCACATGGTACTGCTAACTGGACTCTGTTAAGAAGTATCCAAAAGGACTGTGTGAAGTAGGGTAGAGTTTCTGGGAGTCTTCTCCCACTTCCGTCAAATTAATTGGGGCACATCTGTGTTACCCATTTTTTAAAGAAAAAATAAACTCTTTGATAGTGCTGGTGTTTAATGTCAATCACTCAGTTTTAAAAGGGAAATCCCCGAAGATAGTTTAAATTATGTGAATCAATTCTGCAGCTGAGGTGGGTGAAAAATGTTGACTTTCATTTCTTTGAATTATGTGAATGTCTTTGATGCAGTCCAGGTTTGTCTGTGGTACGTTTGTTTACATCATTAATATACTGCTATATTTACAAATGTTTTGGCGCTTGCACTCTTTGAATGATCACACACTCTTTTCCTCTCGTCGCTCAGGTGCATACCTGGGATCACCAAAGGCAGTTTTGCAATCCAAACAGTGTCATTTGTCAGCGCCTTTGGAGAATTAACTTCCTTAGGGAATTTTTCACGAGCATTCAGCATGCGTAGCAATGCTTTGGTATTATCACATGGGGGGGAATTAAAGGGATTATCTAGACCAGCATTCCCAGACTTCGGCCCTCCAGATGTTTTGGACTACAATTCCCATCTTCCCCAACCACTGGTCCTGTTAGCTAGGGATCATGGGAGTTGTAGGCCAAAACATCTGGAGGGCCGCAGTTTGGGGATGCCTGATCTAGACTGTCACTGTTTCACAGGAGGAATCCAACTGAAAATTTAAATTTGCACAGTCAAAATGGATTAAAGCGCTGTAGTGCAACAAACCCACTAAATACAAAAAGACGGAATTTTTTGAGTATGCAAAGCAACAGAAAAATGCACTGGGATAACCAGTGATTGAAAAGGAACTATATAATCTCATTGAAACACAGGACACTAGCTGCCATATATGAAGTCAGACTGTTAGGCTATGTACTGTCTGCAGCGACTGGTAGCAGCTAGAGATGTGAAGGCCCGGGGAAAAACTGGAAAAATGGGGGGGGCAGGGGGTTTTTTTGTTTTTTTTTTTTCCTGAAGCCTTTTTTTGTTTTTTCCAAAAAAAATTGAAAAAAAATAAAAAAAGATAATGGAATGTTTTATTTTAACATGATGAAAAAAAATATTTTAAGATAGGGGGTTCAAATATTTTATAAATCATTTTTAAAAAATATGTATGGTATCAGATTATTCTAATTTCTGTGAGGACAAGCAAGTCCTAGGTTGCAAACTGAACTCTCCAATGCAAGAACAAGATACATTTCTTCCTTTAGGAGGTGCTGTTGTCACCAGAATAGAAAAAGGTTTCAGTTTTGTTTTTGCATGTGTGTGGTATGCATTGGTTCTGTTCCTTTTCACTAGACCTCAAAGCACTGGAAGAAAATATAGAGCAACAAAAAGGGCCAGAAAGTATATGTGTTGTCGTGGCAATCAAAGAAGTGTTATGAAAGAAAAAAAGAAATGAAAATATTTTAAACATTAAATGCTGTAAAACAGTCTTTAAAAAGTGAAATAAACTAATTTAAGCATACAGTAATAGCTAAAGTGGTTAACAGACCACACACATCAGTGTGAGGAAATACATAAGGTCTCATGGGCAAAACATGGGAGGTGGAGTAAGCATGTTGCATAGCAAACAGTGATGAATGACAAGTTCAATGTCAGTTCCTGTTTGGATACACTATATTTTTAATATGCTAGTTGTGATAATTTTATGCCCATTAAAATTGTCCATAGTTATATTTTATGTTTCTAAAGCAGGCATCCCAAAACTGCGGCCCTCCAGATGTTTTGGCCTACAACTCCCATGATCCCTAGCTAACAGGACCAGTGGTCAGGGATGATGGGAATTGTAGACCAAAACATCTGGAGGGCCGAAGTTTGGGGATGCCTGTTCTAAAGTAACAGAATGATTTTCAATCTGGAAAAGGGAAAAAAGTGCTAATGTAGCATTTTTTCAATTTTTCAGGAAAAAGGGGGGGGACCAGGGGGTTTTCCGAACTTCAAAATTTCCAGAAATTTTACATCTCTAGTAGCAGCTGTCCAAAGTTTCAGGCAAGGGACATTCCCAGTCCTGCCTGGAGATGTTGGGGATCAAACCTGTGACCTTCTGCATGCAAGGCAGATGCTCCTCTGCTGAGCTACGGCCCTTTCTCCATTGCTCAGTGAAAACGAATGAGTGCAAACCAAGAATGCTCAATAAACAGTGGACATCGTATAACCTCCAAGCCAATTTTGTGCTAAATAAGCAGCTCACCTGGGAGAGTGTTTCCTGGTCACTGTGTGGTGTCTGTGACATGCATTTATCTTAGTTGAGATCATCTCATAGCTTCTGTTCTACAGATATGCAGCTTGATAGTTCGATACCAACATTGTCTGGCTAGTTTCATCCCAGCGAAACATGGCACTTCGTTATATATGGCTGAATTTCCCCCTTCCTGTGTTCATTTACTCTACAAACAGACAGACCGACACCCAGTTCTAACCCACATGTGTCTCCCAAAACCAATCCAGGAGACAACATATTAGCAGTGACTTTTTCAAGGGATGGGTACAGGGAAACAGGGACAGTAGAAGCATACCTGTGGTGTTTTCTTGTTGGTTGGGTGTTCAAACGAGCCGATTACCGGCTACTGCTCATGTTCACAGGACTGTATGATTAAAATTGAAGCAGACTAGCAGCCTCATGCCATGTTGGCTGTCACTGATGGGAGATGCAGTCCAAAATATCTGGAGAGCACCAGGTCAGCAAAAGCTGCCCTAACATCTGTCGCCTGGTCACTTTTGGACACAAGCCACCAGGATATTCTCCCACGAAGGTCATCAACTATGTCTAAATTACTTGTGAATTGGGAAAATGGTCCATTGTTACATAGAAAAGTAGCCTTTTAACTTCGACCAGTTGAGTTACATTTATCTTTTACCGATCTGTATTTCATTTCATTTCACTGTTATTCCTCTGGAATCTTTCTACTGCCATCCGCCAATCCTATGTACTAATATTGACCTCCTGCTCTGAGAGCTATGATCCTTATGTAACCAAAATGGCATTATCCACCCACAACAGGGGTGGTACTGGCAGGTTTGAAGTCACTCAAAGTTTTGCAGAACAACAACAAAAAGTACAGTAGCCACAGAATGCTGATTGGCTGTTGGGTGGGGAAGGACAGAAGACAGATGGAATGGAGTAGCCTGAAAGAAGGTGTGCCTGGCTGGGTGGCACATTGAAGAAGAGCACCCCTTGCAGATCCATGTGCTCTGTTCTTATTTTTAGAAGGCTCTTCTCCCTTCTGTTTCTGTTTCCTCTTTCAGTTACACATTGTTTCTCTTCACCTATTGAACAAAAACAGGGTGACCTTTCAGATGGTGACAAAGTTGTTTAAAATATTCAGAGGTGATACAGTGATACACTTCTGAACACTAGTTGTTCGGAATCGTAGGTGGGAAGAGCTGCTGTTGCAAACTTTCCCTGGGCATCAGTTGGCCATGATGAGAACAAGATGTTGGTCTACATGGGCCACTGACCAAGTCCAACAGGGCTCTACTTCTGTCCTTGATGTCCTCTGCTTCAGGCTCAGCCTACAAAAGACCAGGGTCCGGTCACCCTGAGCTGGTTGATCCAACCTGTCTATCGACACAAGATGGCCATTCTGAAGCCCCAGGTGTGCAGGCAGCATGGGTCACCCAAGGCTGTGGGTCAAGACCAGGAAGAAGAAGAAGAGTTTGGATTTGATATCCCGATTTATCACTACCCGAAGGAGTCTCAAAGCAGCTAACATTCTCCTTTCCCTTCCTCCCCCACAACAAACACTCTGTGAGGTGAGTGGGGCTGAGAGACTTCAAATAAGTGTGACTAGCCCAAGGTCACCCAGCAGCTGCATGTGGAGGAGCAGGGATGCAAACCAGGTTCACCGGATTATGAGTCTACCACTCTTAACCACTACAACACAGGAGAAGTAGAAGCAAGGGAGTGGCAGAACTGGCACTCAAGAGATGGGCATCACCGCCACCATGGGCTACTTTCTCTGCGATGGTGCGCTGAATCCAGTCCATGTAGGAAGTCACCCGTGTGTGGATTCCCGGCCGCTTGGGCTTTGCACAGTCCACCCCAAAGCTCACCACTCCAGCCAGGAACCAGGTGCCATTCCGCTTGCAAGCTAAAGGCCCCCCAGAGTCACCCTAGAGAGAGGGAGAGAGAAAGACAAAGAAATATAATAGATTGCCTTATAAAAGGCCAGCCTTTTGTGCATTCATTCATTCATTCATTTTCCAGTATTTGTAGACCTCTTTTCACTACTGTGTAATCTAGCCCAATATTGTCTACCCTGGCTGGCAGCAACACCTCTCCAGGGTCTCAGGCAAGGGACTTTCTTATCACTTGCTGCCTGATCCTTAAAGTGGATACTGTTGTTGTTTAGTCAATTAGTCTTGTCCGACTCTTTGTGACCCCATGGACCAGAGCATACCAGGCACTCCTGTCTTCCACTGCCTCCCGGAGTTTCGTCAAATTCATATTGGTTGCTTCTATAACACTGTCCAACCATCGTCCCCTGTCATCCCCTTCTCCTTGTGCCCTCAATCTTACCCAACATCAGGGTCTTTTCCAGGGAGTCTTCTCTTCTCATGAGGTGGCCAAAGTATTTGAGCCTCAGCTTCAGCACCTGTCATTCCAGTGAGCACTCAGGGTTGATTTCCTTCAGAATGGATAGGTTTGATCTTTTTGCAGTCCATGGGACTCTCAAGGGTCTCCTCCAGCACCACAATTCAAAAGCATCAACTCTCCAGCGATCAATGTGGAGATACCAAGGGCATTTTTGTGTGTGATTTTCACTAGCATGTGCATCTATAGGCACATTTTACCCTAGTACCAGTATATGCATTTTTGCACATATTGCTTGGCTGGAGAACTACATTTCAGTCCACATATTGTTTCAGATGATGCAAATGTGGCAACTTAGCCTTTAAATACCAATGGAATCAGATTTGTCCCCCATCTCTAGTTCCAATGGCCCATTTGCAATATCTGAATTTGCAATATTAAGCTCTCATCCGAAAGCACCCACTGCCCCTCTTGCGTTGAAAGGCTCCAAGATCTTGAGATAAACCTCTTCCAGACAACCTCTTTATTGAGCATTCTCATCCTGCTTTCTCTGCAGGGAGATTAGACGATGTGGCTATTTAATGAGCATCCGTTCTGATTTGTCTGCAGGAAGGCTAGTCAAGGTTGCTTCTATGCAAGTGTTATAGCCCACACTTTCCAGTGCATATGCTTTTTTGATCGCAGCAGTCTGATAGTGTTTTGGGAAAAGTCCCAATCAATAATAATTGTACCACCTGAATTTGCCAGTATGTGACTTGAATTCCCAATAATAATAATAATAATAATAATAATAATTTATTATTTATACCCCGCCCATCTGTCCGGGCTTCCCCAGCCACTCTGGGCAGCTTCCAACCGAATATTAAAAACAGTACAGCTGTGACTTGTCTGGAAGTGCCCCAAGGATCCACTTTTCTTGGGATCTGTATTTTAAAGGACTGAACTTAAGGTTCTGGCTCTGCCCTGATCTACCCTAATCCACAGTCACCCTCTCATCCTAGCTGCCAGTTGCTTCCTCCTTGACCCCTCCCCAGTTTCCATTGCCCTTAATCTGCTGCTCTGATCCACAATTACTTGGCAAGTGTCTTTATTTCCATCTGGGTACCCAGCACAGATCATGTCCTTGTAGATCAACCGGTGGCCCAGAGGCACAGTCTCGGTGCCATTGGAGTCCTCATGGAACATCTGATCACATTCCTCAGTGCCTAGGATTGGCACTTCCAGCTCCTGCAACGTCCGAGCCATGAAGTAGCCTAAGACAAGGAAAGCAAAGGACCAAGATCAGCCACAGACTCAATGTCCCTTAACAGGATATACCATTTAGACCAGACGTAGGGAATTATTTTTTTCAGCCCAAATGCAATTCCCCTTTGGGCAGCTTCCGGTCATAGTCAGAGTAGACCCATTTACATTAATGGACATGACCAACTCAGGGCCATTCATGTCAATGGACTGCCTTGAAGCAGATGGCACTACAACCCGTTCTTACCATCTGCGGAGATGAGGCCCCAGCCAGTAACCCAACACGCCATCCCTACAGGGAAGGTGTCAGGATCCAAAGAGCTCGGAAGGCAGATAGGGGAGATGGTTCGGGAGAAATTGACTGCCTCTTTCAGCTGCATCAGGGCGATATCAGCACTAAGTCCTTCTCCAGCATAAGACGGGTGCACTATGATCCGGCTGACAGCAGAGGAGACCATGCTGGGCGCAGGCCTGGGGAGTTCGTATTCTCCCAAGTTTACTCGGAACTCGGGTAGCTTCAGTGGCCTGTGAGAGACAAGGAACAATAAGCATCTTGTGCGGGAGGAAGGCCTGGATTCAAATCCTACCTCAGCCCTGATGAAAGGCATTCTCTAATCCTACTCTGCCTCATAGGTTTGCCTGGTGGGTAACTTGGGGTTATTAACCGTCAAGCACTTTGCACCCTAAGGCTGCAGTCCTATAGCCACCAGGCAGGGAGGAAGCCCAGAGTCAGTCCTGCCATTTGGTAGAGTGAGGCAGCTGCAGATTATTTCAGCTGTAATTAAAGGGCAGCAATTGAAAGTTAGGACATTTGTTCTTGTGGCATTTTAGGCCATATTTACACCGTACATGTAAAGTGCTATGTTATCACTTTAAATAGTCATGGCTTCCCACTCGGAGAGCTACAATTCTCAGAATGGTTTAACCATTGATCCCTCTTCCCAGGGAACTCTGGGAACTGCAGCTCCATGAGAGAAATAGGGGCCTCTTACCTGTGCTATTTTTCTAGAAAAGAAGTTGCCAGAGCCCACCATGAATTTCTTTCTTGTTCTCGTAGAATAGCAATGGCACCCACCTGAGAGGTGCCAGAACTGAACTCCGGTGAGCTCTGACTGGGGGGGACGGGACACCCTGCTCCTAATTTCTCTCAGCATGCCTAATAAACTACAGCTTCCAAATAATTTTTTTTGGGGGGAGAAGCCATGACTGTTTAAAGTGTAGTGTAATCGTGTTTGACTGTATTGTGTTGATGTGGTCTAAAATGCTGCCCTGGGCTCCTTTGAGAGGAAAGGTGGGGTATAATCAATCAATTAAAAAATTAAATAACTGAACTGACTTGACTTGACTTGGGGAAGGAGGGAGTTGCCATTTGCTGCTCTACACCAGGCACCAAAATGTCTTGCATCATCCCTGAGAAAACCCAACGGAACTTACGTCTGAGAAGCCGTTTATTGGATTCCAAGTACTGTATGTTGGGTTGACAGGCAGAGAAAACTAATTACAGTTTTGTTGTTACAAAATAAAAAAAAATCCTTCAGTAGCACCTTAAAGACCAACTAAGTTTTTAATTTGGTATGAGCTTTCGTGTGCATGCACACTTCTTCAGAACAGTTTTGTTGTTGTTACTGTATGTATTAAGTTAACTGCAGTACTGTACTCCTTCTGGCCACCGTGGCTGCAGTTCTTACCCCGCCCACTGTGGCTGCAGTTCTCACTCAGGTCCACAACATGTAAATGAAGGATTGAGAGTGCTGTTCATGGATTGGGTAGCTAGGGGAAGTTTTGTTACTGTTGCAAGTTACTGAGCACTATATAAGCCATTCGGCTAAGCTACCGTACTGTTCAGTTCAGGACTCAGAGCTGAAATAAAGAGCTGGTTGCTTTAAGAGCTGTATCTTCATCCATCTTTCCCACGATTCAACAGTTGTCATCGTTCTCTTCCCTGCTGAGTTCTCTAAGGGCATCACTGAGAGTGAGGCAAAGAAAGCCGGCAGGCAGGGCAACCCCCATTACTGACTGTAAAGAGGAAGGCAAGCAGGCGGAGGGGGGGGGCGCTGAATGAAGTCACTAAAGAAAGATCATCAGAGCCAGTCCCATAAATATATTCCTAAATCAGACATGTGCTTCGGGTTCGCTAAAGATTTGTGCCGAGTAATAGTTAATGAGTTGTGCATAGCTGCCAAGTTATCCCTTTTTTACAGGGATTTTCCCTTATGCTGAATAGGCTTCCTCGCGAGAAAAGGGAAAACTTGGCAGCTATGGAGTTGTGGCATGTTGGCGTTGCAAACATCAGATCGGTTAATATTGAATTAATATTGCTCCTTCGACCGCCCTCTAGTGGAGCAGTGCAAAGCTGCGTCCTCCTTTCCCTCTCACCCTTCAAAGCAATGAGCAGCCGTCACCACCCACTGGGACGAGATCAGGCTTCCGCCACAAATGTGCAGCCGGTTCCTTCGTATGCTGGCTTGCCACGGCCATTCCCCTTCATCGGCCTTCTTCCCCCCGATGATCCGAGGGGCGAACACGTGGGGCCGTCCGCAGGCTGCAAAGGAACGAGGGAGAGAGGCGTCAGGCATGCGGCAGAGAGCAGAGGAGAAGCTGGCGAGCATCACCCTCGATGTGGTTTCATTGCAATTCTACAGGAAATTTAAGCCGCGCTAAATGTTGAGGCCAATAGTTTTGTCTTCCCAGGGCAGAGCTTTATCCGGCGGGAGCGGGCAGCTCTGGTTTGGGATGCTGTGCAGAACTGAGATGGCAATAAAACGACACATGGGCGTGCCACTCGCTCTAGTCAGATGAGATCACTGTCCTCCTGTGTTTTCCCAGTAGCCTTAGAAATATATCCATCTTCAAACTGGCGGACCCACCAAAATTTTCTCTTGGTTGTTGTTGTTTTTTAAAAGGGGAGAGGCAGAAAGAGTTGTAGCAAAGAAAAAAGAAAAAAAGAGGGGACCCGGGACATGCTTTGCCGGGGGTTGGACTGGATGGCCCTTGTGGTCTCTTCCAACTCTATGATTCTATGAAACAAGAAGGGGTCTATCTCTCTGAGTCTAGGGAAATGGAAGCAACTTCTCCAGAGGCACCTTGGAGCCTGATCCCACTGATTTCTTGGAGGAGGGGGTATGGGTATCCCTTCCCAGAAATCCTCTCTCACCTCTTTGTGTGGAAGCATTTTCAGCACCTGCAAGAGAAAATGAGACAGGATGAAAATAGTGGGAAATGATCGGCATTAGAAGGTGGAGATTGGACCACTTTTGTCCTATTCCTGACTAGCCAAGGAGCCCCACCCCTCCCTCCCCCATTCCAAAATCTGGTCAGTGGTGAAATACCACTGAGCCTGGGGTGTGGCAGAACACCAAAGGGTTATTTCTTCTCCAGCACTGGATTTCATTTACAGTATTTATTCATTCATAATTAAATTTCTATCCCATCTTTCCTCCAAGGAGCTCAAGGTAGTATACATACATGCTTCTCCCCTCTCCATTTTATCCTCACAACAACCCTGAGAGGTAGGTTAGGCTGAGAGATACTGACTGGCGAAGTGAGCTTCATGTCTTGAGTGGGTTCTAGTCTAATGTTCTACACCACACTGACAACAAACAACTCCCTTTCTCTCTGGCATTGCATTACCTGAAAGGGAACATGGAAGAAACCCGAAGCTTCCATGAGGGATATGAAGACAGAAACCATTTTGGTCCAGCTGAGGCAAATCATCGTATGCAAGCATCCCAATATGTCATTTGGGAATTTTACAGCTTCTAGCGTTCCCTGCTGTGGCCCATTCCCTTCTCATAAGAAGAACCCTGCTGGATCAGGTCCATGGCCCACCTAGTACAGCATCCTCCTGTTTTCACAGTGGGCAGTTCTCTGTGGGAAGCCTCAAAGCAATACTTCACTTGAGATTCCCAGCAACTGATACTCAGAGGTATCCTGCCTCCAACAGAGAGCATAGACATTGTGGCTAGCTCAGTTGGTAGAGCATGAGACTCTTCACCTCAGGGTCATGGGTTCGAGCCCCACATTGGGCAAAAAAGTGTCTGCATTGCAGGAGGTTGGACTATATGACCCTTGTGTTACCTTCCAACTCTACAGTTCTATGATTCCATGCTCCACGAAATTGGTCTGATCTTTTTTTAAAGCCATCCAAGTTGGTGGTCAACACTACTTCTGAAGTTTAAATATGTGTCATGTGGAGAAGTCCTTTCTTCTGTGTGTCCCAAATCTTCCAATATACTTCTTGTAGTAGCCTTGCTCCCAGATCCTCCACTTCACAACCTACCAGAAACCCCCAACTCTTCTCCCATACAACTGGATCATTCCTATCCAAAGAAAAGCAGAATGGACAGTCCAGGTGAGACGCAAAAGACCTGCCACCCATCTGGGAAAGAACAGGGGTTGTTCTCACATCCCCAGGTTGGTGAAAGGTTTAAAAAATGTAAAGGGCCCCTGGACGGTTAAGTCCAGCCAAAGGCAACTGTGAGGTTGTGGCATTCATCTCGCTTTCAGGCAGAGGGAGCCAGCGTTTGTCCACAGACAGCTTTCTGGGTCATATGGTATGGCCAGCATGACTAAACCGCTTCTGGCGCAAGAGAACACCATGACAGAAACTAGAGCGCACGGAAACACTGTTTACCTTCCCTCCGCAGCGGTAATAATAATAATAATAATAATAATAATAATAATAATAATAATAATAATTCATTATTTATACCCCGCCCAGCCACTCTGGGCAGCTCCCAATCGAGTGTTAAAAACAATACAGCATTAAATATTAAAAACCTCCCTAAACAGGGCTGCCTTCAGATGTCTTTTAAAAATAGGAAATCTGCTTATTTCCTTGACATCTGATGGGAGGGTGTTCCACAGGGCAGGCGCCACTACCAAGAAGGCCCTCTGTCTTATTCCCTGTAACCTCACTTCTCACAATGAGGGAACTGCCAGGAGGCCCTCAGCGCTGGACCTCAGTGTCCGGGCTGAACAATGGGGGTGGAGACGCTCCTTCAGGTATACAGGACCGAGGCTGTTTAGGGCTTTAAAGGTCAGCACCAACACTTTGAATTGTGCTCGGAAACCTACTGGGACCCAATGCAGATCTCTCAGGACCGGTGTTATGTGGTCCCGGTGGCCACTCCGAGTCACCAGTCTAGCTGCCGCATTCTGGATTTATCTACCTGCACTGGCATGCTTTCGAACTGCTAGGCTGGCAGGAGCTGGGACAGAGCAACGGGAGCTCACTCCGTTGCAGGGATTTGAACCACCGACCTTCTGATTGGCAAGCCCAAGAGGCTCAGTGGTTTACACAGCACCAGCCCCCCCCCCCCCACACACACACACAGCCTGGTGGCTCACCTCTCAGCAACAGCAGAAGCAGCACAATCTGGGAACAGCAGAAACTCAGCATGATAATCCTGCTCCGAGGTCAATGAAGGAAGGAGAGAGCACTGGGCTTGGTTGCTGAAGCACCCTTGGCACAAAACCCAGAGCAGCCTCTTGGTGTCACTGAGTACCAAAAAGGCTGCCAAGTAGCTACCTCCAAGCTGTTGGGTGCTGCCGCCCACAACCCGCCTACAGCCACCCAGTGAAGCCAGCTCAGCTGCCTACTTTTCACTACTGGGAGAGCAAGGCTCCCTAGCCCTTTCCATCTCCACCACTGGCCCTCTGGTTGGGGAGCAAGGGCTGGTGAGCTCTTAGTTCATGAAACATGTGCACACCTACCTGTTTGCATACATAGATGTGTGCCTATTGTAGGATTACCATAAGCAATGGAGGATGGGCTTCCTATTTCTTTAAAGTCATGTGGAACAGAGAATTTCAGTTGGCGTACTTCATTATTCAACAAGGAGGGGAAAGCTGCTCTGCACGCCCACAGAAATTCTTTCTTCAACATCATACAAAGCTACACATTTGTTCCTGGGCTCCATTCAAGTTGTTGTGGCTGACCTTTGAATGGTTTGAGATATGGGCACTCAAAAGACCAATCGTTCCTAGAACTCTATGCCCAGGGCCCAAATTTCATAGTGATGGTTTGGAGGCACCCCAAAAAAGCAAAGGAATGACTTCTCCACCAAATTTTGCAACTCCCCACCCCTGGAAGAGGGTCTGTCCCAAGCTAGTCAATCCCCTTTTCTCTAGAATAACAGAAAACCACCACTTAAGTACAGTACAGAATTTCAGTACTAATATTGGCTTATTGCAGGGGGAGAAGGTTGTCCCCATATTCAGCCATCAGGTTTTATTGGTATTACCTGTGTTCTTTCTCTGGGTGCTTTCTCCTATACAGCTAACCAACATGGTGCCCTTGTGACAACGTTGGACTACAACTCCCATCAACCCAAGCCAGCATTGCCAATGGTCAGAGATGATGGGAGTTGTAGTCAAATAAAACATTTGGAAGGCACATTGGCTACCTTGCATTGATTTGTGCTTGTGCCTTTAAAACTCTGGTTCCTCCTTACATTTCCATACATTTTATTTTTCATATCAAGCTCAGTCACTTCTCATCTGTTGAGCAAAACAAGGTGAGGAAGAAGGCAATACGCAGATCAGTCCCCCACTGGAAGCTCAGTCTTTGAGGGTCAGCATTCAGACCTTCCGAGCTTTCTCTGAGGACAGGCCAACTTGCACGCCAAAGCAAGACACAGTGAAACACATTGGGTGAAGGTAGGGTGGGTCACAAAAGGACATTGGTTAAGGCCAGAAGGAGTGGAATCAAGAGGGTAGCCAAACTGTTATGGACATCAGTGGCTGCTGATTTCTGCGTGGTTTGTTCAATCCAATCTATGAAGGAGGTGACTTGGGTATAGATGCCGGGTTGAGAGCTCTTCACACAACCAAATGTTATGCTCACTCCAGTCAGGAACCAGACACCATTCTGCTGACAGACTAGAGGTCCTCCTGAGTCACCCTGCCAAGAAAAGGAGACATGGTCTCCATTACTCTCTTGAGAAGAGGCACCAAAATGCACGGAGGGTTTGATAACCTGAAACAAATTGCATGGACATGTTTATTTATCACGTTGGTGTCCATTCCTGTTTCTCGCTTTTCCAGTCTGAACTTCAGTTCTCCACATTTCCACATCAGCTTGCAATAATACCATAATAATAAAAGTCCTCATGAAATTTAATCAGCATTTGAGACCAAATTTCTCCTGATATGCATCTTTCTGTACACAATTTTGCCTAATATGCACATTTTTGCAAAGCAATTGCCTCTGATATACAGTGGTACCTTGGTAGTAGAACGTCTTAGTTGTCAAACAAATCGGCTCCCAAACGTCGCAAACCCGGAAGTGAGCGTTCCGGTTTGTGAACATTTTTTGGAAGCCAAACATCCGACGCGGCTTCCACTTGAGTGCAGGAAACTCCTGCATCCAATCAGAAGCCACACCTTGGTTTTTGAACTATCATTGGAGTCGAACAGACTCCCAGAACGAATTAAATTTGAGATATGCGAGTCCATATTTTACATGTTATTTTGACTAACGTTTGTATCAACATGCACACTTTGCCTTAGCATGTGCAGTTTTGTACATATTACTTGACTGGGGAACTACACTGCCAAAAAAAGCTCCCCAAAAACCCAGTACAGTGGTACCTCGGGTTAAGAACTTAATTTGCTCTGGTGGTCCGCTCTTAACCTGAAACTGTTCTTAACCTGAGGTACCACTTTAGCTAATGGGGCCTCCCGCTTCCGCCGCACAATTTCTGTTCTCATCCTGAAGCAAAGTTCTTAACCTGAGGTACTATTTCTGGGTTAGCGGAGTCTGTAACCTGAAGCGTCTGTAACCTAAGGTACCACTGTACATATTTCAAAGGATGGCTGTGTTTGTTTTGCAACGTGCAAATTAGGTAAGCTTTGCCTTAAATGCAAACAATAATTTTTTAAAAAAAATCCCCTTCTCTATCCTAACATACTGGCATTATATTATGTGACATATTGCTGCTACTCTTTGAGATAATATAGGATCAACACCACTGCCTGTATTTCTGGACTCTCTTGGAGTGTGGTGGGATGGCACTGTCATGATACATATTGCAAAATTTACAACTACACCACTGCCTATATTTTTCAGGGCTGGACCCTGCTACTGAAAACAAGTTTTGGTTCGGCTGCAATGACCACAAACTGACAGCATTTCTGCCATCGCAGCCTCACAGGCTGCTCCTGTCCCCGCCCCTGCAATATCCCACACCATTGCTATAATACCCTGGTTCGTGATTCTTACAAAGCAGGCATAATTCCCAACTGCTGGATACCAAGCACAGATCATGTCATCATAGATGAACCTGTAGCTCTTGGGGATGGTCTTGTCATTACTTATGTTGTGATAGATTGCGTTGCACTCTTCAGTTTCTAGAAGCAGCACTTCCACCTTCTGTAGGGTCCGAGTGACATGGGAGACTTGGGCAGAAGAAAGGAAGCACAGAGATAAGGCACAGTCTCAAATTTCACCAGACAACATTCATTACAGCCTTGCTGGTTTTTAAGAGCCGGCCATCACATAGTTTGCTGGTTCGGAACACAAGGTTGCCCAGCTTGTTCTGAATCAGGCTTCATTCCCCACAAAAAAATAAATCTGCAGCTCAGTGATACAGGCCATGCTAGCTCTTTCATCAAATCACAACAAAATGATTTAGCAGTGATACCTGCATTGCAAGGGGATGGACTAGGACTCTTTGGGTCCCTTCCAACTCTACTATTTTACGGTTCTATTGGGAACCAACTTGGTGGTCAATAGCAACTCCACCAGGTTGGAAGGCCAGCTCACTAGCTGTGCAACTACGCCCCTGAGAAGTGAGGGGAGGGCCAGAAGAGGAGGTGGCCTGTATCCACCTGCATCCTTTGGGTCATACTCTCTGCCAAGGCCAGATGGAACTTAGACTGGCTTCAGGGTCAGGTTCAAGATAGGCACCAGGCAGCATCAAAGCTGAATGCAGGGACCCAGGCTATGCTCTACAACCACAAAGCTGCTATGTTGATTCAACTGGGGTCATGCTGGCACTACAGGTTCCTCTGGTAGAACTGCTTCTGGGGTGCACTTGAAGAGGACACTGAAACCTGGTCCCTGACACTTTTCTACCATGCTTTCCCCTACTTGTGATCATGGTTATGGGGGCGCTCCTGCCATCTTCCCAACTTCTTATCAACACAGTTTCCTGTCTTCCTGGTCAATATGATTCCCAGCCGCCCGCCTAAACCCTTCTTTTCCCCTAAAGCCACAAAGCAGCAGCACCATCTCCAATAAACAGCCTGACTTAGCGAGACCCCAAGCTCTTTCTTACCTCCTTTAAAGGGGACGCCCCAGCCAGCAATCCAGCACAGCATCCCTTCGTAGAAGACAAGAGGTTCAAAAATATTTGGGAGGCAGACAGGCAAAATCATTTTGGAGAAAACTACTTTGTTTGCCAGCTGCACCAGAGCAATATCGGCACTAAGGCCAATTCCAGCATAAAACGGGTGCACTATGATCTGGCTGACATTGGCTGAGAACATGGCAGCCGTGGGTGCAGAGAGCTCATATTCCCCCAGGTTTACTCTGTACTCACGTACATTCAGTGGCCTGTGGGAGACAAGGAACAATCAGTGACTTGCACAGTGGGAAGGCTCGTGTTCAAATCCTTACTCAGCTCTGAAGTTCATAGAATCATAGAGTTGGAAGAGACCACAAGGGCCATCCAGTCCAACCCCCTGCCAAGCAGGAAACGCCATCAAAGCATTCTTGACATATGGCTGTCAAGCCTCTGCTTAAAGACCTCCAAAGAAGGAGACTCCACCACACTCCTTGGTAGCAAATTCCACTGTTGAACTGCTCTTACTGTCAGGAAGTTCTTCCTAATGTTTAGGTGGAATCTTCTTTCTTGTAGCTTGAATCCATTGCTCCGTGTCTGCTTCTCTGGAGCAGCAGAAAACAACCTTTCACCCTCTTCTATATGACATCCTTTTATATATTTGAACATGGCTATCATATCACCCCTTAACCTTCTCTTCTCCAGGCTAAACATACCCAGCTCCCTAAGCCGTTCCTCATAAGGCATCATTTCCAGGCCTTTGACCATTTTGGTTGCCCTCTTCTGGACACGTTCCAGCTTGTCAGTATCCTTCTTGAACTGTGGTGCCCAGAACTGGACACAGTATTCCAGGTGAGGTCTGACCAGAGCGGAATACAGTGGTACTATTACTTCCCTTGATCTAGATGCTATACTCCTGTTGATGCAGTCCAGAATTGCATTGGCTTTTTTGGCTGCTACATCACACTGTTGATTCACATCAAGTTTGTGGTCTACCAAGACTCCTAGATCCTTTTCACATGTACTGCTCTCAAGCCAGGTGTCACCCATTCTGTATTTGTGGCTTTCATTTTTTTGCCCAAGTGTAGTACTTTACATTTCTCCCTGTTAAAAATTCATCTTGTTTGCTTTGGCCCAGTTGTCTAATCTGTTAAGATCATTTTGAAGTGTGATCCTGTCCTCTGGGGTATTAGCCCCCCCCCCCAATTTCCCAACTAGGAATCCTTTGGAAAGGAGCCCACTCTATCTTCAGAGGGTTGTTGGGAGGCTGATCATCAAGTAGTTTTCTCAGAAGAAAACCTACCCACCCCTCCACACACACACACACACACACACACACACAGGATTCACTTCCATAGTAACAGACTTAGATATTCAGAGAAAAATGGATGAAGTACCCAAGCACTGTTCCTGGCTTCTGACATATGCTCTAAACCATTACAATACACGAAATAAGGATTTACCAAGCAGACACTGTGGACTCTCCTTCCTCGGAGGTTTTTAAGCAGAGGTTGGATGGCCATCTGCCATGGATGTTTTAGCTGAGATTCCTGCATTGCCGGGGGTTGGTCCAGAGGACCCTGAGTGTCCCTTCCAACTCTACAATTCTGTGAATCAGTTGCCAGCATAATAAGTGTTAATTCTGCATTTGACATGATGAACTCTTAACTATGAGTAACTATTATAACTATTATTAATGTTGTATTTTATTAACATGAATTAATATTACACTTTAGAGAGTCACATTTCAAGTTGTTAACTCTAATCATAGTTTCCAAATTTTGCCGTTTTTGGTATCAGCAACATGGATTTCTTGCACTGAAGAATTTCAATGGTGATGCTGAATCACATGGTATTGATGATGATTTGTAATCAGGCCCTTCATCCCAAAGGAACTCAGGGTGACAAATAGCAAAATGTTTAAAAAGTGCAAATTTAAAATAAAGTAAAAGCATTTAAACACAATTTAAAACCGTCTAAAAGAATTTAGAGCCTCTAAGAATCATTTAAAAGCAATTCCATACCCTCATCAAATTCAGGGTTGCCATGGCTTGTACCTTTCGGCCATCAAATGGAATATTTTTAAATTTCAAGTGAAAACCAATACATAGGGAAACAGGAGCATCTCACCAGGGAGGGCATTCCACAAATGGGGACCACCGCTGAAAAGTCCCTGTCACATCGTGTCATAGGCCAATGCTAACTGGGCAGCAGCCGGAAGTGGCACCATCAACAGGGCCTCCCTGACCAATCGTATGGCTCGAGATGGTTGATAAGACCATAATAATAATAATAATAATAATAATAATAATAATAATTTATTTATACCCCGCCCATCTGGCTGGGTAGCTCCCAACCGAGTATTAAAAACAGAATGCAGCATTAAACATTAAAAACTTCCCTAAACAGGGCTGCCTTCAGATGTCTTTTAAATGTAAGATAGTTGCTTACTGCCTTGACATCTGATGGGAGGACGTTTCACAGGGCAGGCGCCACTACCAAAAAAGGCCCTCTGCCTGGTTCCCTGTAACCTCACTTCTTGCAGTGAGGGAACCGCCAGAAGGCCCCCGGTGCTAGACCTCGGTGTCCGGGCTGAATGATGGGGATGGAGAAGCTCCTTCAGGTATACAGCACGGAGGCCATTTAGGGCTTTAAAGGTCAGCACCAACACTTTGAATTGTGCTCAGAAATGTACTGGGAGCCAATGCAGATCTCTGAGGACCGGTGTTATATGATCTCGGCGGCCACTCCCAGTCACCAGTCTAGCTACCACATTCTGGATTAATTGCAGTTTCCAAGTCACCTTCAAAGGTAGCCCCACACAAAGCGCATTGCAGTAGTCCAAGCGGGAGATAACTAGAGCATGCACCACTCTGGCGAGACAGTCTGTGGGCAGGTAGGGTCTCAGCCTGCATTCCAGATGGAGTTGGTAGACAGTTGCCCTGGACACAGAATTAACCTGTGCCTCCATGGTTCTTCAGGAGCACAGTAACCCCATAATAATGGTTGGCTGCACTGATCTTCCCAACAGGCTGCTTTCGACTCACCCTTCAAAGCAATGGGCAGCTGTCACCACCCACTGGGATGAGATCAGGCTTCCACCGCACACATGTAGCCTGTTCCTTCGGATGCTGACGGTCCACGGCCATTCCCCTTCATCAGCTTCCTGCCACCCAATTAAACGAGCGGTGTGCTTCACTTCAGGCTGGCCGCAGTCTGCAGGGATGAACCAGGAGCAGTCAGAGGGGGAGGGAGCAAAGCTAATATTGGTGAACACCAGCCCCATGTAGCTATGGACTCACATATCCTCCTCACCTTGTTGAGCAGAATTTTTATTGGTACCTGCAAAAGGAAAGGAGACAGGAGTCAAGAAGGCAAGGTGGGAAATTGTGAGCATTAAGGTGGAGCAGTGGTGGCTGGTCCCCATTGGGACTGATAGGGTGGGAAGCAAGAAGGCCAACAGTAGGTGGCGCCAGAGCTGGCAGAGCCAACTAATTTTAATTTTGCCCCCATCCTCCTCCCTACTGAGTTCTACAAGGGGCAACACCAAGACTAAAGAGGAGAAAGCTGCCAGTTAGTGCTACCTTCAGGACTAGAAACAAGGAAGGGGGAATGAGACTTTGTGCTGACTATCAGGCAAGGGCTTTTTCCACCTGGCTTGCCCCACTCCAGCTCAGGGGATGCTGGGAGCTTTCAGAATGGAGCTGCTACCACAGGCATTATGTGTGTCTTGTGATGAACAGAGTGGAAGACTATGGGTCACGGGGGTGGGGAGAGAGTGTGAGTGAATTCAAACATGCTTAGTTCATTTTTGGTTGTTAATTTGCTAATGTTGTTAATATTGCTTTGTGGATGTTGAGTGCTGTAGTGCTTTGAATTTTATAATATGCCTTTTATTGTGGTTGTTTAGCCTCTTTTTTTAGTTGTTTTGTTAATAGTGTTTTACAGAAGGCGGTTATTTTGCTGATTATTTGTCATTATTTACTGATGACTTGTTAATTATTTTATATGATTTATGTTGTAATTCGGATGTTCTATTATGTTATTGTTAATTAATTAAAAGACGCCTGCTTCTTGGGAGAAAAGCGATGATAAACCTAGACAGCATCTCAAAAAGCAGAGACATTACCTTGTTGACAAAGATCCGTACAGTTAAAGCTATGGTTTTCCCAGTAGTGATGTATGGAAGTGAGAGCTGGACCACAAAGAAGGCTGATTGCCAGAGAATTGGTGCTTTTGAATTGTGGTGCTGGCGGAGACTCTTGAGAGTCCCACGGTCTGCAAAAAGATCAAACCTATCCATTCTGGAGGAAATCAACCCTGAGTGCTCAATGGAAGGCCAGATTCTGAAGCTGAGGCTCAAATACTTTGGTCACCTCTTGAGAAGAGGACTTTCTGGGGGGGAAAACCTCTGATGTTGGTTAAGATTGAGGGCACAAGAAGAAGGGGACAACAGAGGACAAGCTGGTTGGACAATGTTATAGAAGCGACCAACATGAATTTGACTAAACTCCGGGAGGCACTGGAAGACATGAGTGCCTGGCGTGCTCTGGTCCATGGGGTCACCAAGAGTCGGACACAACTAATTGACTAAACAACAACAACAACATTATGTTATTGATATTTATTGTTTGTAAGCCACTTTGTGACTCGTGTGAATGAAAAGTGGCATAGGAACTGAGGAAGGGAGGAGGCAGGCAGCTGGGGTTTGCTTGAGGGCAGACTGATGTGATGGATAGCCTCCATGGAGATGAGCCCACAGGAATGCCAAGCCTGGTCTATGGTGGTGTGGCCATGTGAAGAGCATGACAGAGCAAGCCACTAAAAAGCCACAAATGGCCAAAAGTAGTTACCTTGGGTAGCTTCTAACACTGCAATGAATCTGCCTCTGGGGTGTTGATAAGAAACATCTTCTGAGTTCTGTAGCACAGAAATAGGTGCACGGAGGAAATCCAAACCTCCCAAAAGACGTTGAAAGGCAGACCATGTTTTGGTCCAGCTAAGAACTAGCCACACGCTGAAGAATTGATGCTTTTGAATTATGGTGCTGGAGGAGACTCTTGAGAGTTCCATGGACTGCAAGAAGATCAAACCTATCCATTCTTAACGAAATCAGCCCTGAGTGCTCACTGGAAGGACAGATCCTGAAGCTGAGGCTCCAATACTATGGCCACCTCATGAGAAGAGAAGACTCCCTGGAAAAGACCCTGATGTTGGGAAAGATTGAGGGCACAAGGAGAAGGGGACGACAGAGGACGAGATGGTTGGACAGTGTTCTCGAAGCTACAAACATGAGTTTGACCAAACTGCGGGAGGCAGTGCAAGACAGGAGTGCCTGGCGTGCTATGGTCCATGGGGTCATGACATGAAGAGTCAGACACGACTAAACGACTAAACAACAACAACAACAAGAACTAGCCACAGGGCTGATCATACAGTACCAGAAAACAGAATTCAAGTCCTCCCACATTCCAGACTCTGGGCTCCGAATACACAAAGACATCTCTTCTCAATCACACATTTCCCCACGTTAAAATTGCCAGCCAGATTCTGGCAGGGTCCCAGTGCCTTTGATTTCTGATTGCAAGGGGTCGACAAGTGAAATCTTCCCCAATATTGCATCTCCAAGAGAAAAGCAACCCATCTGAATGTTTGCATAAGATGCAGTGGGTCTGGCAAGGGCAAAAAGTGCCCCCGGAGCAGAGAATATAGTTTAGGTATTTGGGGCCCTGGATCTCATTTCTCAAGCCCCCTTAATTCCCACCAAACTTTCATCCAATCTACTAACACAACTGCTTTAAGAGCTAGAGTCCGCACCTAGGAATCTGCATATCCCCTGGCTTCTAGGGCCTCTTGCTATGACCCACTGTCCTCTCAGTTAAAGTACCCTTGCCCTTTTGCTTCTTCCACTTTGTATCCCAACCCCAATTCCCACCACCACCACCAAGAGAATCTAGGAGTCCTGGATCATTCCTTCCCAAAAACGAGCAAAATTGGCAGCTCAGATGGGACACACAATGGCTGCCATGCCTGGGGAGGGGGAGAGAGAACAGGGGTAGCTCTCAGATTCCCAGGGGACCACACACACAAATATACACCCCTCCTGATGCCTCACCTCTCAGCAACACGAGGAGGAGCACAATCTGGGAAGAGCAGAAACTCAGCATGGTCCGGGCAGCCCTGGATCATCCAACTCTGATGCCAACCAGAGAAGAGACTGCTGGGCTCGGCTACTTAATCCAAGCAACCTTTGCAGGATCCGTGCACCAGGGAAGGAGCACATCCAAGAGCTGGTGGTTATTGTCCCGGTGGAGTCTGCTTAGCTGTTCTTTCAGCATCTACCACCCCATTCACGATATTTATTTGCAGAAATTTCTACACCACCAATAATGAAAAAAAGTATAATGTTGGTGAACAGCATAAAACAAACAATAAAATATGACAGTAATAATACTGACCTATCTCATAGGTGGTTTTTTTTTTAGGAGAAATGAGGTACAGTAATATAGAATTTGGGGGAATAATATAATATTTGGAGGAATGAGACAATACAGAATTTGGGGGGTGGCTTCTGATCACAGGTTGTGGTCTGCCCTGCCTTCTGTTTAGGCCAGCGAAGCACAGCCGCTGTGCTACAAAACCCAACAGGTAAATGATCTTCAGCTCTGCCTGTAGTAGCACCCAGTGTAAACTCAACCACCATCCCATCTCCTCCCAGGCTTTATCCACATCGCATCCCTAAAGTTGTCAAGGCCCCCAGCACCCCAAAGCCTGAAGGGCAAGAGGGTGGGGCTTGTGGTGTCATGATGAGGCAGAGCCACATGATGTCACAAAGTTGTAAACCCCTGAAAGTCAAAACTCTGCTATAAGGTAACAGCAGCAGAGAATGGGGTAGACGAATTTGTCATTTCAGTTTCTCTCCATTTTTGCTTTTCCCAGTCATTACACATTCCCTCCTCAAAAATGCACATTTCTCCTAATATTTGTATAGTTGTGCACAATTGTTCCTAGTAGAGGCATTTTTTGCAAGCAAAACCCCCTTAACAGAATGCATTTTTGTACATTATTTTCACTAATACACACATTTTTGTATATGCACATTCTTTTGAAGAGCTGCATCTGACTATTCAGGCAAGTGGAATTTTCAAAGGAGACAGCTGTGTTCCTATTCACATATTGGTTCAGAAACTTCAATTCATTCATTTTTAACCTATCCTTGTTACAGGTTGCTGCTGAAACTCTTATTCCCATTCCAAGCAACTGACACACACAGGATATTAGGGAAACTTATGCCAGTTCCTTTTGGAGGGTTTACCACTGCTACTGACCCACTCATGGGGGCTATGAGGTCAATTTAGTATCTGTAAGCTGCCTTGAGTCCCATCAGTGAAAAAGGTGGGGTATTAATAAATTTATTATTATTATTATTATTATTATTATTATTATTATTATTAGTTATGCCAGGTTACTGTTCAAACTGAATTGAGGATGCATAAGAGGAGGTTGGACTAGATGACCCCCAGAGTCCCTTCCAACTCTACAAGTATGTGATTCTTTGATCTCTTCCTGCATATTTTCTTCTGTCACACATGCAATACACTTCCTTTTGTCACCATTTCCAAGCTACTTGAATCAGGAGTGTCAACTTGGTCCCACGACTGTGGGTGCCCAGGGCCCTGGGTGCCATGCAGCGTGCATGGCCTTGGCACCGAAATTTGTGGGTGACAGGTCCCTTCATGGAGAATTTTGTGGGTGCTCGGGGCCCCGGGGCCCCAGTGAGTTGGCACTTACGACTTGAACCACTCCCAAGTCCAATCTTTATTCCTAACAAACAAAACAATATAGCTGCTTCAAACCAAAATGGATTAAGTGTGGGTGGAGGAATGGAATGGAATGGAGTGGTGGGGCAGGACAGGGCATGGTGGCCTGAACACCCCACCCCACCTCCCACTGGTCAAATAAAATATTGATTGGACAACATAGTGCCTGCTGGCCCCTGGTGGCGAGACGTGGAGGCACATGCAGATATGCCTAGCAGCCATTTGGTCCCATTGCCCAACTTCACTGTACTGTATACTTCAAAAGAGTCAATAATTTGTACTATTTTGGACTCTGGAAGGTGGCCTCGTGGCTATGACATCAGCCTGATGAACTCCCCCCCCCCCCGCTTCATATATCATTTTGCCTGATGAAGAGCTCTGCGGAACCCGAAAGCTTGCCACGCTTCTGTGGCATTTGATTTAATAATGTATTAAGATTTTAGAGGAGTGTGGTTCCTCATGGGGCAACATGGCTACTTTTGTTTGTTTGTGTTTACAGAACTTGGTTGTATTTGTATGCAGATTAACATTTTCAAAACATTTTCCCAACATTTCTCCAGGTGTTTTCAAATGTACACTTTGTTGAACCTTGAGCCCTAAATTTAGGCTCAGTACTGTGATTGGGAGCTTAAACTGGTTTGTTAAGCAGGGTCCTGTGCAGCTCCCTGGCTGGGGTTCCTCCTAGGCTAGAGGAAAAGAGGACGTTGATACTGTACATACAACACAACAGTAATAGCAATTTCCCAGTCACCCGGACAATAGGGAGAAGCAAGTGCAAATTTCACATGGGATCACAGAGCGTACATGTCAGGAAGATGGCCTTTTCCTGACCTGCAAGGTTTACACACGCAAGCTTGTGGCAAGGGGAGAGGTTGTGCACAGGTGTTAGGGAATCCTCACCTCCCTGCAGTCTTAACTGACCACACCTTGGAATAATCCCTTATCATTGCGACTCCAGTAATCTTGTCCTTTCTACCTGTAGTTGTCAGATTATGGCCACGTGTAAATGAAAGGATGCATTTTGTAAGGCATAAAAATCGCACAGGGACTCCATAGGTCTCCTCCACAAGCAGTAATGAATGAGTAAAGGATTTGTGCAAAGAGAAGAGCCTCTTTTGTCCAGCCAGCATCCAAACTGTCAGTTGGCTGCCGTTATGAGTGAGCTATGGCCACTATAGAGTCCATGAAACACAATGCTACAAAATGGTGGTCCTTCCAAGAAGCGGGGGGGGGGAGTCCTTCTCAAGATGGCAGCAGCCTCAGCCCACAGTTACATAACGATCCTTGCACTTGACCACCTCACCCCAGTGGTCGTTGGGAGAGCCTCCCTTGGCTCAGGGGTGCGGAAACGACCTTCCTAAGATGGCTCCCGGCGATCGCCGTTTCTATCCTTCCTACGGTAGTACGGCTTGCTGTCAAGGCTTAAACAGGGTTAAAATACCAGAGATAAGGAGAGCAGAGAGACGCAGGAGCCTTGACAGACGGATAGCATGACGGCAACCTTTGACCTCCCCCAAACTGCCGGAAGCAAGCCCCCGCGCTGCCGCCTCATAAAATGGGGCTTGGGAAGAGAGGAGAACTACCTATGTGCGGAGAACCTTCTCAGCATGGCTGCGTTTGAGCGCGCCCTTCGCAAGATGGCGGCGATTCCTGTCATAACCCGCCTGCCTGCCCCGCCCGCACCACCACTACTCTCCGCTCTCTCTTTTATCTCTATGGTTCCTCCTCGAGCGTCCCTTTGACTTAGTTGTCTATGGTCTTCCGCACCCAATTGAAAGCCGCCGAGCGCTCCCGAAGCGCATGCGCCGCGCCGCTCCTCCCGTCGAACCCGGCTGGGCTGTCCTGAGGTTGCGGTGCATGTTGGGATACTG
This sequence comes from Zootoca vivipara, assembly GCF_965207765.1. Lineage (NCBI taxonomy): Eukaryota > Metazoa > Chordata > Lepidosauria > Squamata > Lacertidae > Zootoca > Zootoca vivipara. Next base: position 33,296,691 of record NC_142595.1, read on the forward strand.
GGGGTTCTGCTGCTTTTTCCTCTCTGGGGGGTCTGGGCTGAGGTTGCGGCTGCAGAGATGGTGAGTAGGGGAGGGGGAGCAAGAGAGGAGGGAGGGGGGACCGTCGGCAATAATAACAATAGTGCTGGTAGTAATAACAGTAGCAGGGATAGGGATACTATTTCCCTCCCACTTCCTCCGCCGGCCCCCTTCACCTTTTTCTACACCCCCATACCCCAGGTTTAAGCATCTCCCTTCCAACCCCCAGCGCCTCCCCTGTGGCTCCCCCCCACCCCGCCCCATCTTCTTTATATATTCATTTCTTTTTGCCCTCTTACCCTCCAATCCCCCTGTTCTCTGCCTCCCCCTCACCCCCTAGGATCTTATTTCGTGGCAACCATCCCATTCCCCTTTTTGGGTGGCAACTTTTTCCAGCCCCGCTCAGTTTCCCTTATCAAAACGGGAGGTGGTCCCTCTGCGTCTCGTCCTCTTCTTCCCTTTCCTGTTTCCCTCTCTGCCCCACATTGGGTGTGTACACTCCCTTGTTGTTGTTCACACTAATAATAGCGTCCAGGCATTATTTTTTATCCTTCCCTTCCTCCATGGAGCCCAGGGCCGTGTTTGTGGTTCTGTTCCGGCCCCCGAAATTTAATGCTTACAACAGCCCTGTGTTGTAGGTTGGGCTGGGAAGGGATGATTGGCGCACTGTCGAGCAGGAAGTTTCACAGTCCCCACCTCTTTTTTATGTGAGAATCTGAACTCTAGCCCCACTCTAGAATGCAGCTGTGACACCCAATGACCTGTTTATAGTCCTTCTGTCTTTCTGCAAAGCATGCCTCATTTCTACTGTCACCCACCCACCAACATCTATCCTGTGTTGGTAATTCTGGCATGCCACAAATGCACATTAACACACACAGACTATGGTTGTGTTATGTTGTGGAGCATCACTAGCAAATAGGGAAGAGGATGAGATTCCTATGTTAGGTGACCTCTTATCTAAAATTTCCACTCCCTAGTAAGGTTAAATGAGCTGTTTGACGCTTCTCAAGCAAGGCTGTCCCTGCTGCTTTATATTTACAAAAGAGCCAAGAAGAAGAGGGGGGGGGGAGTGAAAAATGCATTCGATGATATTTCAGGATTACAGGAGTGGCAATGAAAGTTTGAAGGAGCCTGAGTGCTCTTAGCTTGTGGAGCAGGGTAGGGAGGATAAGACTTTTCAATATAAGAGGTTGCTTGAAGCAGGATGCCACCCTACAGCCACTGAGAGTTGGGTGAGAGAGAGTTGTAGTTGTTCTATTATTGTTTTTGTTGTTATTTTACTCCATCCATTCTTGGGCTTCATCCTTTCATTCTTGGGTCTCATCCTGTCCTTATGGTGGGTCAAGACACCAATCTTTTCTTGTTTCCTAATTAAACTTGAGAGAAGGGGAAAGTGTGTGAAGGTGGCTTCTGTGTCTGAAAATGCAGAAGACAATTGCTCCAAGGAGCTGAGGGAAGCACACACAGTCATTCTCACCCCTCCCCACACAATGTTATCCTCAAAACTACCCTGTGAGGTATGGTAGACTAAAGGAAAGTGACTAGCCTAAGATCACCCAGTCAGCAGGGGTGTCATACAGATTTTCCCAGCAAAGGATTCGTTTCTGTAGAATGGGTTGATTAAGCATCAGATAAGAGAGGCTTCCTTTCATGGTGAAAGAGAAGCTAAATGGCCTTACAGGGACCCTCAAATTCTTAATGGAAAGGTATCCAAGACAGTCCTAAGATTTTCAATACAGTAGAGGAGAAAAGTCTTTGGATTACACCTCAAAGAAAATGAGCTGGAAAATGTTGCCCACATACGTTGAGAACAAGGGCTAATGTGGATACTTGAAATTATGTATCTGCATTATATGCAGTGTCAAAACTGCTGCACTACCTATTGTGGGGTATTATTGTTTTAGAATTTGTCAGCCCTAAAGAGGAAAGATGTTGAGTCTTCCCCTGAAAAAAGAGCCAATGAACAGAAAGAAATCAAAATATTGGGCCAATGGGGAGGAAACAGTCTGCATTTTGAGCTCTTTATCACTGTTGTTATTTCAGTGCATGAACATCTGACCTTGCAATAATGAGACTTACAAGCTGGAGTTCTTTCAGTTCCAACATGAATGGAGACTGTTCCATGCTAGTTTAACTTCTTAAAAGATATTTATTTATTTTATTTATGAATTCATAGAATCATTGTTTCCTATTAAACATCTGAAAGTGATTTAGTTAAAATACAATGAAAACATATATTAAACCGTTGCATATGTAAAAAATAATTTTGGATCCCATATCCCATGGGGGGGGGACTTCACTTAGAAGGCTTGTTGTCAGAAGTAAGTCTTCCACAGGTGCTGAAAGGCCATTATAAATACCACATGATGTGCAGCAGTTGCTGTCCATTGAGCACTTTGACTTGCATACCTGCAAAATGCTGGTTAGTACCATGAGAACATGGTATTAACCTTGTTTACCCAAATTCAAAAGAAATAAGTTACACCTGGATGCTGTCATTGTGCCTGGGGCATGTTGCACCTTGTGCCAGAAGAATTTTATGGACTAGTCTACACATGCAGCAGAATGAGTTGGTTGGATACTGAGGTGGTGGAGCAGACTTTACCACATCAGGGCGCAGGTGGGAGACCACACTTTGGACTGCTCTCCATGTAAAAATGCCCTGCAAGCAGAAAACTAGAACACTAGAAAGAGAGCTTCTAGGCTAGTTGCTGATGTGCTAGTTCTCTAACAAAAGTAGAGTTGTTGTTTTTTGTTTTTAAGCTTTGGGGAGGATTTTGAAAATGTTGCTTTCCCCCCACCTACAGTCTGAAGTGGTTCAGTGCCTTCCACCAACTTGTACAGCTTTCAGGGTGTCTTCCCCAACTGGGCTTTGTTTGGTTCAAACAACTGTTAAGGGGAAGATCACCTTCATTGCATGCAAAAAAAATCATGGGTTGGTGTCTCCAGTTGAAAGGATTGGGGAGAGGGTGGTGGGAAAAGCTGAAGCCATAGACAGCCAGTGTCAATCGGAGCTGAGCTATTTGATCAAATAGTCAGACATAGTATAATGCAGGTTTCTATGAGTTGTTCCAACCTGTAAATAGCCACTCACATGGACACTTGTGAAAGGTCATAACTGCCTTTAGGGAAGTGAGTAGGAACACTCCTGAGAACTTAGAGGTTCTCTCTCTTCTTTCTTTTTAAAGTTATGAATGGCTTCCATGGCTCAAGCTCCTGAAAAGGTGTTGTGCATCAGCAAATACTTGCTCACCATCCATTGGCACTTTTCCATTTGACAGGACGTCTTTTTAATGATCCGACGTCACAAGACGACCATCTTCACAGACGCCAAGGAGTCCAGTACGGTGTACGAGCTGAAAAGAATTGTTGAGGGGATACTTAAGAGACCCCCAGAAGAACAAAGGCTATACAAGGTAACGGGGGGGGGGTGTGTGTGCTTTTTCTCACTGCAGAGCATACCCCAATATCCCCTCCCTGTGGATTGCAGCTATTATTATAACAGCTGGTCTGGTCAACTTCTGTATACGGAATGGGTGGAGGGGGAGATATCGTCCTTTGCCTTTATCTCGGGCCAATCCTGGGCAGCGGTGATGCCCCTGGGATTCCCCGTCACTCAGCTGTCATGCAGGCAACCTGCAGGAATCCGTAGTCTCTGCCCCCTCAAAGTAATGCCACTGCCCACAAATGGAGTGGAGCAGAGCAGAGCTCAAGGCTGTGTGGGGCCTGCGCACTGTGAAAAGCATAGGCTTGAAGATTTACCAAACACGTTGGCTTAATTTTTCACTCTGCTCCTCTCGCAGCCTGCTGGCATGCCCCAGAACAAGTCTTGAAATAACAGCTCTACCCTTCGATCCTACTGTTGCTCATTAAACACCCATCCCCATCACTCTCCCCCCCCCCCCCGGATGCATGCTGTTGTGACGATGGTGTGTGCCTTTGCATGCTCCAATTGCTGGTGTTACAGGGCCACGTTGTGGCCTGTCATCACAGAGGCAATCTCAACAAATTCCCTGCTTGCTGTTCTTTACCCACCCCACAGCAGCAAAAGTTGTGTTGTGCTACCAGGTTAGTTTTTTTGGGGGGTTGTGCATTGCTAAGATTTAATTTGCTGTGCAATTGCCACTTCACCCTACAGGATGACCAGCTGTTGGATGACGGCAAAACCCTCGGAGACTGTGGCTTCACCAGCCAGACAGCACGACCTCAGGCCCCAGCAACAGTTGGCTTGGCCTTCAAAGCCAGTGGTGAGTTGGGGTGTCTTGCTTTCTAGATTTGGGAAGGGAAGGGAATAGAATTTATTTGTTTCATGCATCTGTTGTCTGCCCTACAATTTGGGTACTTTTAGGCTGATTAGCCATTAAACCACCTGTTGCCATTCACGTTGGTGGAAATGATCAGGGCACCCATTGCCTTGTGCAGGAATGAGTCGGTGGGCTGAGAGCTGCCGGATCCTCAGCTTTTTCTCATGACCCTTTTTGACAAGGTGAATAGTGCGTAGCTGCTGCTTTGGGGCAGAAAGCTGTCTTGCAGTCCAAAGGAATATGGGGGAAGCCAATAGGTGGTTTCTTTCCCCTTAGTTTGCAGGAGGCAAAGCAGAGAGATGCTACAATAATTTCACCCAATTCAAAGCATCTGTGTGAAACAGTATAGAAGTAAAATCCTCTTTTTAAGAAAAACTTGTGTTGGGGCTGATGTAGGAGTAAGCAGCTGCTATTTTGCATCGCACTCTGCTCACCCGTGCATTGACAAAAGCTTTCAGCTCAGGGGTCGGAAACCTTAGGCCTGGGATACAAATGCAGTCCTCTCTGCCTGGTCTTCAGAACTCTTCCCCAGGACACAACCGTGCACTAGCCATGCTTTGCATCCTCCTTGTGTCTTTTTGACCGTCTGAAACCTGTCCTTGAACTTGTGACAATGCCTCTTACTTGCCTAGATAGAGAGGGGTGTGCGAGTGTATATTGAAAATTAGCCTACTGTACAAATGGAAAATTTGCCTTCATTGCTCCACACTCTTTGACGGCAAGCCTTGTCCACCACTGGCATGTGGGTCGCTCTTGGTTGACTTGTGGAATTGTTTGGTTCCAGCCTTGCTAGTTACCAGCTTGCACAAATTCAAACTGACTGTGTCATCTTCTCCTCTTCCTCCTCTCGTGCAGAAGATGCCTTTGAGCCCCTCCGCATTGATCCCTTCTCCAGCCCCCCGGAGCTCCCAGACGTGATGAAGCCCCAGGACTCTGGCAGCAGCGCCAATGAGCAAGCGGTGCAGTGAGAGGCCAGATGGCGACAGAGCGAGCTGCACAACCCGTGGCACCCCTTCCCCACCACCCACTCCCTCCCTCAACCCTCCAGCGTGGAGAGAGACATGGCACTGTCCCACCCCTCCAATCCAGATCCCCCTTTTACTCCGCCCCTCTCTATACAAGACCACACCTCCTTCCAAGCCCCTCCCCACTCATCAAACAGAGCAATGTTTTCATTTTTGGTTTTGGAAACAATAAAAGTTCAGCTGGTTTTTTTTTCCCCTTGTCTTGTGTTGTGGGCCTGTGCTATGAAACACAAAAAGAACCCTGTTTTCAGGGACTGGGATCATGTCAGGACAACTAGCGAAAGTTTATGCCACACTGAATTTGTGGTGGTCTTTGAGATTCCAGCAAGCAGAGTCTTGCGAGACCTTAAAGACTGCAGGCTCCCACTCTGGAATTTGTTGTTTAAAATGCTCTTCTAAGCCCCGGGGTAAGTATATTGTCACCGAACAAATGTTAATAGCCATCTCCCATCATGCTGGTGGGAACTTGAGTCCAACAACACCTTTTTTATTATTGGATTATCACAATGCACTGCCCTTGAAGATGATTCAGAAACTAAACTAGCCCAAAATACAGCAGCCAGAAACTGACTTGGGTTCTGCTTGGATCTCATATGTTGCCAGTTCATTTCTGGGGCCAATTCAAGGTGCTCACATTCATGTGTGAAGCCCTAATGCAGGCATCCCCAAACTGCGGCCCTCCAGATGTTTTGGCCTACAACTCCCCTGATCCCTAGCTAGCAGGACCAGTGGTCAGGGAAGATGGGAATTGTCTGAAACATCTGGAGGGCCGAAGTTTGGGGATGCCTGCCCTAATGACTCAGGCCCCAGCTACATGAAAGACCACCTCCTTCCCTACAGACCCTCTCGAGTGCTAAGAGAGGCAGAGGGACCATCTTGGTAGTTCCTCTGCCCTCAAGAGGCTTGTGAAGCAGTAGCTCAGGAGAAAGCATTTTCTATGGCAGCCCTTTAGTTGCGGAACTCCAGACACAGGCATTTATGGCACGTTTATTTTTGTTTCTGGTAACTGCAACTCTTCACCCTGGCTTTTGACATTTAAGGTGTATATTTTTAGAACCCACCTTAATTCTGTAGTGGTAATTTGTTTTAAACTGTTTGTAGAAATGTGTTTTGATGTTGTAACCCACCTTGTGGCCCCGAGGTAAATAAAGGGTGGGAAATAAATTTTGACCAAACTGCAGGAGGCAGTGGAAGACAGGAGTGCCTGGCGTGCTCTGGTCCATGGGGTCACGAAGAGTCGGACACGACTAAACAACAAATAAATTGTAACATCTTGGCCACAAGTTCCCCATCCTTCATCTACAGTGAAACCATAAGCTGGGTAAACTGCCATAGTTCCATCATTCTCAAAGGACCTGGGAATGATGTTTTAGCAAGGGAGCTAGGCATAGCTAAGGGCTTACCTGTAATCCATCTGGTATAGCATTTAAAATTACAGTAAGCCTGCAACACACACGGAAGTTGCATTCCAATGATCCCGCCTAAACCCAAAATCACGTATAGCCAAAACACATGTGTACAATGGTAGGTAAGATTGCCAAAGTTCCCCCACCCAGACACCCAGCCTTTTTCGGCTCCCTTTTTACTTTTCCTTGCCAAGTGCACAAAGCTAAAGATAAATGTGTGTAAGTTGCAGGGTGACACTACTTGGAGAAAGCCTTGTTTTAAGATCTTTCAGCGCGGCTAGTTCCCAAAACTTTCAAGGATATTCTTCATGGTCTTCAAGCCGCACATTTTGTTCCCCAGCCACTGGACCTTTATTCAAAAAATTGAAATAAAACGGCAGTTTTGAAAGTGGAAGTGGACCTCTAGATGGCACTAGATTCCCATCAGCCATCCAGCATAATCAATGGTCAGGGATGACAAGAGTTGCCATTCAACATCTGGAGGGCCCCAGATTTTTCTTCCCTAAGGGTATTGGTTTTTAATTTACTGGTCTTTTAAGATTTCACAAGGCTTTGCTGATTTTGATGGAGCAGACTAACGCAGCAAAACCCTTTGCAGCTCGTTAAAGGGTTCCTACCACAGAGCATTATTATCTCTTTGCAAGTCCATGGGGTTCCTTGTTAGTATTTCATACAGCCTCAAATTCTGTCCCATTTAACTTACCTGAATGTGTAGATCACCTCTGCACTGAGCTCCTAGCAGTGCACTAAAAGCTATTATTCTTTTTCTGATCGGGAGGCACCTTGGGGTAGCACCCCCTTTCTTTGTAGAGTATGTATGTGGAGTGCTAAAATAGCTGCAAGGTAAGAAAAGAGGCTGGTGACGCAGGTGGCGCTGTGGGTTAAACCACAGAGCCTAGGGCTTGCCGATCAGAAGGTCGGCGGTTCGAATCCCCACAACGGAATGAGCTCCCGTTGTTCAGTCCCAGCTCCTGCCCACCTAGCAGTTGAAAAGCACGTCAAAGTACAAGTAGATAAATAGTTACCGCTCCAATGGGAAGGTAAATGGCATTTCCTTGCGCTGTTCTGGTTCACCAGAAACGGCTTAGTCATGCTGGCCACATGACCCAGAAGCTGTACGCCGGCTCGCTCGGCCAGTAAAGCGAGATGAGTGCCGCAACCCCAGAGTCGGCCGCAACTGGACCTAACGGTCAGGGGTACCTTTACCTTTACCTTAAGAAAGGAGGCTATTAAAAGTACCCATCTAAAGCATGGCCGGAAAGCAATCTCATCTGTGTTAGGCTCTCTCATTTCAGACCCAGCAGATTTGCAAGAATGGATTCCTATTCAAGTATATGCCATTCAATGTGCTTAAAAGAACAGCTCTTGCTTTATTTTTTTAAAAAAAATTCATAGAATCGTAGAGTTGGAAGGGACACAGAGGGTCATTTAGTCCAGCCCCCTGCAATGCAGGAATCTTTTTGCCCAATGTGGGGCTGGACCCCACAACCTTGAGATCAAGAGTCTCATGCTCTACTAACTGAGTTACAGGTGAAACTTGGAAAATGAAAAATGCATTTATTTCAGTAATGCAGCTTACTATTTTTTTTTTACAAATGCTGTCTTTTGGAAATTCCACAGTAATAAAACAAATAGTTACAATAATACAAAAATAAACATCGCTATTACATTTCATTAATTACATTCCATTTAAAATTGACCCGCCTAATGACAAATAATTACAATTACAACAAATAAAGGCTTGACATATCTTGCTTCGCATGTCATGCATCTATCTCATATATTGGTTTCACCTTTTAAGTTGCGTTACTGAAAAAAATGCACTTTTCAACGATATTCTAATTTTCCCAAGTTACACCTGTATATTTGCACATACACTCTTTCCACATCTGGCACTGAACATCTGGAGAGAAGGATTCAGGATACTATTCGGACGGGGGTCTTTTGTGGAGCAATTTCATGACAGAAATCTACTCCTAAACAAACATGTTAATGTGGCTGGGTAGATTGGTGGTAGCCTTAACCAACTGTCCTGTTGTCACTGAAGGTGTATATCGGGGATGGGGAACTAGGCCACGGGTTGTTGGACTACAAATTCCATCATCCCTGACCATGATCAAGCTGGGTGGGAGCTGATGGGGCATATCTTCCCTATCCCTAGATTATGTGTTGGGAGGCAGAGAAGAGAAGGTTTCTACAGCCCTCGCTTTCACTTCCAGGGCTCGCTTTCACTTCCAGGGGGTAGAAGCCTAAGTCATACATAGGAGGAACAAACCACCAGGTGGTGTTAGAACAGTTTTAAAAGCAAAAGATGGTTGGGGAGTCATTTTGAGGCGTGCTGATCTAGAAGCTGGATTCAAACCGCCAAGCCTTGTCAAGAACGTCAAGTTGTTATCTCTTGCCTCAGCCAACCATCCTATGACACCTCACGGACTTGTTGAAGAGATTAAAAAATAACAACTATGTATGCTGACTGCATTAAAATAGAGGGATCAAGCAGAGGGGATAGGAGTGATTCAAAGCAGGGGACGTTGGTGAGAAATACAAACTTTGTTTTTAGATGATGTGTGTTGTTGCACACTAGCTTAAAAGAGACATTACCTGCTTCGTGAATGAAGGGAGAGTTGCCCCTTTCAAGGTGGCATTAACCAGATCCAAGTTTTGTAACTGGTTTTTTTAATTAAAAATTGTCCAATTAAACAGGGCCATGTTGTCACTGAATTGGCAGTGTTTGTTTTTTATCAGTTGTGGCTGCAATCCTGTGCGTGCTCACCTGGGAGGAAGTCCCACAGAAATCAATGAGGCTTCCTTCGGAGTAGATTTATATAGAATTGCACTGCAAACCTTGAAGCCCCAATTCACCCTTCCTCCGAGGAGCTTAGTGCGGTGTGCATGGCTCCTCCCCCTGCCGTTTTAATCCTCGTAACAATCCTTCGAGGTAGGTGAGGCTGAGAGACGATCCCTGGCCTCTTTCTGTGAGCTTTAGGATTGACTGGGGATTTGAACTCTGGTCTCCCCAGTCTTAAGTCAATCAATAGTTCCTCCAGGGGGCCAATGAACTACAGCTCCCATCAGCAATTACCACTGGCACTTGCTGGCTGGACTGATGGGAGTCTGTCAAAATCTGAAAATATTTTTTTTTAAAAAAAATAATAGTAAAAAAGCAATTTTTCTTTTAAAAAAAAGAAGAAGAGAGGGGGGCTTTAATGATTGCAAGTGCAGAAGTGAAGGGTAACATTGACTCCACATGAACTGACACAAAATTAGCAAGTGCATTTTTATATTTCAAATGCCAAGTTTCTGGTTTGTAGCATCTCCGCCCGAGTTAACAAGTTCCCTTGCAGCGCTGCCGTCGGTTGGGAGACCATGTGGTTGACTTCATGCAACGAGGCATGTGGGTAGAAGACGTTGGTTTGGTTTCGAATCAACCATGTCACGGAACAGCTAAGATGGGAGAACAACGTCCCGGTTGGGTGGCAGCAGTTTACTGTAACAGTCGGTGTCTGTGCGAAGGGGAGACTCACCACAAATGGTTAGCATGGTCTGGGCCCCTGTGCTAATGTCTTTTAAAGGCACAGCTGCGTGACCAAGCTGTGTGACAAGAAGCTGCAGTCCTCGTGCGACTCTGAAATCCTTCAAGTATACATTACTGAGTTATGTATCCAGGCTTACTTGGGAGAAGGGTTGCCATAAGTCCAGGATTTTCCGGAAATATCCAGAATACTGCAGTTGGCAACAGTGTCCTGGTGGAAATCGGTAACAAATGTCTTGGAAAAAACAGGCATATGGCAGTCCATGTCGTCAGTGCTGTTTTTGCCGATTTCCCATAAAAATAGCTCAAGAAAAGCTCAACACCTTTTTTTGTCCGTAGTTTCACTGTTTGAAATATGGCAACCCCTCTTGGGAGTAAACCTCATTTAACACAGTGGGCTTGTTTGAGTAAACCAGTTACAGGATTGGAGTGTACAACTGCAATAGGCTTTCAAGCCAAATTTATCCTGTGTATTCACAGTAGCGTTGTAGAAGCATGGGATTTCGTTCTGGGAATCTCTGCTTTTGGGGTTCCCCCCCACCCCCAATAAAAGCAAATATCGGGTCCTTAAGGTTACAAAAGTAAATGGTGAAAAGTCATGGGTGATGCTTGCTGCAATATTTTACCGATAAATATTTCCAGTTGTTATGGAGCTAGATGTTGGTACTGGGTGTTGCTCCTTGCCCTTCCTCAGGCCTAGCAGATAAAATTATGTCTAAACAAATGCATGCAAATGTAGTTAATGAATTCAAGTTGCATAATTCACCTATTCTTGAGCAGAAGTAAACCCACGTGGCCACAGCAGAGTGGGATTTAGCAAAATTCAGGCAATAAGCTACACTAAAATGATAATCCTATACACAGTGTCACTGCTCCAACACCCTACTGACAGGGCAGGATGACTCAAGAAACAAACAAAAAAAGTCTATGCTGCACAGGGCTGCACATATCCAGTTCACAAAAATAATATGCTTTTCAGACTCTTTTCGAATTCCTATGCATCAAACGTTTGGTGGAAAATATTTTTCATCTACATTGTATCTTCCCCACCCTTAATGACATTTTGATCTGGGGGACGTTAGCACATCCTCAGTACTAAATTGCTCTTAGGGTCCAGTGTCACCACCCACAACCATTTTCTGGAGGAGTCTGAATTTTTAGGACTTCTAGCTTGCGGAACCCAACGCCTTCTTTGACATATAAAGTGACACCACCTCCAGTACATCTTTTATCTTCTGTGCCCACGGGTCCTCTCCATTCTACCAGGTTTCTATGGTACCTACTATAATGATGCCACCCTGTAAGACTCCAGTTCATCCATCTTGGCTCAGAGGCTTCTAGTATTACCATGAAAAAACCACTTGTATACAGTATCCTTCTTCATAGAATCACAGAATTGTAGAGCTGGAAGGTAAATTAGTCCAAGCCCCTGCTACGCAGGAATATCAACTAAAGCATCTATGACAGATGGCCATCCGACCTCTGCTTTAAAAAACCCAAGGAAGGAGACTAGACTGCTGTTGGTTGCCTAGAATTGCATTAGCCTTTTTTGCTGCTGCATCACACTGTTGACTCATGTTCAGTTTATGGTCTACTCAGATCCCTAGATCGTTTTCACATGTACTGCTGGAGAGCCAGGTGTCCCCCATCTTTTTGCAGCTGGTTATTTCTGCCTATGTGCAGAACCTTACATTTGTCTCTATTGGAATTCATTTTGTTAGTTTGGGCCCAGTTCTCCAATCTAGTCATGAATCCCTATTCTGTTTTCTGCTACCGCTCCCAGGTTGGTGTCATCTGCAAATTTGATGAGCATCCCCTCAATTCCTTCATCCAAGTCATTTATAAAGACATTGAACAACAACAGGACCAGGCAGAACCTTGTGGCACCCCGCGTGTCACTTTTCCTAGGACGACAAGGAACCATTAGTGAGTACTCTTTGGGCTCAATTAACCAGCTACAAATCAGCTTAACAGTAACCTTGTCCAGCCCACATTTTACCAGCTTCTCTGCAATAAGATAATGGAGGACTTTGTAAAAAGCCAGATTTAAATCAATATACACTACGTACACAGCATTGCCCTGATCCACCCAGCTTGTAACTCTATCAAAAAAAAGATGAGATGTCTGGCATGACTTGTTTTTGAGAAATCCATGCTGGGTCTTAGTATTCACAGCATCCTTTTCTAAGTGCTTACCAACTGACTGTTTTATCTGTATTAGCACCTTTCCTGGTATCAGTGTCAAGCTAAGCAGTTGGTAGTTACCTGGGTCTTCTCCCCGGACTCCCACACCCCTTTTTGAAGATGGGGACAACTTCAGTTCGCCTCCAGTCCACATGGACCTCACCCCATCTCCAATAATTATCATAGATTATAGACAGAGGCTTTGAGTGCCTTTGGAACTTGCAGTTCGCCCCATGGTGTTTTGCTCTTTCCGAATTGCTATCCTGTGTCCCTTGCCCTTGCCATGGCTTCTTCTACACCTCCCCCATTAAAATGTGCATCACTTTTATCACATTCATCCCAAGGGGAAATGTGTTCCAAACTGGACCCACAGTTCCTGTCAGCTTCCCCACCCCACCTCCACCCCACCCCCAAAAATCATAGATCTGCAATTGTATTTCTGTGCTTATCACCCAAGTTTGATCAGGATGCTTTAAATTTTCTGAGCCTCCAAACACAGCATTGTACCGATTAGCAAACTGCTGTCACCACAATTTATTATCCCCCTTGAGAGGTTATGGGCTCTCTTTCCTTGCAGGTTTTCGAAACAGAGGCTGGATGGCCATCTGTCATGGCTGCTTTAGTTGAGATTCCTGCATTTCAGGTGATTGGATTAGATGACTCTGGAGGCCCCTTCCCACTCTACAATTCTATGATTCTCAGAATCCACTGCAAATTCTCAGGGTGCAATCTGTAGTGCGGTTCAATCTCTCGCTCGCTTTTCACACGCTCGAGATCCAGCTGCGGGTGCTGGGGAGGGAGGGGGAAGAGATGCAAGCACGAAATGGAGATGCACAGCAGGCAGAACGCCAGGAAAGTTTCAGAACAGGTCACTGAGTCTAAAACGCTAACAGGTGACAACTGCCCATCCCCCCACAAGCACATAACTGAACGTCTTCCTGCAAGTAGCCGAAGCCACAGGCCGACCACATCCTGCCTCACAAAAATGGCGCCAAAGGCCTCGCCCTCCCCTCCCCCTCCGCCCTTGGTGTGTTTCTGCCCATATAAGGCAATCAATGCAGCGCTACAGCTTGCCCCACAGCCTACCATGGGAAGTCAAAGCTCAGCAGCCTAGCAACAGCTCAAGTCTGCCCCACTTGGTGGCCAGAAGGTGTGGGGAGGAAGAATCTAGTCGGTAGGTCGGAGCGAGGAGGAAAGGGAGGTGCAGGTCTGGGAACTGGGACTCCTGGTTTTCTCTGCAGGAAATTTTGTGAAGCTAGGAGTTGAGGTTCTCTGAGAAAGGAGAGCTTCAGGAGAAGAGAGTAAGAATGAAGGAAGGGTTCAGACTTCTGCTTTCTTTAAAACTAGTATACATGCCCAGCTCTGCAAGGGAAGGGTTAGAGAAGGAGCAAGTAGGGGGGGTGAATGACCCAGGATGACTATAGAATTCAGTAGGCTTGCACACGCAGAACCGTCATGCTCATCTCAAAACCAACGGCCCCCCCACACACACACCCCTTGCCAGCGGCCCCTTATCGCTCGGAGAAGATCAGTTCTGTCGGATAAGGGTGGGTCCTTCCTGTCTCATGAGGTTAAAAAGAAAAGAAAAAGCTACTGAGATGGTGGCAGCAAATCTGCCTTCAAATGATGAAACAGCCACCTCCTTCTCCAGGGCAAAAGCAAGCCGAAGAAATGCGCAAACAAAAGCTGGTAATTGGGTGGTGTTCAAAGAAAAACCCCTCCACCTAACTTTGACTGCTCCATCTTGAAGAAGTAGCAAATTTTCCTCCATTCCCTGCTTTTCTGACCCATTCTGGCTCAAATACTATATGTGTTGGAACCTGCCCAGAGTGGCTGGGGGAACCCAGCAGGATGGGCAGGGTATAAATATGATGATGATGATGATGATGATGCTTTAGAAGACACACACACACATGTCCTTTTTTCAAAAGCTGCACCTTACTCCAGCATTTTTTATTATTATTTTTGCTTTAACCACCGCCCCCCTGGAGTTTTTTGTGCCTTGTGCCTTGAACTGGGTAGCCATATTTATTCTGTCCTTGAAAAGGGGCTCATGGCCATTGATCATCTGAGTCCTTTATTTATTTATTTAGTTAGGTTTTTTGGGGGGGTTTTGTTTTTTTTAAAAAAAAAAAACACCTTCCCATCTTTGTGGCACTAGCCTTAGGAGGCAACTTCTCATTAGACTCATTTCACAGATGAGAACTGAAGCAAAGAGAGAGTGACTTGCCCAAGGGCACAGTGCGAATCCTAGGAGGGTTGGGGGGATCTTAGATCAGGGGTCAGCAACCTTTTTCAGCCGTGGGCCAGTCTACTGTCCCTCAGACCATGTGGTGAGCCGGACTATTTTTTTTGGGGGGGGGGAATGAACGAATTCCTATGCCCCACAAATAACCCAGAGATGCTTTTACATTCTACTCATGTAAAAGCACACTGATTCCCAGACCATCCGTGGACCAGATTTAGAAGGTGATTGAGCCGCATCCAGCCCACGGGCCTTAGGTTGCCTACCCATCCTCGTTCAGGTCTCTTGCCTATGGGGCCACTCCAGCCTTGGGCTCTTAAATCCTCCAGATATACACCTTTATATACAATATCCCAGCTGCACTTCTTTTTCCCCCAAAAAAAACCCTGAAATTGCTTCTCTGAGGAGAGGGGGGGAGGAATGTTTCTAAGAAAACGATGAAACTGCAGCTGGCTCTGGTGACAGTCCCAGCGACAAGTATGCAGGGAGTTGAAGTCCCTTCACCCACACCCACCCCAACATTCACTCACTTTCTCAGGTTTTGATTTGAGCCCTTGCTGAGACCACTCTGCCCTACCCGCCCCACACTGGCCTGCCCCCCCCCCCAAGTTTTGAGAGAATGGGGAAGTGAAGGGAACGGTATAACTGGAGAGGAAGCAGGTGGGGTTTCTGATGGGGATGGGGAGGCTTACAAAGGCAGGCCTTTTTTAGCTCAGCCAATAAAGCAGAAATTTGAAATCCTGGGGGGCTATGCACCCATGACATCTCCCACCCGGGTTGAGAGGCTCAAGTGGTAACTGCAGCGTTAGCCCTAGAGACAAACTCCTAAGAAGAGCCCGCTGGGAAGCTTTTGGATTCATTAGAAAAGTGCCTCCAGCAACATTGTGCAGCTTTTAATGTTAAATTATTTTCATACATATATCCCAATAAAAATGACTTTAGAAGAGGTATTCTTAACCCCCCCCCCTCCCAATCTTCAGCGCAACAGGAAATGGGGCCCCAGGAAAAGTATTGTGGGCATCAAATAACAGTACAGTGGTACTTCGGTTTAAGTACACAATTGGTTCAGGAAGTCTGTACTTAACCTGAAGCGTACTTAACCTGAAGTGAACTTTCTCGTTGAAAGTAATGGAGAGTGGATTAATCCGTTCCAGACAGGTCCGCGGAGTACTTAAACTGAAAGTACTCAAACTGAAACGTACTTAAACCAAGATATGACTGTACTTGCTGTTCGGAAAAAGCTGGTTTTCTTCATACGCAAATTAATGCAGACTCAATTAATCCGTATCAGCTTGATGACTCATTGGCAAAGTTACCGTATCCATTTCAATTTACTTACAAGAAATTCTTAATAAAATAAGAAATGTTTCTTTCGTCAGATGCAGTCCTACTCTTAAGTCCTGCCTGTTATGCAACACAGTCAGCCTCTTTATGGGGCCTGCTCTTTCTCAGCAGCCTGAAGTTAAGCAAGTGGTGCTTTCCCCATCATTGTATCTGAAGGCTGTGGGAAAAGCCTCAGTTGCTAAATGCCAGGATGCTTTAAGGACACACTAGGACAAAAAAAATTGAGGGGGGGGGCACGAGAGAGACACTCTGAGAATGCCCTCCCCTAAATTCTCTATCATTTATGCTGTGGTAAAAAAGGGGAGGCAAGTGAATTGTGGGGTGGGAGATTTGTCAGGGTTGAAGACCAAATTCTAAAACAATTTCATGTTCTAAAACAGGCATGTACCTGAGGTAAAATTGCCTTCAAACAACCAAACTGGGCAGCCAAACCTTAAAACTAGAAGAGCTTCACCTCCCTGCCCCACAAATCCCCCAACACTTTTTGGGAGCCAATAGGCTGCAAAATGACTAGCACAGATGGCAAGGGAAGGTTAATAACATGGCAGAGTGGGGAGACTTGCCATTTTTGTGACCTTTTGTGGCAGGCTGCTGCTAGACATTCACCTGCTCTTTAGAAAACAGGGTCAACAAGGCTGCTGAGGCAGCGACAGCCGCAGGGAACAGCAGCAGTCAGTGCTGGGTCAATAAGGATGAGAGTGGAGGAGATGGCAACCCTGATGGGATCCACCTAAGGGGACAAGATGAGAGATCAGAAACTAGAGGCCTCTTCCCTAGTTAAATCCAGCCCTTTGAGGGGTCTGATATGCCGCCAGCAGCACTAGTTGCCTACAGAGAGGTGTGACGGGAAAGGCAAATGTGGGCAACGGGACTAGCTGGGGATGGACCCTGACTCACCAGCCTCCCTCCCTCTATGTGCCCCCTAACAAAGGGGACTATCTTAATGGGGCTGCTTCTAGGTTTTTTGGGGGGTCCCTGGGGAAAGGACCCTCTGGAGGACCCCCTCATCCACCACTGGGACCTGGTGGGTTTATCTGGCAATGGAGACAGCAGCATGTCTCCAGCAGTGCCGGGCAGCTGAGTCAAGCCTCCATTTTAGTTTCTCACAATGCCCCCAATGTGGCATCACTACAGAGCACTGTAGGATATTTAAATGGTGGCTACACTCAGCTCCCCACCGCACCCCAGAAGCATTGTCTGGAGTGCCAGGCCAACATGTTTTTGTTTTCTTAAACAGGGAACAAAGGCATGTGTCCGCAATGGACGCTACCGAGATGTTGTGAACTCAACAGCTCCCTAAGGACACCAGGTGTTGAAACTCACCCAACTGTTTAATACCGTTTAGCCTGATGGTGCCTGCTTTGAATGGCAGCAGCTCTCTCCTGAGTCCCAGGGCAGAGGTCATTTCCAACATCCACTACCTCAGAGATGGGGAGCCTTTGGTCCTCCAGGTGTTACTGGGCTTAAGCTCCCATCAGCCCCAACCAGTATGGCCAACAGTCAAGCATGATGGGAGTTGGACCACTGCAATGCCAAGAGGACCACAGGTCCATCCTTGTTACGAGGTCCTTTCAACTGGAGACGGCAGAGTTTGGATCTGGGACCTTCAGAATGCTCTACCACTGAGTTATAGTCTCTCTTCCCAAAGTAGAGGCTCAGAAGCAAAGATGAACCAGATGATATCAAACTGCAGACTGCTTTTAACGTAAAGTGGTTGAGGAAACAGGAGGGTTACAAGGCTTACAACTGCTTAGCTCGTTTTTGTCCTCCTTGCTAGGTCCACCAACTTCGCTCATGTTAAAATACCACACACACACACACACACACACACACACACCCCGCAAATAAGCCTCTCTTCCTAAGCCCCCTCTCCCCAATTCTTAAGCAGCTGTGTGACAGGATTGTGACCTTGGGCTGTTGCCATGTGGGTACAGCAAAGGCCTTACTGAGCAAAGGAGACTGTGAATTTGAGGGGAAGGGGGAGGAGCCTGAGCAAGGCAGACTACGCATGAGACAAGAGACAGACCGATGTGCGAGCCTGCCTTTGCTTTTCCTCTCTCAGGCTCTGGGCAGGATGTGGTTGCCCCGTCTCTCTTCTGACAAATGTTTCTGGGTCTCTGCAGTTCCCTCTCCCAGGCTAAGCTGAAACTCCCTGCAAAGAGGGGAGAACACAAGCATATAGGGCAGGGTGACCTAATATGTGTCAAGAACAGAAGTGCCTGCTGACAGAGCCATCTAGCCAGGAAGAAGTTTCTAGAAAGCTTCCAGGCCGGGCATAAAGGCAACAGGTCTTCCTCACTGTTGACACATCCTGCTGGCACACACACAGCAGCAGTCATTAACTGGCATGGACTTATATCTCCGTCCATGGAGATTCTGTTTACCCATCACCACCGCTCTATGAATTGGGGCTGTTCTGAATCTCCTGCCAATCAGATTGAGAGTGCCTCCAAATTATTGTGTTGAAGGGGGACAAAGAAACAAACTTTATTTCCCAGGTGGACAGTACAAATTTCATTAGCCTCTGTCCTATCTAATCTAGAGAAACACAACACTCTAGCCTTCTTCATACCGCAAGTCTAAATAATGGAATTTGCTCCCAGAGAAGGCAAGAGACTGACAAAAACTTGGGTGGGTTCCAAAGAGAATTAAACAGATTCGTGCATAATAAGGCTACCAATGGCTACTAGCTACAATGGCTATGTTCTCCCTCCACTGTCATAGGCAGCATGCTTCTGAAGACCAGCTGCTGGGGAGAAGCTGTTACACTCAGGTCCTTCTTGCAGATTGCCTGTAGGCATCTGGTTGGCTATTGTGAGAGGATGCTAGACCCCCTCCTTAACACCTGCATACTCCCCACTGCCCCAAGGTCTGACGAAGCCCTTGGCAAGTTCCACTTGTTCCCTCTGATAGCAAATTCTGTCACCCCGGTAGGACTAGCGGTTCTTCAAGTCAAGTTGGGACCCACTGCTAACCGCCAGCAGACCCTAATGCTTCTCCTTCTTCCTACTGCCAAGCAGCAGAACCTCTGCTCAGCTTACACTTTCCCTCTGAGTGGCAAGACAGACATGTGCCAGAGGCACAAGACAGGAAAGTGGGCAGCCGAACAGTGGGGAGTGAAGAAAACACTCTACCTCGACATGTACTCTCCAAGTGGTGATACAGAAATGGCCCAGAGGTAGGAGGCAGGGCAGCAGAACAGTAGGGAGTGAATAATGAGTGCTTCTCAAGAGAGGGGGACAGAGAACACCTCACCCAAGCCAGTTCCTCCAGAAAAAAAAATGCCTGAAGTTGACATTAGACCTCAAGACAGCAGAGGGGTGAAGCAGACCCACCCAAAAAGCACAGCAGGTTCTGGAGAACACATGCTAGATACACTTTTAAAAACATTGGACATGGGAACCAATTTAACATGCATGTCTGTTTATCATGTAGCGCAGGGCTGGGGAACCCTCGACCCTCCAGCTGCTGCTGAACTACATCTCCCATCAGCCCCAGCCAGGGTGGCCAATAGTCAAGGCCAATGGGAACATGCATTGTTCCTCTTCTCCATTTTCTCCTCACGACAACCCTGTGAGGGCTGTTAGACTGAGACAGAGCAATTGGCCCATGGTAACTCAGCCAGCTAGCTTCAAGGCTGAGTGGGTGTTAAAAATGAGGAAGCCCCCATGCAAATCTTAACACTTGAATCCCCACTTCATGTGGGATTTGTCCCTAGATACTTTTCAGACAGACGAATACATTTTCTAATCATGTTGTTATTTTTTAATTTTTATAATTATGTCATCTCTCTTTGAACACATAACTGGAAAAGCAGGCTGTTATTATTATTAATTTTTTTAAAATGATGACTCGATACAAGTCACTGTCAGCCAGCCATCACACCCAAGAGTTTGCCAAATAGCCATAGCTTGGTGGTAGAGCTGAAGGTTTAACCCCTGGCAACTCCAAATAAGCCAGGAAAGACTCTTGTCTGAAATCTTAGGCAAGAGTGTTGCTGCCAGTAGGTGTAGATCACGGGTAGCTATGCTACGGCTCACCAGCTATTGCTGGCATGATTTTCCATCGCTACTTTGGAAAGTAACTGATGAGGGACACAACAATAAAAAAAGATTGACAGCAAAAATCATACCCTTGTTTTCACGGTTGATTTTCCTAATGCTTCTTTGTACTATTTCTTGAGAACAGCACACAGTGTTTACTTCCTACCTCAGAACAGGAAAATGCATAGAGGAGAGTGACAAAAAGGACTGGCAAAAGAGCAATTCATAAAACTGATTGCCTAATTCAAGTAATTATTTAATAGGGGTCAGGGGGTTGCTACAGTAGTACATGAACTCGTGAATTGGACTGAAACAAGTGACTGAGGAGAAAGCAGGGGAATGCCACCAACAGCACTTGGTAAAGAGAGAAGACAAATGAGTCTTAAAACCAAAGTAAGGCGACATTCTACTTAACCAGTACTTCACTCATTTTTAGAACTCACTACTGCAAAATGGTGTGTGGGGTTGGTCAACCATTTCTGTGGCTTCCACAAAGAAAGAAATAACCCAGTGATGATTAATCAAGGTGGCCGAGGCACCTAGCCAAGGAGTTTCCAAACTTTGCAATTTAGTCAGAAGAATAAAATCTCAGGTCCTGGAAAACCTCCCATTTAAGGCCTCTGCAACAGAGATTCCCAAACGTTGTCATGATTCGTTTCCACAATATGCAGCTGGGAGCAGTTTGATTCTGCTTTTAGCATTTAAAACCTTAAACAACTTGGGATCAGGCTACCTAAAGGGTTACCTCACCCCATATATCCCTGCCCAACAACTATGCTCCTCAAATGGTGTATTTAGTTTGTCCTAGAAACTGGGCTTTTGGTGTGGCCAACTCCAGCATCAATTCCCAACTTCATGATGTTTGGGTGCCTACTGAAGATATCTTTGTTTAACATCTTTGTTTAAGGCTTTCCATAAGAACCTGTAGGAATGGTTTCATTGCTTTCAGAGCCTGCAAGAACGGTTTTGTTTTTAGAATTTGTATTTTTTTGTGTTTTGTTTTTGTCTTGTTGCACACAATGGCCTCAGGCTGTAAAGTTGTTTTTATACATATGTAAAAGTAAGAATAAGAATTCAGAGGTAGAACCCTTTGCTTTGTATGAAGAAGGTTCTGTGTTCAATCTATGGATTTAACCATTTTAGAAGGATCAGGTGGCAAGCAATGGAAAAGACCCCTGCCCGAGACCCTGGATAGCTGTTGCCAGTCAGAGTAGACAAAACTGGGCTAGGCGGACTTTCTATGTTCTTTCTATGTTCTCATGTTGGTGGGGAAATGTTTAATTCCTCTTGCTGCAGAGCTATGGTCTGCTGCTGCTGCTGTCCGGATACCATAATTTTCATTTCCCCGGGGGTGGATTTTGCTTCTGGGCACCAAGAAATGGAAGTGACAGAAGCCTTTTCTCTCAGCTAGCCATAGCTCAGAAAATGGAATCACCCATGGTGCGTAGACCCTCCAGCCCTGCTAGATCAGCCCATTTAATTCAGCACCCTGCTTCCCAGGTATCAGCTAGATGTCTCTTGGAAGGTGCCCACAGGAAGGTACTGAAGGCAATAGTCCTCACCTGTTGTTGCCTCCTGGTGGCTGGAATTTAGTGGCCAACTGCTTGAGGTAAGGGGAAGGAAGTTCCACACAGGCACCAGCATGCCACCAAATGCCCACCGAGCTTCTCCAACCAGCCATAAAGCCTGACCTCACCATCCTTAATCCCTGCACTTTTCTCAGTTGGTCACAGCAGTAGACAGTTGGGGCCACGTGTTCTTATTACACTGCAAATGCCTC
The DNA here is from genome assembly GCF_965207765.1 of Zootoca vivipara. Taxonomy (NCBI): domain Eukaryota; kingdom Metazoa; phylum Chordata; class Lepidosauria; order Squamata; family Lacertidae; genus Zootoca; species Zootoca vivipara. The sequence continues at coordinate 33,318,575 of NC_142595.1, forward strand.
GGGAAGGGCAAAACCTTACTCTTGCTTTGGGGAAAAGAAGTAGAAAAACAGAGGTCCCAAATGCCTCAATACCTGACCATACTTTCTACTGCTTTCTGATGCAAGAAATGAATGGGTGCTTCTAGTTGTTAAAGGGTGAACATTTCAGCTTCTGCAAGCATCATTTCTTGGCTTGCCTAAAATGAAATAAATAAATAACCCCTTCTCCTCATCAGATAAGATGTCCTGGTAAGCTCTGAAAGCAACAGTGAGGGAAGACTGACTAATGTTATGTTGCCTAGGGGATGCGGGGTGTTTGTGTGAGTCTAGTTGCTGATTTCACTGAAGAAGCCAAGACAGGCCTAGAGAATCTCCATTCTCAATTGAGTGGTGGAACTGCAGTCTCTCCACTTCCTAATCCATTCAGCACACATGCATCATGGGAAACACAAAGTTGTACAATGCACAACAACAACAACACACACACCTTTAGCAGAGCAATCCCTGACAAAACTTCCGGCCGGATTCCAATACCGTTCTTGCTCATAAAGCAAGTTAAAGCAGGGAATTAGCCGGAATACAGACTCCCAAATTGTAGTTTCATGAGAAACTTACCGAGCTGGGCTTGGTGCCCACGTTTACCACAGAGAAGAGCACTTCCTCCTTAGAAAACGGAACTAGGGAGAACCTGGAATCATGTAATGAGATCTCATTGAATATGGGAGCAAAGCAGGGGTGGGAGAGGGAGGGGGTGTGCTTTTCCAGAAAGGGTGGTGGTCGAGGAGGAGGAGAGATGAGATATTGGAGTTCCAAGATCAGACCTCCCATAGCTTGACATTTATTTTGAAAAGGGGCCCCCAAGTTGGATTGGGGTGAGTATTTATGAGAGTCAGTGTGGAACAGTGCCAAGTGTTTAACAAGGCTTGGGATGGCTGGGCTCAAGTCCCCACTCAGCCACAAAGCTCTCTGGGTAGGCACTATCTCATCCTAGTCTACCTCACAGGGCTATTGCAAGAACAAAATGGGGATGGGGGTGTACAGTGGTCCAAGCTCTCTGGAGGGAGGGGTGGCATAATTTTTTTATAACAGATATAATAGTTTTGTAACTACTGTTAGTTTAGTGTACTATTACTGACTCCAATGTTGTTTTGTGATTGTTCTCTATCTTTTGAACCTTCAGGGGTGGAAAGGCAAGATATGTATTGCTTAGGCAAGTCAACCAAGTATATTACTCATTGAGTACAATAGATAATCGGCTCTCTGCCACCTACACTATCTTTTTGCACATACCTGTCCCCTAGCTAGTATTCTGCACAGGTCTCAAGATGGGAGAGCCTTAGGCTTCTAGGGGGAAGAAGGCATCCCTGAAGGCACGCTCTTCCATTGTCTCCCAAGACAGATGGATGCCAGCAAAAACATGGGATCAAGTCTGCCAGATAAGCTGATTTAGTCCTGCCCCCTACACCCAACACTGGCTAGCCAGGTGCCTCAAGGCCTATTGGGGGGATGGCTTTAAATGATTATTAGACAATTTAATGAAGGATAAGACTGTCAATGGCTACTATCAGTTGGTAGCAACTGCAGGTGGGCAGAGTGCTACTGCACTCAGATTCTGCTTGCAGTCTTGCCATGGGCATCTGGTTGGAGTAGATGGGCCATTGACCTACTCCAGAAAGCTCTCCTTGTTTTATTCAGGGAAATCTCTGATAACCATGCCAATTATGCCACCTTCAAACCAACAGAACGTTTTAGTGGATATATTTCTGCACATTATGCCTGCAGAAAAAAATGTGAGGTATGGTCCACAGATTTTACACAACCCAAGTTGAAGGGGGGGGGGAGAGTGTTCCAGCAATTATGACACCTTCCAGCTGTCACATATCTAGTCTTCTATCTCAGCCAACTTATTTTTCCAGTGCCCCCACACTTTCCAAAACCTTTACAAATGCACTACTCCCACCTCCAAAACTGTGTGATTTCGAATTGTAACAGGTTGGGTTAGGGTTGTATTCAGAATTAGGTGCAGACATGTATTAAAGAGTAGGCTCCCACATTATAGCACGTCACAAGCAGATGGCAGGAAGAATTAAAAAGAAGCATCTGCTAGAGAGGTCTGCCTAGTAAAAGGAAGCCATCATCTCAGGATTTGAGGGGGGAGCAGCATTCACCATTCCTATTCCCTTGCATCCAGTTTTCCCCGAGCCACTGCTTTTCTGTCTCTCCCTGCTCCCCAGAGAGTCCTGGAATTCTCCAGAAGCCTTATCATGGTTACTCAATGAGAAGTGTGGAAGAGTTGCTCAAAAGAGAGCTTGCCCATCTCAGACATTTGCACGTTGTAAGCTGTCTCATGTAAATAAAATTGAATTGAAGTTCCTTATATCAGGTTAGCCTCTTTGTCCACCTGTTATCAGGGCGGGTGTCAAGAGAAGAGCAGAATTAACTCACACGGTGGCAGTGAAGTTAACTCTCTTTAGTCAAAGAAACCAAACAGCTCAGGAGGCCAAGCTTAGTGAATATAATAATGCTTCCATGTAGATCAGGCATCCCCAAACTGCGGCCCTCCAGATGTTTTGGCCTACAACTCCCATGATCCCTAGCTAACAGGACCATTGGTCTGGGCAGATGGGAATTGTAGTCCAAAACATCTGGAGGGCCGAAGTTTGGGGGTGCCTGATGTAGATCTTGCCCCAGTGAGGCATTTGTGACGACTGAAGTTCCCTAAATCTCCTCCTCCTGGATCCTTCCTAAGCAATCCAAATCTCAGGCACCTTGTCTATCTTTGCTCTGTCCTCTTCCTACCTCTTCAGGTTCTGGGAGACCAGCAGGGAGGGCAGCTGGTTGCAACAGGAGAAGGAGATGCTCTGGCTTCTCCAGCAGCCTGCCTTGGCTCTGCCTCTTGACTCCCCTCCTCTCCAGCCTTTTACAGTGGTACCTTGGTTTAAGAACAGCTTAGTTTATGAACAACTTTGATTAAGAACACTGCAAACCCAGAAGTAGGTGTTTTGGTTTGTGAACTTTGCCTTGGAAGCAGAATATGTTCCGCTTCCTGTTGAGTGTATTCCATTTGTAAATTGAGTCCCCTGCTGCTATGGGAAAGCATGCTTTGGTTTAATAATGCTTTTGTTTAAGAACAGACTTCCGGTACGGATTAAGTTCGTAAACCAAGGTACCACTGTATTCTGAACTGCTCTCTGCCACAGACTCTTCCTGCTCACTAAACCCTCTTTATCTCCCAACACCTCCTCCTCCCAGTCTGCTCCCTCTTCTCCCTCTGACTACTCATCGTGGTCCCACAACCAATCCCCTGGCTCAGCCTTCTTCCCTTGGGATTTCTCCAATTCGTGCCTCAGACCACTCCTCTGCATCCAGCCAGTCCATGACACGAGTTGACTCTCCGGAGTCTGAGGCACTGAACCTGGAACCTTCAGTGTACAGTTTATGCACTCCACCACTGAGCTGTGATCCTTACCAATGAGCCAGGGCCTTGCATGAACCAAGAGGAGTGGCTAACCTGTGGCTGTCCAGATCTTGATGGTCTACTACAACCCCCAGCATGCCAGGGATGCTGGCCATGCTGCCTGCAGCTGATCAGCAAAGCAGCTTGCTTCCCCTGCCTTAGAACATCCATGGGACTCCATAGCAGATTTGCAAGAGCTCTTGGCAGAAAGGGTCTGAAAAACAACATTTAAAGGCCACTAGTGGGGTACTTTTGACCCTCCGGATGTTGCCGAACAACAGCTTCCAACAGTCTCTACAAGGCCAATGGCAGTAGCTGGAGGGACAAAAGTTCCCATACCTGCTGTAGGCATGCAGAGATCTGAAAAGGAAGGAGACCAGAAAGAAAATACAAGGGGAAAGAAACCAAAAGAAAAAGTTGAGACATACAGGATGGGAGAGGGTAGGAACAAGAGGCCTCTTCCAAAACCATGGCAATATCATGAAAAATTATCACTGGGCTCTAAGGAAAGCTGCATGGGGGTGTAGTGGTGGGGGAGAGCAAGGCAGGATATAGGATTGCTCAACAAAAAAGTTGCACAGAGTTTGTTTTTCTCTGTCAACTGAATTGCAGTCAAAACAACTCCTCATTCCAACAGGTTACCTGGAAATTTGATATAGGAACCTAGGAGTTTGATTATATCCCTCTCCAGATCTATCCAAGGCTGGTAGCTAAATATATGGTTGCATACCATAGCCTGGGCATACACAAACTCACATGCAGAAGTTAGTGTGCGAGGAGTATTTATACACACACATAATTATTCAAGGCAAGATACAGAAGTAGAATAAGCACAGTACCAAAAGGCACCATGAAACATATCCCAGCTGCAAAACTAACACAGTTGTAACCTAACACTACTGGAAGAGGAAAGACTTAGAATCATAGAATCATAGGAGTTGGAAGAGACCACAAGGGCCATCCAGTCCAACCCCCTGCCAAGCAGGAAACACCATCAAAGCATTCCTGACATATGGCTGTCAAGCCTCTGCTTAAAGACCTCCAAAGAAGGAGACTCCACCACACTCCTTGGTAGCAAATTCCACTGCCGAACAGCTCTTACTGTCAGGAAGTTCTTCCTAATGTTTAGGTGGAATCTTCTTTCTCGTAGCTTGAATCCATTGCTCTGTGTCCGCTTCTCTGGAGCAGCAGAAAACAACCTTTCTCCCTCCTCCATATGACATCCTTTTATATATTTGAACATGGCTATCATATCACCCCTTAACCTTCTCTTCTCCAGGCTAAACATACCCAGCTCCCTAAGCCGTTCCTCATAAGGCATCGTTTCCAGGCCTTTGACCATTTTGGTTGCCCTCTTCTGGACACGTTCCAGCTTGTCAGTATCCTTCTTGAACTGTGGTGCCCAGAACTGGACACAGTACTCCAGGTGAGGTCTGACCAGAGCAGAATACAGTGGTACTATTACTTCCCTAGATCTAGATTCTGCAATTCACTAAGAGCTTCTCAAAAGCCATTGGGCAGAAGTTTAACATTACCACAATCATTACACAAATAGAAGGGCTTATCCTAAATAAGAACATCTCGACTCACAGAGGGTCAGGTGGGGGGAGAGAAATAGAGATGGGACCCAGTGTGGACGTCTAAGAAGCATGTTCCATAGCATGGATTCCATTACAGAAAAAACTCTGCCTACACCTCAGCATAGCTTATTTGCACTACTTCGAAAAGTGCATTTGCAAAGCAGCGCACATGTGCACGCCCAGCACAAATTAGCACGCAGGCACTTTGTGAATGAGGAAGAGTATTGTGAGCTAGCACAAGTTCTCACTTCAGGGCCCTTATGAGATAACCTGGGGCAGCTTTCAGCGAGCCCTAGAGGATTTGGATTACGGTTCCCATCAGCTCCAGCCTGCGTTGTTGTCGAAAGCCTACATAGGACACCAGACTAGCAAAGGCTAACTTAAGGTAAGAAAGGGAGCGCTTTAAGCAATCTCATTTGCTCTCCCCATCTAGTAATGAGCTATTCAGTGAGACAGAAGTGTGGTGAGGAATGTTAGCAAGCAACAACATCCAGAAACCCTTGTGGGGAAACCCTGAGTTGACTGTATTGCCTCCCAAAACCATAAAACAGACAATCACTCATACACACCATCCAACTTCTAGGCCAAGCCCAAAGGTCCTGTCTATTTTAGTTTTGATGAGTGGGTTAGGAGCACAGCAGCAGATTTGCCCCTCTTTTGGCAACTTCCACACCCCTCAAGTTAGCTTTGCTTTAGGCATTTGAAGAGGGCCAGACACACACTTGCGAGAGGGTCAGAGCATGTGCACAGGAAAACCTGCATTTGAACACTGCATGGGTGAAAGAGCCCAGCCAACTGTTCCATGCCAAGGTCAGCCTTCGCTAAGCACTCATTCATATAAAGCACCCAATAGCACAGTCGTAGCTCCATGTCCCCAAACACAGCCCTGAAAGGGCCCCAGAGGTGCCTCCCCTTTCCAGCACCACCACCCCCAAAAAAGAAAGGGCTCAAGAGAAATTTGTTTCGGTTCCGTAGGATGTTTCTATAGTCAGGCCTTTGTTCCACATGTACACACCCTGAGCTTTACCAGAGGATGCAGGTGTCTGCGGGCCCCCCGGGACCCTTCTGCCCCCTTCGCTTTGCTGGAGGCAGACCTAGCCAGGAGCTGCCCCCACAAACAGATCAACCACAGCTCCTTGGTGCATCAGGTGGGAGGGGTGTGCAAGACTCAGGACAGGAGGGGGGGGGAGTGTTTGCAATTTCCTGCCCCAGTTCGAGGAGAGAGGCCTCTTGTCGTTTCCTGTGGTTTGGGGCAGGGAGGGGAGAGATAGCAAACAGTCATGTGATTATCTCTCTCCCCAAGTGGGAGGAGACACAAGGCGGGCTTGGTGTGGCAAGGCGTCTATAAATGGGCCAAGCACCGGCACTTCCATCTCTTGACTTCAGCTGGCGACTGGTCTCCCCGGCAGGCCTGGCAGATTGCAAGCAACCCAAGAGGTAGACTCCTGTGGGCTGACAGGATCCCTGGGCGGGGAGTTGGGAAGAGCGGGGCTACTTGACTGAAGAGTCCTGGGTTCTAGCTGTGAATGCAGGAGGGCAGGAAAGGGCTGTGCAATAAGAGATAAGGCGAATGAGGCTCTTGGAGAGAGCACGCTGCATCCGTATGCTGGGTGGGTGTTACGCTCTAGGACTCCCGGAGTTGTATCATCCTGTCTAGGAAGGAATAAGAGGAAGAATGAGGCTGGTGTTTGGGAGATGGAAGGATGGGGATCTGGGCCAAAGCTAATCTTAGTCCGTCTTCTTGTTTGAAGAACAAAACATGTATTTTTAAAGAGGGGCCTGAGGAATTGGGAGCATGCAGGGGTCTTCATCGGCATATACGCTATTAGTCCTAACTCCCCACCCCCCTCCTAAACAGGCTTAGACTGGGAAGTAAGAATAGGGAAGTTCCGAAAGATGTCACACGGGTGGCTTATGCAAAGAGGAAATATGGCGGCTGTGCACAGTCAGTGGGTACACATTCATGCTTATTCAGGCCCTTCACTGAAAGGGCGCTGTGAAATTTCAACATGCCTGCCCTCTACTGATAGGAAAAAAGATGAACACCTCTGTTCAAGCAAGCAACAGTTGGTTGAACTTGAAGCCATTTTCCTAACCTGTCCTCCTCCTCTCTCTGCTTTTTAGGGCAGTTCCTTTCTATTGCAGAAATGTGTGGAGTTTGGCAGGAATGCCCGTCCCAGCACCATTTGACCACAAGAGTCTCTTCGATGAAACATGAGCTGGTCTGGGATCATTGCCTGGAGGTCTTGGAGGACAGTTCCACTGCCATCGTGAATCTCGTTCCAAGAAAAGTCTATGGACCAAAGCAGTTGGTAAGATACGGGACATGGAGATCCTTTCCCCACTTTTGGAATCTAACTGGGGTTTTTTTTAGGTTACAGTATTTTCCATTTTAGAGCATGTGCATAGTGAAGATAAGGCCTCCTTCATGCTGTGCCCAAGATGTACTTACAAGCAGTGCTCAGAAGGAAAGCCGGGGGGAATTTTGCATAAAGGTGTTCAGGGTTGTGGGGCAAGTAACTAATGTATGAAGGATTCTGTCTTAACCCCAAACAGGAACTTGCATGAAAGGCGGGGGAGAGAAAGTAAGAGATAGAAAACAAGAAAGGCAAGAGATACAGAGTATAGATCAGCCTTCGCCAACCTAGTGCCCGCCATCTAGGCAAATGAAAGCAAACAGACTCCTAATGTCCCCTGAATACCAGTCACTATATTAAAAAACAAAACCTCATTAAGTTTTCTGTTAAACCAAATGGGTTGCATCCAACTAAGTTCTAATCAGAGTAGACCCACTGAAATTAATGAACCTAAATTAGTCATGCTAATTAAATTCAATGTGTTTGCCATGTGTAGGACTAACATTGGATACAACAACCCCCGCTATTGTGGAAGGAAGTTTCCAACTATTTCTTTGTTGCTCTCTTGAAATCAAAGGTATAGCCACATATTATTGCATTAAACTTAACAAATCATTTTGCATCTATAATGGGGAAAGTCTGACAGTGCAGTCCTATGTGTGTGTACTTAGAAGAAAGTCTCATTAAGTTTAATGGGCCTTATTGCCAGATACATGGGCGCAGGATTGCATCCTAAAGATTATGAGCAGTCTAATTCTTTGCCTGTTCAACTCAGAGTAAGTCCCAACTGCATTCAGTGGGGCTTACACCAAAATTACATAAACACATGATTGCCATCAAATTGAACAGAAAGCTAAACATAGACACAGCCATTTTATGCTGCTTATTACTGAACAGACGCTACAATACTATGGAATTTTACTCAGGAGTAAGTCCCACTGAAATCAGCGCGGCTTACTTCGAAGTAAACCTGCATAGAATTGGGTTCCAAGTAAGTGGTTCTTAAGGCCTGTTTACGCATTAATAGTTTTATCTGTTTAATCTTAGTTGAATCTATTTATCCTGCCAATTTATAGCAATATTTCCTTAAATTTCCTTAACTTATAAGACAATTATATGCAGGTATATTAAAAGGAAACCATTACACTGTATATAAATGGGTAAATTGTTCTATTGGTTGGGTTAAAAAAACCACCAACACTCCTGAGTTGCCAAGTTTGCTGCAGTTAAGTTGCCTAGTTCTTTTAGAACTGAAACACTACAAGACTAAGCCATTTCCACAAAACCTGTAGTTTATTTGAGATAAAACCTAGAATAAATTTTCCCACCCCAGCCTATTCTCAAGATAGTTTTGCAGCATAGCTGCCAAGTTATCCCTTTTTTTCAGGGATTTTCCATTATGCTGAATAGGCTTCCTCGCGAGAAAAGGGAAAACTTGGCAGCTATGTTTTGCAGAACATGAGCCCCTCTCAGAGTGCTATACATGGCTGGGCCCTGTGTTCAATAAGGTGCATTACAACCAAACTTCCTGACTTTGTAGCCTACCTGAAGCTGCAAATCCTGTATGGGAAAGGAGGTTCCAAGAATTCTGCTCAGTGTCAGTGGCCCTTTTTCCCAACCTTCACCTCTTTGCTCTACTAAGATCTACCAGGGTGAAAAGCAAGGTCTCGTTGTACCCCAATTCTGCAGAATTCTCTCAATTAAGAGACCTGCCAAAACTTCACATTATAATTTTTTTTTAAAGGACAGTACTTAAAACATTTTTATTTTAAAAAAATTATGCTTTGATTAGAAATACAATGGTTGTTTTAATGGGCTTGGGATTGCAGCTTTGTCCCTTGGGGATTGGGAAGGAGACAAAATACTTTTTAAAAATACACTTTCCTTTTCCTTATGGTAGCCTATATGGGCAGAGATCTAAGGAGTTACTTTGCCTCATGGAATGCATCTGTACTGACCTAGTTTTACATTTTAACACTTGCCGCTCACGCGCGAGCACACACACAAGATCCACCGGCATTACATTTGTCTCGCCCATTAAACTGGCACACAGCCTGCTAATCACTTGCATGTTTCTAGCAAGGAGGCAATTATTAGATGTATTCAAATTATTCAACCATGCAACTAGCTGGCACCAACTAGTTTCATGAGCTATTGGATCCTAGCCTTGAAAACCTTTAAATGTTTATAATTCTGATAATCAGTGGTGTGTGCGGTACAAAAAACCAGAACTATAGCTAACCCACATGTAAAATTGAAATTAAATGATCATAATATTTGGGGGGACCGGCTTTAAGAACAACAATAATTTGATATATAGTTATAGAAAGCCTCTACCCAGACCATTTTCTCAGTCTTCAAGGCCAATTGCTCATCTCTCTTAAATTTCATCAGAAATAGCAGAGACCTACTCCAGACTTGACAACATTTCTTTCTTTAACTCTCTCAGGAAAACATAAGATTTTTGGTTAAGGGGTTAAATACTAAAAAAAAAAAAAGCAATGCCAAAAAATTTCCCCTCAGCTAGTTTTATTAAAATGCTCTACTTAGTTCCCTATTCAGTTTGTCACCACTAGTGAAAAATGGTTGCGCTTTTCTCATAAAGCCACAGGAACAGGCAGTAAGTAACCTCTAATACAATGACCCCCAGTAAACTACCCTCTAAATTTAAACATGTGAGACAGAAGTTATAGCAAAGCAGAACATAGGATCTGAAGCAGCGAGGGAAACTATCTGGCAATCTTTTAGTTGAGTTATGGAGTTTCAAGTAGGGTACCTGGGTTTTGCCCTCCGCTCATACGCTGGGTGAACCAGAACACATATATTTTTATTATCAATTCTCAGAGCCAGCGAAGTCAGAGGTGGCTGGGAGTCAGATCCTCTGTTCCAAACTTTCCCAGACTTATTTGCCATTATGATTATGAATAGGTGAGTTACTCTCAATGTGCCCAGCACTTTAAAGAGCAGCAACTAAAATGCCAGTCCCTGCCCCAAGGAGGTTACAATCTAATATCTGACAAAGGGAAGGGCTGAGAGTGAACAAATGAAAAATATGTATCTGGCTTATTTGTACACACTTAGCTCTAAGATATGGGGATAAAGGGACCGTGCCAAATGCGTCACAAACAATGCGGGTTTTGAGGAGTGATTTGATAGAAGGGGTGGGGATGGGGACTTCTCATAGTTGTGCTGGGAAGAGAATTCCAAGCACAAGAGACAGCAAAGGGGAAGGGTAGAAATTGGATTATGGTAGCAAGAGTCCTCTGGGTGGTGGGATAAAAGAGGATGAACACAGAGGCATTTGCTCTGCCAATGCTTTGTGTTCCCCTTTTACTTTGGGCTCAGAACATCCCTGTAGGAGAAAGAGGGCAGGCTGAGGGCATCAGCAGCATGCCATCAATTGCCACATGAACTGGGTTCTCATTTGCCCTTTCTTCAAAGGCAGCCAGCTCCAATGACCAACTGAAAATCCGAACCATGTGCACTCGTTTTTGTTTCTTTCAGGTTTTTATCTGTGCATATGCCTTAAATGAAATTTTACCTTTCTGCAGAAAAAGAAAGGCAGGCCCCTTTTCCAAAGACAATGAAAGGAACCAGGCATGGAAGGAGAAGAAGGATAAAGGCAAGTAAGTATTTTGCAGGTGTAAAGGAGCTTTTAAATATTTACTACACTATTTTGCTGAACATGCAAGATTTGAGTCTCCTTCAGTTTTGTTCTCCGCTTCCTAATGCAGAATAAAGCCTTATGTAGTCTGTGAGCCCTATGGGAAAGGAAGAACGTTTTTTAATTCTGTAAAAACTGCTGTCTCACCCAAAACCCACAAGGCAGGGTAAGTCAAACCTCCCCTCCTGCTAGTATCTCTCTGTTATTTCACAACCAGGGAGCTGCCAGCGGGCGGGCGCAGGGGAGATTAAACGGGGTGGGCAGGGGTGGCGACCAGCTCACAAACAGCCAGCGACAGATGAAGAAGACGCCAAGACCAACCCATGACCAGCAGCTGCACTTTATGGACAGTGGACTCATCCATAAAGTAGAAAGCACTACTAAACGCTCGTGTCCAAGTGTAGTGTTTCCTACTTTATGGATGAGTGTACTGTGAGCAACGGAGGCAACAAGGAGGAGCAGAGACTGGCACAGAACCAGGGAAAGGGTGGAGGGGAGGGGAAGGCGGAAATGCCACGTGGCCATCCACAGGAGGGCATCATGGTTGAACACACACACACACAGTCTTAGCCAGACTGTCACTCAATTACAGACACATCTCTTTCCCCAAAATATAGTACATGACACTCCCAACAATAATGCTTGTAACATGTGACTCATAACTAAATCTAAGTAGGAGGTAGGGGTGGAGGACAAGACCTGGGGGGAAGGGCCCATTTATTGGCACCAACTAAGGGTGCTAAGAAGTTATTCTGCCAATACCCCCTTACCAACTTTGCTAAAATCTGTGCATGATACCGGTACCTTCTACCCTGCCACATACCCCTACCTGAATATGCTTTTAGAAAGTGGAAGGGTTTGGGAATTTGCTGGGGGCAGAGTAGGGGGTGAGTAAAATATCAGAATTCCACGATGCTTGGTACATGTGCATGGAAGCTGCCCATACATGTGCAAACACCCCATGACCAACATACCTTTAAAGACCTTCGTTGTTTGGGTAACTGTCTGAAGGTCACTAGCTGTGAATATGTGCTTGAAAGGAGAGGGGACAGGTATTACAGGATGTACTGTATGACCACTTGCATCACGAAAATAAACTTTCAACACAGTTGCATCTTTGTACTTATTTCACAAGGGTGGGGGAAGCTGTGCTTGGGAGAGAAGAAACAGGAGCAGAATTTCACAAGTGTATCTCATTTTTAAATTTTCACTTAAGAATCAGCACTACAAACTTTGCCAACCAATGCCATAATTTTTTTGGCTTGGCTCCAGAGCAAGTCACTCCAATTCTGATGAAATCAGTGTGGAAAGTTACTCATGAGCTAGTGACATCCTATTGGTTTCATTGTGAACGAAGTTCAATCAACTTACTCTGGATTCAAACCGTTACATGCAACCAATCCACTAATCCATGTACAGCTGAAAGCATCCTACTACTAAAGCAAATTCACAGCATCACCGCATGATACAGGCGAACGGGCACAAAAAATGAATCAGGCAACACAGAACCAAACTCTGGGGGTATTCTGCTCATCACTGCAAATCTCATGCAGTGAGATTCTTACTTTCCGTTTAAAACCTGTAGTCTAAGGCAGGAGTTTCCAAACTGGTCAACAAGCTTCATTCCACATTGTGACACTGGATTTGTGGTTTAGGATGGGGGACAGCACATTCATCACATTAAATATTAACACTGGTTCTTAATTGTATTTTATTGTTTCTCGTACAGTACTTATATTACAACCTGAATTTTATGGAATTCAGATTGTAATACAATATATAAGAAATTAAAGCAACTGTAAAAATACCTTTAAAAATAAGCATTTGGCACAGTGCATTACAGCTGCTATGGCAGGCAGAAAAATAATTAAGTAGTCTGCCACGATCCTAAGCAACTATCAAATGGTCCATGGGGATAAACACTTGGGAACCACTGGTCAAAGGCAAATTAATGGAAAAACAGGGTAAAATCAAGGTGGCAGTTGCAAGTAAGGCATGGACAGGGAATCTGCAGCCCTTCGGATGTTTCTGGACTAAACTCCCATCAGCCCACATTGCTAAGGTTGACAGGAGTTGGGAGTCCAATGAAAACATCTAGTGGGTCACAGGTTTCCGAATTCTGTAACAAAAGGATCAGAAAACAGGAAGGGGGAGTATATTACCAGAAGGGCTGAGAGGAATATTCTATTCCACCATTTTGAATCTCAGTCTTAAGATATTGCACTCAGCACTCCCACACTGACTTTGGAGCTACTTATGCCCTGAAACCCAGGCCAGGAATTTCCTGCCATCGGCTCCTGAAGGGACCCTCAATTGGCCAGAGCTGGGTTGGGACAGCCACCCGCCACCCATTCTTCTGGGGTTTATGAAGACCTGTCTGTCCCATGAGAAGGCAGAAGTGAAGACTAGTGTTTTCTTAAGCCAAATGATGGCTTACACTTACAAGTGTTTTCTTCAGCCAAATTATGGTCCCTTCCAAAGCTTGACAGAAGTTTCCTGGCCTAATAATAATAATAATAATAATAAATTATTATAAATTATTATTAGGCCAGGAAACTTCTGCTGTCAAGCTTTGGAAGGGACCATCATTTGGCTTAAGAAAACACTTGTAATTTCAGAGTTTCAAACCATGACAGGTGCCTTGATTTGTTACCATGGCACTTATTATACACACACTTATTTGGTTTATAATATAGAATTCCGTAAGTTAAGACCTCTCTGAACCCAGAAATAACTCCTTCACAGTGGCAAATATCCCCTTTTTAGAGACAGTGGCAGCAGCCCAGCCTTGGGTCCATTCCAGTCTGGCTTTGGACCTGATCACTGCCTTGGTTGCCCTAGTTGATTGCATCTGTCACAAGAGAGATATGGAGAGCAGTGTGATTTTGCTCATTCTCCTCAATCACCCAGCTGCTTTTGCTGCTGCTGACCACAGTATCCTTCTAGAGATGGGGGACACCATGCTTCAGGGGTTCCACTCCTAGTTCCAGGGCCATTTCCAGAAAGTACTTATAAGAGGCGACTGTTCAACACCCTGCAAGTTGTATTGTGGTATCCCACAGGGTTCCATATGGTTCCCTCCCCCATGCTACTTCACATCTGTATGAAGGCTTTGGGAGCTGTCGTCAGGTAATTTGGAGTGAAGTGCCATAAATATGCAGATGATACCAGCACTCGCTCTCTCCGTGTGTGTGGTTCATCTGAATCAGGAGCAGTGGTTGAGGTACTGGACTGGTGCTTGGAGGCGGGGATGGGCTAGATGTGGACTAGTAAACTAAAGCTGAATCCTGGAAAGACCAAGATGATGTTATGTGTCTCGAGTTCTCATGCCCGGGAGGTAGAGATGGCCTGGCCTAGACAGGGTTACCCTCCCTTGGAAGGAGCAGGTCCACAGATTGGCAATGTTCCTGAATTCAACCCTATCACTGGAGACTCAATTGAGTTGGGGGGGGGGCTAGGAGTGCCTTTTTCCAGCTACAGCTGGTTCACCAGTTATGACCCCTTTCGACTAAAACTTGGGACATTGCACTCCATGCTCTGCTAACTGGCTGCCCTTGGATACTACCCAAAAACTCCAAGTGGCACCAAATGCAGCAGCCAGATTACTGGCTGGGGTTCTATTTAGATCTCACATAACCCCATTTCAAAACAGCTACACCGGTTGCCAGTTCATTTCCAGGCCCAATTCAAGGTGTTCACAGTAGTGTTTAAAGCGCTAAATAACTGGCCCCCAATACCTGAATGGCTTCCTCCTTCCCTACACGCGCTGTCAGAAGTGAAGATCAGCAAAGTGGAGTCATACTATTTGTTCTACCGCCATCAGAAGCTCAGGGTGGTGATGGCCCTGGAGAGCATTCTCTGTGCAGCCTCTGAATTGTGGAACTCCCTTCCCACAGAGATGAGTCTGATTACTTCATTATATAGCTTTTAGTGAATGCTGAAAGGTCACCTCCTTACCCTGGCACTACGAACACACACACACAACAACAACAACAACAACAACAACAACAACAACCAAACAAACATGGAGTCATTTCCAACCCTAGAATTCTATGATTCTTTGTTTTTAACATTGTGCTTTAATTGTGGTAACCTGCCCTGAGACCCGAGTGTGAAAGGAGGAGGAGGAGGAAGAAGAAGAAGTTGGCAAAACACACTGCTTTCTGTTTCATTCTGAAAAGCACAGCTCATTTTAAACTTCACTGGCACAGCGGAGGAAAATGAAAGAGCAACTGAACTGCACACAGCAGGTGAGAAGGGGGGAGGCAATAGGAAGGAAACTTAACATTTTAGATTGGGGTGGGCAGAAGGATCTTCCCTCCCACCCCGACAAGTCCTTAGCTGAGGCCACAGCTAGCCTGTGAGCTCAAGGGGGCTTAGGCCTTGTATCTCCAAAGTACATAGATATTTTCAAAAAAATTCTGCTGGCATGGAAGGTATTTCAAGTGTTACATATTCGTTTGGGATGTGGCATCACAAAGGAGAGGTGGAGCAGGAGTGAAGAGGCCTTTGGAGATGACTTGGTTGAGAGCCACAAATGATAAAAGGAGGTTAGAAGGCACAAGGACAAAATAAACTGTGCATGCTTAGTCTAGAGGGGGAAATCAATGGGAAATAAAATGCTTTTCTTTATCTAGGAAGGAGACAGGAGAGGCATTGATTGGCTAGCTGCAAGTTGGCAATTTGAGGCTTGTCACAAGTTGCCCCAGAAGCAGGATTACCATGAAAGAGCAAAACAAACAACCATGTTCATAGTATAGGGAAGCAAATTTAGGAGACGTGTTTAGCAACAGCTCTCTCAAGACTAATGAAGCTCAACAAAGCACAAGATCTTGAGAGGCAGGGCAGGGGGGAAAGGGAGCATCGTTTGGGGTATGCACCCTTTTTTAAAAAAAGAAAAGAAAAAGCAGGTTGAAAAGAATAATAAAGGGGAAGAGGGTGGTGGTTTTAAGTGGCCAGGACAAGAGGGTACACAATCTGAACAGATGCACTGGCAAGAAATGCATTTTCCTTTGTAAAGCAAAACCAAAACACACACTAGCCTGTGCAACAGCAGACTCTAGCGACTATTATTAGGCATGACAGCAGTGCTATTTCCTCCTCCACCACCATCCCATCTCACCCTTCCAACACATTTACACAAAAAAATCTTAACGCGCTCTCTCTTTTCAGTCAAGGAATGGGTTTAAGGGAATTTAATTTGTGATATAAGTAAAAGTTACAGAAAACTTTGAGAACCAAATAACTGAGAGGACCTGAACCATGTTACGGCTGCAAGGAAGGAAAACTCACTAGGCAAAAACAGTTCTGGCAACCATCTGGATCCAATACAAGCAGTCAGGATACAAATATATGTGGATTCCTATTTCACTGTAATCAACATATTATACACCTATATCAAATTTTGCAACTGAATCCACAAGAGAGAAAGCGAATCCTAATGTTTCCCATGTCTGCAACACTGGGTACCTCTTGTTTCTTACACTCTTACTAAATTTTCAAGAGTGCCCTATTTTTTGTCAGGCACGTTTGAGAACTTGCTCCAAAATGAATTTGTCTTCCATAATGAGATGCAATGCCTTTACTACTTTTCCTTTAGAAATTTTGGGCTCTCACTCTTTCCTCTCTGTTATCAATCATACTTTCCTACTAAAGGGTCCATCGAACAGAGCCTCATCAGAGTCCCCTTTGCAACCAACATGGCAGAGAACGGAGCTGGTCCTTTCCTGCTGTGGTCCTGACACTCTAAGTATTTTGCCCAGCAAAGCCAACTAAGAGTACATATTTACAGGCTACTACAAAGAAGTATCTTCACTTGAGTCTTGAATTTTCTACCTGGTTGCCTGGCTTCGCCAGAGTATTTCTTTTTTAAAAAGAGGGTGTGTAGAATTACTTATTGTTACTCAATGTTACTCTTGCTATTTATAGCCACCTTGACTATAAGAAAAGGGCAAAGAATATAGTTTCTAACTAAATCTTAAAATCCACTTTAGAAATATGCTGTTGGCTGTCACCACGTGGTAACTGAATGGTTCAACTCTCAGAACCTGGAAGGTGGCTTTATAAAGTGGGAGGGCCAATGTACTAATTAATGTACTAAAAAATAACGCACTTAAGACACAGAACTGTGATTTCAAGACAAAGCAGAATAAAAAACCTCCACATGTAACAGAGGTCTTCTTTGACAAGCCAACACCACAGAAGAGGCAGAGAAAATCTCAGGGATTCAACAACAATTTCTGCATTTCATAAGTTTTTTATTTGACAGAAAAAATCTCCTTGCTGTACATATCAAAAAAAATTAAATGCTTTTAAGAAATATGAAGAAACTTCTGTTCCCATCCCTCCCTGATTTAGGGTTTCTCGGCTTCTTTCCAGCAGAATTTCTCTCACCTTCCCTTGTAAAATGCCTGTCTGCCCCCTTTCCAGTCCCTATCTTGACCCCTCCTGACCTGGCTCAGCTGATCAATATGAAAGAGTCTGCTTTGAGGGAAGGATAAAAAGGGAAAAGAGCACCGCATTATTAAAATCTGTTTGTTTTGGGGGGTGGAAATGGTCTAATGCTCAAATTGTGCCACCATCAGATGTCATCCCCAATGTTGCAGGCTACAAGCAACACCTCATTTCTCCCAAAAAGTTTGCTTGCAGTTCTCCTGAACCACTGGGTCACAGAAGGAAAGCTTCTGAATATTCAGCAGGAGCCCCCCACCCCGGCTCTGAAAACTAGGGGATCCCCAAGGCCAACCTGCCCTCCTTCCCCATTTTTTTCTACAACCCTCCACCATTACAGAGAGGGGTGCCTGAGAAACACTAAATCAAACAGATTAGCTCACATTTATCTCCCTACTCCCCACCCGCCCACCCTTTTTGTGTTTTCTTTTATTTAAACCTTTTATGTCTAAATCAACAAAAAGGAGACCCCTCTCTCAAAACACAGAAGTAAAGATTTTAGCTGTAAAACGCACAGAAAAAACGCTCACAAGAGAGAGAGAGAAAAAAAATCAAATGAACATCACCAACTGTTGGGAAGAGGAAGAAGAGGAGCGCAGAGACGGCGGATCCTGGTGGGTGCTGAGCAGAGATGTCCAGGGAGGGGAATGTAGCTGCCGACAAATGATGGGCAATAAAGACAGGGACAGTGAAGAAAAAACTAATGAGAATAAAAAGCCAATGGCAAATGAAGAGGGGCCCCCCACGCAAACACACTGGCTTCCAGTGGGCTTCAGGAGGCAGGGGGCTCCCACCTGGGACAGCACTGTGGGAGGCTGGGGTGGTGCAGTCTGTGGTTGCAAGGGCAAGGGCTTTCCAGATTCTCCAAGACGCTTAGGGGGACCTGGAAGGGGGCAAAGAGAGGAGAAATTAACAAGCTTAGCTCCCAGGATGGGCTACCACCCGAATTTCCCAGCCTAGGGGCAGGCCACTTGCCCCAAGCACTTGCAGTCACTCCAGAGTATACTGCAACTTTTTCTCCATTTTCTACATCACCTTAAGGAAACATGGCCATTTGGACACCAGTAGTACAGAGTGAAAAATGTTGTGAGGGAGAAGGGAAAGCTTCACAATGCCCACTGGAGAGGCTCCAGACAGCCTAATGTATCTGCAAGCCATTAGGGAATGAGGCAGGAAAGAGTCCACAACCCCCAAATAGAAAAACCCACAGAAGGCCTGCTTCTGAAGACAGGCATCTATACAATGAGCCAGCCCAAGCCCACCTTCAGCACACTTCTTGCCCCCCTCCCCCAGGAAAGCACTTGGGACCATGACATCACACACCAGGAAGCAAAAGAGGCTGCAGTAACAACCTCCACCTATTTGTAATACTTTCTACCTGTGTGATGGTTTTAACAGTCAGCTGCTCTGGGGGTCAATCTTGGTTTGAATGTGAGGTGAAGCAAATATTCCCCATACAGTGATGTCAGAAAGGTCTACTCAATGTTCTTTCAATTTGTTTACTAACATTACTAGAAGGAAACCTCCCATCCAGGAAGTTACAGAGTCTGACCTACTCAACTTCCACTGAATTACAGTGCAGCTGCACCATGTGCTTTTCCAGCCATCCTATGACACGATTCTGTAACTCAACTGCAAAGATCAGCAGGAACATGGAGCAGAGCGTTTTCTGGGACACTACACCCAAGGCCATTCACTTAAGAGCAGAGGGGAGGAGCTGCAGCCCCAGTGACAAAGGTGGCCCTCTAGAGCATCTTTATCTGGCCCTTGGACCTCCTCCTAGGCCACACCCAGAGCCAGGCTCTGTGCTTTTACCTGACTGGAATGTGTGTCCTTAAACTATTACAGTTCATCTTGCTTGCCTGAATGGAGGATAGAGAAACAGGGAAAAGGGGCTCTATGTAGAAACCTGTTCTTACAGGCTGCTTTTTGTCAATAATTCAAATCTGGAGTTGCTGGGGTTTATGCTGAATTACTGCTCTTTATGAGCTGTCATATTTTATAAGCCACCTTGAATACTGTCAGAAACCAAGCACATACTACCTTGAAGTTCTGCGGCGGGGGACTCGAGGGCTGGGGGAATTGCGTCGACGTTTCCGGCCTGGAGACCTGCTGATGCTTCGTCTGTTTCTCTGCGAGGACCTGTCCCTGGACCTGTCCCTGGACAAGCAAAAGAAGGCATGAAGCTGTTCCAAGTTATCTTAACTCCAATTTTCACATATCCTTCCCTATTCCAAACAGATCCCTAGCCACCGCCTCCCTGCCTCACAATCCCAACATGGTGAGAAGGGAGGCTCAGGTACCTACCTGCGTCGGTCCCTTGGAGCTGAAGGCAGCTGGACCGGAGGGGATACCCGGCGGCGTTCTGCAGGGGAGTAGCTGAGGGAACGTGAATCACGCAGCGAGTCAATAGGCTTCCGGGGACTGCGTGACCTGAAGGAAGAGAGAGAAGATGGGCTGCTTAGAGTGCATTCACCACACTTGGTCCTTCAGCTATAGGAGAAGAAAAAGAACTTGTGTGATCATTTTCCAGCAAAATGCTGGACAAGAGTAAAGCATGGACACACCCCTAGGCTATACCCAGAGCTAAATACCCATGCACTCGTACTACATGCAGAGTTCAGAATCCTTTCATTTTTAAGACATTTCCAATTCAGTACTAGTTCCATATTTTGGGAGCCCACACATAAGATTCTCTGTGTCCTCATTCTTTTCACTGACATCACTTGCAGGTCAGGGAGAGAAGCAAGCAAGCAAGCAAGCAAGCAATGCAGCAGCAGCAGGTGCCACACCATTTTCCTTGCTGTTGCCATAACTCATGCAGTCAATCTGGGCCAAAGGGTGGGTAAGCAAATGGTTACGGGTAAGTAGGGTCAGCAGACTCTCTGCAAAGGGTCCCCTGCTTGCCCCCCATCAGGCCAAGCCCCAATGCTGGAGTTGTTTGAATCCTTAAAGCTGCAAAGGCAGGCTACAGTATGTGCAGGAAATGCCTGGCAAGATCTCAGTCGGGTGGAGACTAAGCAAGCTTTCTAGTGCAAAGGACTTCGGAGCCCAGCAGAAATCCGGGCCGCTAACAGTGGCTTTCAAGAAGAGGTTGGTGCAAAGCAAGCAAACAGATTCCAGATTCCTTAACAGAAACATGAAAGCTGCCTTATACAGAGCCAGATCACTGTTCCATGTAGCTCAGTCCTGTCTACACCAGGGATGAGGAACCTGTGATGCTCCAGATGTTGTTGGACCACAACTCCCATCAGCCTCGGGGAACATGG
Source organism: Zootoca vivipara (assembly GCF_965207765.1). NCBI lineage: Eukaryota > Metazoa > Chordata > Lepidosauria > Squamata > Lacertidae > Zootoca > Zootoca vivipara. The sequence continues at coordinate 33,339,331 of NC_142595.1, forward strand.
CCAATTATCAGGGATGTCCAACATCTGGAGAGCCACAGGTTCCCTATTCCTAGGCATCAATGATTGGCAGCAGCTCTCCAGTACTTCAAACAGGGGCCTACTACCTGGAGATGCCAGTGGCACAAGAGTAAGCCTCCCTACTACCACCCACCCACACAATCAGGCCCAAAGTTTTCTGCACCTTTGTTGCCCACCTGCAACACTTGGGGGTTTTGGCATTCTGCTACACATGCTCTTTTTACATCATTTTCACTAGCAATGTGGTGCCAACAGCTACCCTAATTAAAGAGTTGGAAGAACAGAGAACAGTCCCACAGGATACAACAGTCATGTAGGAGGAAGGGGCTGGCCCACCCCTATACTAAAATTAAGCCCCTGCCAATAGGTCATGGAATCATTCCATTGCAGCAGATTATCAGCTCTTTCACCAATAACCAATAATAATACTTACTTCCTCTTCTCTGGAGACGGCTTCTTTTTGGGGACCACTTTGGCTGGTACCTGGGATCCAGTCTTAGGCGACGAGGGTGAAGCAGAGGAGGAGGATGATGAAGATGAGGAGGAGGCAGAGGAGGAGGAGGAGGATGTGGAGGAGGAGGAAGAGGAAGAGGAGGAAGAGCTGCTGCTGGAACTGCTGGAGCTCTGAGAACGGCGCTTACGTTTGCCCACTTCCAAAGGCTGCTCATCACGGTTAGCCTCCTTCAGCACTGGACTTGGTGGCCTGGGAAGGGAGAAGAGAAAATGAAGGATAGTATCAAGTTCAAACACACAGGGCAATTGTATTAAAAGGAATAAGAGAGGTATTGGTGGGTTATTTCTAGAATCACCATTTTTGTTTCTTTGCCAAGGGAAACTGATACACCAACCTTTGGATCATGGTGTTTATTGGAAAGGTCCTGGAGGCTAGCTGCCTTAGCCCTTTACATTTCTGTTATCAGAATGGTTGCTGCTGTTCCCACCACACCAGAAAACATTAAAGGCTTCTACGTACATTGGCCTACTGCTACATCACAATGGTTATATCACTCAAGGGGCCAGTGTTCTTAGATCAATGCAAAATCATCACCTTCAGTAGGAACAGCAACCTCACTAGTAAGACAATGTCAAAGGAGGTCATCATTCCTGCTGAAGTTCAAAACTCAGAACAGTATTTTGATTAGTGATTCTAATGATCAGCCTCCTCCATCTCAACTCTTGCTTCCTCTTCCCATTCTCCAGTTCCCTAATGCCTTGTTTTCTAGTTCTATCACCCCAAACCATGGCAAAAGGAAGTATGAAAAGTACAGTGAACTAGAATCTTGGGGAAAGAATCAAAGGATGTTCACAAACCTAGCCACATGTATTTCATGTGTACAAAAACATGCTCTGCAAGGGAGCCCTGCATTTGGTTTCACCAGGTGTGCTTTAAAGGAGCAAAAGACTTGCATGGGGCCTGCAGTGCAGATTTAGAGCCCAAATTCCATGTGCCTTCCTGCTACAAAGACGCAGTGAAGTGAAACAAGGTTAGCCTCTGGTGGACAAAGGCCACCATTACAGTTTTTAAAACCATTTCAGCTAACATGAAGAACTTTATGAGATCTTTAAAAACTAAGAGGTAAAGTTCTCACCCTCATTTGGTAGATTTAAGTGTCAGAATACAGTGGGGAGAGAAGCCATGAAAAGCAAAAGGATTTCTATGCCAAGCTTAAGAAACATACAAGATATGGACACTGGCCACCCACAAGCAGAATCTGGGATAGCTTAGCTATACAGGTCATGTTATGCCCTTTTTGCTTAAGGAAGCCTCTCATCTGGACACCTATTGGCATCTAGATTTGAGAGAGGACCAGCTGAAAAGGGGATGGCAAACATACATCCTTGTACCTTTCTCAAGCCTAGTTTCTGTGCTAAGGAATGGAGATGCCTTTATGCCCCTCCAATGGCCAGCATACAAACACAGGTTACCAGCTTCTTAATAACTTCTGACAGCTTATTTTCAAGGCTGATATTCGTACCAAGACACACGACAGTGGTTAATTTAGCTCACCAAAGCGAGGAGGATTCAATTATTAGCTGGCGCTTATCTTGTTATATTGGGGCAGCCAACCCCTGACCTGAAGAGCTGATGCAACCACCCAAGGAAGTTTTTCTGGCCTCCAAAACCCCACCAATGCTGGAGATGTAAATCTTCCTCTCCTCAGCCATCAGGCTGGAGTGGAGAGAGGAAAATTACCAGCTGAGGTGGTGTGGGTGGGGGGAAATACCTACTACTGACAATCCGTGCCCAAACAGTTGACCAAGAGTGAAGGCACGCCTCAGGCCACAAAAGGTTAGCAACCAGTTGAGCTTTGCATAAAAATCTTACAGAGAATAATATCTCTTGGTTTTCATGGTCTTAGCTATTTTGCACTCTCAGCCTGCATAGAAGAACACACACTTCAAGTATCAGATGAAATGGATCTTGTCCCAAAAAAATTCATGCTATAATGTGAGTCTTTCAAGGTGCTACAAAACTCCCTTTTCCGGAGTGGAAGGCACAATGTGGAGTTGTACAGTGGCGGAGATGGTTGGAAAACAAGGCACAAAGGGTTAGAGGTTAGGATAACTTGAGTAAATACAGCAGAACAGGTGATCTAGAAGTGAAGACAAGATGCAAGATACCAGTAGCTTCATATAAGACAGGCATGAGCAGTGATTACTAGCAACTTAAGAGAGCGAGAAGGTGTGTGGGGGAGAGAAATATAGACTCTTACTGTTTTGGTACAATCTCCGCCTCAAGGTCTTTTGCCGGCTGATCCGGGGGGATGGACTCAGATGAGCTGGATTCAGAATCCGAATCAGAAGACGATGAGGAAGAGGAGGAGGAGGAGGAAGAGGAAGTGGTGGAAGAAGCAGATGAACTTCTCTTCACCTTTGAAGCAGCAGAGGGTGGTGGAGAGGGGACAGCCAGTTGTGGGGCAGTAGAACAGCTGCTCCTGGTGTTCTCCTCCATGGCAACAGAAGCCAGCTGTGGCTCAGCCTCCAGGGTGGGGAGGCGCCCTGCAGGCCTCTCTGCTACTTTTCCTTCAGATACAAACTCCTCTTCTTTGGGGGCTGGGGCTAGCACAGAAACCAGGGCTGGCAAGGGGCTGGAGGACTCAGAGGAGGACGACGATGACCGAGCTTTAACAGGAGAAGGGGAGTCTGCATGGGAACTGCTTCTCCCTGACAAAGGAGCACCAGCAGCTGTTTCATCCCTAATTGTGGAAGGATGAAAGACCTGACTCCTATCTCCAGGGCTGTCTCGGACAGTCGTGGAACCGCCATTCTTTGACACGGCAGATGGAGCAGGAGACAAGGCCTTTCGAGCTATGGGAGAGTCCTCACATGGTGGAGTTGGAGTGCGAGGGATGGCAGTGTTGCTTTTGCTGTGCCATAGCGAGGGTGCTGATGACTTCTCCTGGGTGTCAGACTTAGGGTATTTCTCCAGCACAGGAGGAGAGCGGGATTTCCTTCCTGGAGAGGTGCAGATTTCTCGGGAGCCTGATCTGGAATGCTTCCTCACAGGAGACGACCGAAAATCAGGAGACACTCTGGACCCAGTGCTTTTGTAGCTTGCTGTTATTCGTGGGGCATCTAATCTGGGAGGTGAACGGGATGCATTCCGGCTGGTAGCACTCCGTTGTGGTGACAGCCTAGACATCTCTCTCCGTGCTGGTGATCGGGAATGGCCTCTGCGAGGTGAGGCGACTGAGCGCTCACCCTTCCATGTGAAGCGAGATTTGTCTTGACGGGAAGGGGATCTTGAGCAGCTTCGGCCTGGGGATGAGATGGACCTTTCCCGCCGTAATGAGCCCCGAGACTTGTCTCGCCGCCTGGAGAGCGAACGGGAGCGACTCCTCCATGACAGAGAGCCAGATCTTCCCCGTCGCAAGGAGGTTCGAGGTCGGTTGTCACAGTGAGATGACGATTCAGATCTACGTGGATGCATGCTGGTGTTCGACCTCTGCCTTGAGCGCGATCTAGACCTCTGTCTCAGAGGTGTTCTAGATTTCCGTCTCGGGCTCAATGGTGACATAGATCTCCGTCTTCTTGTAATTGGTGTTCTAGACTTCTCTCTGGCTCGTGGAGATGAACCAGACCTTCGACGTCGTGGTGGGGTTCTAGATTTTATTCTGGGTCTTGGGGAGGATCCAGATCTGCGACGGCGGCGAGGTGGGGTTCTGGACTTCATTCGTGGTCTTGGGGATGAACCAGACCTGCGTCGCCTTGGTGGGGTTCTGGACTTCATTCGTGGTCTTGGAGATGATCCAGACCTACGTCGTCTGGGGGGTGTCCTGGACTTCACTCTGGGCCTTGGTGGTGACCCAGACCTACCACGCTTTGGTGGAGTTCTGGATTTTGCTCTAGGTCTGGGTGGAGACCTTGATGTCCTGCGTCTTACAGGTGTCCTTGATTTTACTGACGGTCTGGGAGGTGACGGAGATCTGCTTACAGATTTTTCTTTTCGTTCTGGTGAAGACTCTGAACTGCTCTCACTGTTGTGTATTCTTGGCTTCTCTTTAACCTCTGAATACGACCCTGACCTGCTCCTCCAAGGTGCATCTCTGAGTGCCTCTTTCTTCTCTACAGGATAAACCTTCAAAGTCTCACTTGCTTCTGGAGAAGCTCCAGGTCTGTTGTGCTTTGCAACAGCTGGAAGTGTGCTGTTGTCTGGTTCTGGAGATGAATCTGACCTGCTGTGTGCTGGCGATGATACAGATTTGCTCTTGTTGACTGAAAGTGTTGCAGAGCGACTCAGTCGTGGAGGTGATCGAGATTTATTGTCTTCTGGAGAAGATGTTGATGAAGAGGAGGAGGAAGAGGAGGAAGAGGAGGAGGAGGAAGAAGAGGAGGAGGAAGAAGAGGAAGATCCAGATCTACTTCGCCTTGATGGAATCTTTGACTCTGTGAGTACTGATGACCCAGGCTGGCCTTGACTTGGTGGAGACTTCAATTTCTCTTTCCCAGGGGGAGATGAATCTAATTTACTTTTCTGGAATGGTGATGCAGCTCCCTCCATTACTGCCAATGATTTGTTGTGCCTTGCAGGTGACCCAGATTTTGACTTTATTTCTTGGGACTTATTTTGTTTTGGGGGAGATCTGGATTTGCCATTTAGTTCAGGAGATGATCTGGACCCACTTCTCCTCATAGGTGATCTAGACTTCTCTCTCACTGCTGGAGGGGAGAGCCCAGGTCTGACCTGAATCAACGGTGATGTGACTTTCTTTGTCTCAGGAGAGTACTTCAACTTGCTCCTGGAAGGAGATTTAGATTGCTCCTTGACCAATGGGGAGGAACCAGATCTGCTTCGCCTTGCTGGTGATCTGGATTTCTTCAACTCCAAAGAGCCGGTTGTACATTTTCCCAGTGGTGAAGTGGATTCCTTCTTCAGTTCCAAAGATGATCCAAATGTAGTTCGTCTTGGAGGAGAAAGAGATTTCTCCCTCAAAGCTGGAGGTGATCCAGACAAGCTCTGCCTTCGGACTGGTGATCTAGGCTTCTCTTTTGCTGCTAAAGACCTTCCAGATCGGCTTCGCTGCAACGGGGGTGTAGACTTTGGTTCTGGAGAGGTTGTTCGTCTTGGAGGGGATATTGAGTTTTCTTTTGTTGATGACTGAGAGGAACCAGACCGGTCTCGTCTTGGAGATGATCTTAATTCCTTCTGCAGCCCTGGAGAGGACCCTGACTTGGTTTTCACCTCTGGAGAAGACTCAGACCTGTTTCGCCTTCTGGAGGATCCAGACCTGCTACGTCTTACAGGTGAGTTAGATTGGCTTCTTCTGGAAGACATTTTAGTTTTCTCTTCAACTGCTGAAGAATCCTCAAACTTCTTTGTATGTCTTGGAGATGAACCAGATCTGCTCCTTGAGGACATGCTAGATTTATTTTTGACTGCTGGAGGTGTCCTGGATTGACTTCGCCTTTCTGGTGATCTGGATTTCTTTTTTGGTGTTGAAGAACCAGACCTGCTTTGCCGTGGAGATAACCTGGACTTCGTTTTCAGCCTGGGTGAAGAACTAGAGCGACTGTGCCGTGATGGTGTTCTTGATTTTTTCTTCCTTGACCTTGGAGATGAACCTGAACGACTTCTTCTAGGAGACAACTGTGATTTCTTCTTTGCCTTTGGAAGTGATCCAGATCGACTGCGCCGGGGAGAAACACGTAATCTGCTCCTTGATTCAGGAGATGAGCCAGACTGGCTACGCCGCAAAGGTTTTCTGGACCTCTCTCTCATTTGGGGGGAGGAACCAGATCGGCTTCTTCTTGAAGAAATTCTGGAGGCCTTCCGATCCGGAGATGACACAGACCTACTTCGCCTTGCTGAAATTAACGACTTCTCTCTCCTTGGTGAAGAGCTTGACCTCCCTCTCCTGGGAGGGGTTCTGGTTCTAGATCGCCCTCTTCTGGGTGGAGTTCTGGATCGAGACCTTGCTCGTCTGGGTGGAGTTCTGGATCGAGATCGGCCCCTTCTTGGTGGGGTTCTTGAACGTGACCTCCCTCTTCTTGGTGGGGTTCTTGACCTGCCCCATCTCCCACTATTTCTGCTTCTAGACCAGCCATGCCTTTGGGGAGTTCTAGAACGAGACCAGCCACGCCTCTGAGGTGTCCGTGATCGGCCCCATCTAGGAGGACTTCGTGAGCGTGACCTGCCCCACCGCTGGGGTGTTCTTGACCGGCCCCGCCACTGAGGGCTGCGAGAACGGATCCTTCTCGGAGGAGTACGTGAACGGGATCGAGCACGTCTCTGAGCCGAGCGAGACCTTCCCCTCCTTGGAGGTGTGCGTGATCTGCCTCTCTTAGCTGGGGTGCGTGACCGAGATCTACCTCTTCGAGCAATGGGTGTTTGGGAGAGAGATCTATCCCTCCGACTGGTCCTTGACTTGTTGCCCCTGGCTGGAGGGGTGCCCGATAATTCACGACGAGATGTGACCTTGGCAGCCTGCTTTTGCCCAGAGCGGGAGACTTCAGGGGATGAGCTAGACCTCTCTCTCTGTGCGGAGGTCTTCTCTTTGCCTTGCCTTTTAGGAGGCTCCTCTGGAGAAGAGCTACGGGAAACTGGGGCTGGCTTGGTTGCTGGGGAAGGAGAGGAGGAGGAAGAAGAAGAGGAGCAGCTACCACTCTCTGAAGGAGAACAAGAGCGCTGAGGTGGAGAGCCATCGGGTGAGCCCTTCCTCAACTTTATCTCACTGGCTTTAGAAGTAGGAGATGAGGCAGCTGCCAGATTCTCCTTCTTGTCAGTCGATGATTTAGCCTTGGATAGTAGAGTCCCATTATGATCCTCTGTCTGCTTCTTAGGGGGTGGGGAGACACTCTCCTTCGAGGAGGGATGCTTCTGCCCCGAGACTCTTTCCCGAGAAGGATCACTTGGCATTGGAGAGCGATGCTTGAACCTTGAATCCCGCTCAAATGATGGAGAGGATTTCCGATCCCCATGCCGAGCAGACTTCCTCTCCTTCTCTCTTTCCTTCTCTCTGGCAGGAGATAAAGAAGGGCTGCCAGAGCGCTGGCGGGTCTCACGTACTGGAGAATGCTTGGACATAGTTTTCTGGACAACAGGAAATTTAAAAAAAAAAACTGTTAGTATTACAACCCCGACTCCATGATTTTTCTCCTACAAATATAATCAAGTCCTGCTGAAATCCCTAAGGAATCTCTGTTGCAAGTCACTAAAGTATAATCCCGTACCTCCCGCTTTTCTCTGCTTTCTCGAGGGCTTGGGCTCCTGCCCCGCCGGACAGGCTCAGGAGAAGATGAGCGTGTTCTCTCTGGCAGATTCTTGGAAATTGCCTCAGTTTCCCCTTGTTTACGTGAAGGTGCTGAGGGAGACTTGCTCTGTCGCCTTAAGGGGGCCCGCTTCTGGGCTATGGTGCTACCTGACCTGTAGATGATAAATAACTATCAGAGACTTGAAATGTGAGTTAGTCTGAAATCTGGTTTCAAGAACACTGGATTGGGTGAGGAAGGAATAGAGGGAACTTTGGATCTCCATCCCAAAGCCGTACCTGCTACAGGAAGCATCTGAAGAGGAAGAATCATCTGGGGATGAGGAACGATCCCGTCGGCCTTTCTGAGATGCGGACTCACTAGTGGACCTAAGAGAGTTAGAAATGTGAGCAGAAAGGATGCAAAAAAAAGACCACCTTTAGCAAGGAGGGATCTTGGTAGTGGCAAGAAAAACATGATTTTTACCTCCTGCGTTTCTTTTCCTTAGACTTGTGTTTGCTCTTGGGACTTGGGGACCTGGAAAAAGACATTTGTTTTCAAACATTCTGGAAACATTGCACAGCCATTATTTCTATCTCAATTCCTATAGTACCCACTGCAGAACATCCCTGTCCCTAGGAATAACCAAGAAGCTATTATTAAACAGATGTCCCTAAAACACCGCCACACAATTCATAACAAAGAGATCAATGCAACATGTGGCTAGTAATGTTGGATGTAGTTGTGGGACAATCAGATTCAAGTCACCACTCAACAATGAAAATCACAGGGTATCCTCTGAGAACTCACAATTTCTCAGTTCTGATTGGTTGAGAATACAAGCAGAGTAAAATCAGAATTGCACTCTCTATACCCAAATGCATTTTTAAAATGTTAAGACTCACCTGTGCTTTCTTTTCTTTGACTCTGACCTACAAAAAAGAAACAGGGTCTTACATACTTCAGCTTATTGCCGGTCACCTAACAACATAATAGTATGCCCAGAAACCTTGATACTGGATGAAAAGTGATGACTTCCCTCCACCCCAGTCCTACACACGATGCTTTCAGACAGAGAATTTCTGACAAGAGATAGCTGCATATAGGGTGAGAAAGGCCCCAAACTCTACATCACGCAACTTCTTTTGTAGGGAAAAACAAGACAACCGTATCCCACAGAAAGCAAGAGGTCTGTTCTCTCATGCACACTTGAAGACAAACCAGAAGCTACTTAGGAAACACTGAAAATAACCATCAGATGAAGAGATAAAGATTCTAAAGCCCAGTCTATCACACTAAACCAGCCTGTCTCTCCCAAGACAGCCCCTTACCTGTGTTTCTTTTTCTTTGAACTTTTCTTCCTCTCCCTCCGAGAAGGTGATCTGCTCTCAGATCTTGAAGAGACAAATGAAAGGGACATATTACATGTGGTAAGGAGTAAGGGAGACCCACACATCCCAGATCCCTTACTCTCTCCCCTCACTAATGCACCCCACCTAGTCAAACTCAAACTGACTCCCTCTTCTCGCCACATCTCACCACTGCCTTTGCTCATTCACCCACCTGCCTCTGTCTTTCTTCTTTTTCTTCTTCTTCTGTTTTGGGGACGGTGAGCGGGAGCTGCTAGACTCTTTAACAAGACTGGGAAAACACAGAGAAATGGTGAAAAACCAACTCCCAAACAGGCTCCAAAATAACGGCTCTCCCTTCCTTCTTTCCTCTCCCCATTCCTCCCAACACATCCCCAAGCAGGCAACTAGGCTGCCAAATTCTCAAGTTTAGGGGCATTAGCATGCACACCACAAAAGGAATATTAGGGAGTCCCAGTATCGTTAACAACCCTTACAAAAAATATGTCAAAACTACAGCAAACTCATGTCAAAATACAAATCAGATTTTTTAATGCATATATATTTAATAAAGGTATCATCTGATGTAATCTTACCCCAAGGCAAGGCTTGTATTATATAGTACAGTAAACGTCAAACAACTTTTATCAAGTAATATCTATTTCTTAAACAAAAAAATACAGTAACTTGATTCCCAATCCATGTAAAGCGACAGGAGCTCAACTGAGGTAAGCACAACCATGTCTACCTCCCCAACTTCTATCTTTTCTTTCCTCAGCAAGGATGCCCACATACCTGTACTGCTTTTGCTGTTCCTGCTGTTGCTTAGCTGCTGCTGCAGCTGCAGCTGCCGCTGCCTCCTTAGCCCTGCGGTTGGGGTCAAAGGAGCTGCCATCCACATAGTTGTCACTAATTCCAAAGGCAGCTCTGAGCCTCTCGTTCTTCTTTTCATTGGCCTCAGCCAGCTGATGGGTCTCTGTGACACTGGAGAAGAACAGAAATAGTTACTACAGGGGAAACCTGAGGTTATGAGGCAAGCCCGAGGGAAGTATGGGAAGAGCAACAAGCCCCACAGGGAAGGGAAAGGAGGTGGGGCGCTAATAAATCAGAACCAAAATCCACCAAGGTGCCTTACTTACGTCGGCTTCTGCTGCTGTTCCCCCTCCTTGACCACTGCTACATCCTTCTCCAAAAGCATCATCCGAAAAGTGGCTACCTTTTCCTGGATCTCCCCTTCTCCATACCTGGGTTGAGAACACCAGAAAATATTTTACAAGGCTTACCAGATGGGCCCCATAAACAAGGCAACCAGTCTCTAATGAGGTAGTAGGCAGTGCTGCTAAGGGACATGAATCATAACAGATTGAAAACACAGACTACTTCTATCTAGCACAGCATAGTACTTATGACTTAAATGTAAACCAAAGACTTAAGCACACACACACACACAATCATGACCTAGCTAAGTGTCTTTCTACGAACCACTATTCTCTCAGCCTCAACCTCCCTGAGATCTGCAATTTAGAGATAATATTACAATAACTGTGCATAGGAGAATCATCATTATCAATAAAGCATTTGACTAGAACTTCAAAGTATTTTATAAAAAGCTAAGCAACATTGTTACTACCCCCCAAAAGGAATAATTTTCTACTACAAATGAAAATGTCATCTTCACTCCTGGAATCCAGCAAAACAAAATTGACAAATTTAACTTTTCTTGCAATACACATAAAATTGATTCAACACCTACTAAATGTAAAGTAACTTCACTCTGCTTGTTTTTCCTATAAATAAGTTAATACTACATATATTGTACCTGAAGCACTTCTGAACAAGTCCCACTGAAACCAACAGGCAGCAAGCGGCCAGTGCCACAACGCATATGTACATCTAGCATGTATAGTTTATGACATGATTTCTCATATTTTCAACTCGAGGCAGCCAAAAATTAATGATGTCCTCCCATCACAAAATGGTAATATATATAGGCGGTTTGGTACTATCAGCAGGCAATTACTGACATCTAATCAATATTTAGAAATTACTAAATTCTTTGCCAAAGCATTTTCCTTGTGAGAATGAGGTCCATAGTTTAACTTTCCTCAAGCATAGTAGACATTTACTCAGGAGGTACTAAGACTCAGCCCCCCTATTGACTACTCCAGAGAATTGACAGATCCTGAGGCTCACTTTAAGTAGAGAAAGAAGGCTTTTCCCCCACTCCCAAGCACCTCTCATAAGTATTTTTACCCATTTCATGTAAATTCTTCTCCCATTCACCTTTCATGCTCAACTTGTGCCTCATTCCCCCACCCTACCCTACCCTCGAGCCTGGTCCTTGAACATGTTCACTTATTCTTCCCATTTCAGTTTTCCTCTTTACTCCTAGTTTATTTATACCTGTATTATTAATCATAAATATGTAACTTTCAAATTTCCTTCAACACCTACTCTCACCCTTTGCCCTTAGAGGAAGCACAGCTTTTCCTTCCTCACCCCTGCTTCCTAACTTTGTCTACCTTCCATCATTGCTGTGGTAAGAAATCAGAGTAATTGGTCAGTTACCAAGACCAATGTTGCCAACAAATGAAGGCAGAAATCCCAGGTGCAATGCCACATACCCCACCTTCCCAAATCCCACATACCCCACCTTCCCATACCCCACCTTCTTCCACAATTGCTATCAGCCTTATTCATTCAACAGCTGTCACTGTCTCCATGCTTATTTTCAGCCCACATTGTTATATCCCAATTGTTATATTCCCTATTGCCTGCTACAACCTACCCCTGCTCTTCCATGAGTTCAGCCAACTCTAAGCATTTCAGCTCAACCTTCCGCTTGCGCTCGTGGTCCAGGATGTCCTGGTTGGGTTTTTTAACCAGGGATGACTCCAGCTTCCTCAACTCCTCTTCTGACTTGTAGTCAGTGCGATCTTTCTTGTGGCGCACGGCCGAGAGGTTGCGCTGCACGTAACCGTTGGTGCCGCTGCCCCGGGGAGTGGGGAGTCCTATCCCATTGTACATGGCGCTCACAGGCTAGCACCAATGGTGCCTCTAATGCCTACAGAAAAAAACAGATGGTGTATGGCTAGAAGCAGAGGCAAAAGAGCAACTGGCAGCTTCTGCCAACATTTTCCAAATACCAGGATGGACCCATGCCTCTCCACAATCAAGACTGAAAATATAAATGCACAGAAGAAATACACAGAAATCATGTGGTGCAACATGCTTCCCACAAATTATGTACTTATGATGACTCCAACCTGAATCTAGTGCCAAACACCCCCTCACACATACACTTTCCTTTCTTCTCACTTTGCCCCATTAATGCTCCCTATGCATCTTCAAATTTACTCATCAAAGTCTCCCTTATTGCATTTCAGGCTCCCCTTCCCCTCATCTTCAAATTCTATCTGCTCCCCCAGAGAAGTGACTCACCTGCAGCCTCTTACCTACATCTTTCCTGTTCAACACTTTTCCCTTCATGAATCTCCCAGAAACCTGATTCCCCCCCCCACCTGCTCTCAGAATTTGCTTGAATTTACTCATCGCACCCCCTAGAGAGCAGCGACGATAACAAAACTCTGGAGCCTTAACTTCCACTCTACTGAACCCCTCTTCCTATTTTTACATTTTACACAAATACAACCCTATCCTTTGTTCCCAACCCCACCAGTTTCAAGCCCCCAGCTAAGGCTACAATCCTGCTCATTATCTGGGAGCTCAGTCGGACTTACCTCTGAGCAAAAAAATAAACCTGCACACGATTGGCCTGCAACACTCTCCTCCTCCCTCCCTCACTATCCCGTTTGATCCTCGGCCATAAACGGCTGAAACTCCAGCCCGATATTTCCCCAATCTGGCTCCAACAACCCCATTAACCTCCTTTGAAGGACTGAACTCCCAGTCTTGTTATAACCTCCCCAGTCTCTATGAGGTTTCTAACCGGCTTAAAGGCCTGCGCCCCACCACCACATGGACCCACAACCTGGCTACGAGCAAATCATTCCTATATTCCCCACCCCCAAAAAGGCCTTGACAGCCATCTCTGTAGCAGTTTCAAGCCCCACCCCTACCCCCTACTAGGCCTTTCCTCCCTCCCCAGGAATATCCACACACACACACCTCTACCTATTAGGCCGATTCACCTCAAGGCCTGATGAGACCCTCCCTCTGCCCGCACCCCAGCACTCAACCCAACACCCGCCCACGCATGCACCGCATCCATGACGCGCGCCCGCGGGCCCCCTCCCCAAACCCTCTCCTCCCTCCCCCTGCGCGACTCCCGAGGACGGGCCGCCCCGGAGTAGGCCTCTCACCCGCCTCCCTCGCGCTGCTCAGGGAGGCCGCTCTCTCTGCCTGCGCCACTCTCTCGCTCTCTCTCTCTCTCGCGCTCCCTCACCCGACGCAGCAGCAGCAGCCGCGGCGCAGGCGAAGGGTGAAGGGGAGGAGGGGGAAAGGAGGAGGAGAAGCGGAACCGCCCCCCTTCCCGTCCAATTCGCTCCCGTCTGTCCCTCTCCTCGCCCGCGGGGTTATGGGAAACATAGTCCTTTCGCGACCAAGACCCTGACGCCAATAGTCTCCGAGGCATGGAAAAGACTACAAGTCCCGGCATGCATCGCAAGCAGCGCGAAGGTCGGACGCCATTTTCTAAAGCGCTCTGGGGAGAGGAATAGAGATGAGGGGGGAGGCTGTTTCAGGAAGACTTTGCCCCTGCGGGTGGATTTTCCTTTCGCTCTCACCCTCACTTTTTTCCCTCTCTCTCTCGTACAGCAGTCACATCGAGGCGCGACGCACTTCGGGAGGCACCGCTAGTGGTGCGTGAGGGAGCGCGGACAGGACGAGACGAGACGGATCCGTCCCTCCCGTCAGCCACCGCGCGTTCCCAAATTAGAGAGCAGAGGGGTGGAATCCAGAGTAGAAAGCCAAGTCTCGCGAGATTTCATTTTGTAAACCCGCGTTGCGTCTATCGTGACGCAAAATGTTAGGCGCGTGGTTCGCGTGCCTTCGAAGCATGCTGGGAACTGTAGTTCAGTTGTTCCCATTGCACCATAGCACCCGCACACACTCCTCCTACAAGTGAGACAACAACTTCCAGAATGAATTGCGAGCTGATGTTGCTGCATTTTGTTTCCCGTTTCTCCTCAGAAAGAGGAAAGAATGGGGAATTTTATTCCTAGAGGGACTTTCCATAAAGCCCAAAGTGAAAGGTTGGCTGGGAGTGGAGTGGATAATCCGTTGCGCACCAGACGGTGGATTTTGGGGAAAGTTAAGGTAGCAATAGGGACCCAGGTGGCGCTGTGGTTAAACCACTGAGCCTAGGGCTTGCTGATCAGAAGGTCGGCGGTTCAAATCCCTGCAACGGGGTGAGCTCCCGTTGCTTGGTCCCAGCTCCTGCCAACCTAGCAGTTCGAAAGCACGTCAAAATGCAAGTAGATAAATAGGAACCGCTACAGCGGGAAGGTAAACGGCGTTTCCATGTGCTGCTCTGGTTTGCCAGAAGCGGCTTTGTCATGCTGGCCACATGACCTGGAACCTATACGCCGGCTCCCTCGGCCAATAATGTGAGATGAGCGCGCAACCCCAGAGTCGGTCACGACTGGACCTAATGGTCAGGGGTCCCTTTACCCTTTACCTTTAAGGTAGCAATATCTCATCATCAATGCAGCCTTCTGCCATCTTGTCAGCCCTGATATATACTCAGCTTCGCAGCGTGGCGAGCAGAGTTTAATTCTCAAGAGTCGCATTTACATTTCATTTTTATTTTTTAAGAAACTGCATTACCCAGAATACACTTAATAAAAATACGGACCCTAAACCTTCTGGGAAATGTAGTTTTTACCAATTGGATCATTGCCGGATTTACGTATAAACTAAACAAGCTATAGCTTAGGGCCCCACTATTGGGGGCCCCACCCAAAAAAAAAAATAAAGGGGAAAAAACTGGATGTACATTTCCAAAATAGAAGATAAAAACAAAATAAAACCTACATACCTATTAGGTCCATAAATTACCATATAGCATATATTCAACACAAAAAACAGCGACAATTTGTTGTTGACAAAGGACAGCTGGATATATAAAGAGCCCCATTACCTTCAGTAGCTTAGGACCTCATCAAACCTAAATCTAGCCCTGAATTGAATATTTGTATTGGTTGCCTAGGGGTTACCCACCCAGTCCTCGCACCTTTCATAGCCCTCAGAATAGCCCTAAGCTGGTAGTGGCCAAACGTGGCACTCCAACTGTTTTGAGACTACAGTTCCCATCATCCCTGACTACTGGTCCTGTCAGGGGTGATGGGAGTTGTAGTCCAAAAACAGCTGGAGGGCCACGTTTGGCCACCACTGCCCTAAGCCAGGCTTCCTGAACCTCAGCCCTCCAGATGTTTTGGCCCTACAACTCCCATGATCCCTAGCTAGCAGGACCAGTGGTCAGGGATGATGGGAATTGTAGTCTCAAAACATCTGGAGGGCTGAGGTTGAGGAAGCCTGCCCTAAGCCATACATGGGAACTTCCAGCCCAGGAGCTTGCAAGGATCACCAGAAACGGCCCAGCCAAATGAGACCGCAGCTGAGTTAAAACCTCCCACCGACCCACCCAAACTTTATTAACTTATTTTTGTTTCTACTGTTCCTCTTGACACAGTTGTTCCTGAGGCAGTTTCCACGTGGTTTGACCTAGAAAGCCTTAAACAGCTCAGGACTGCAAGACCTCAAGGACCACCTTTCCCCATATTAACTGAGGTCATCCTCTGAGGTCCTTAACTTCATGTGCCTCCTCCATGAGGGTGACAACACAAGAACGAGCCTTTTCTGCCGTGGCTCCTGATTAGTGGAATGCTCTCCTCAGGGTGGTTCAGTTGCCGCCTTCATTATACACCTTTAAGCGCTTTAGATGTTCCTCTTTAACCAGGCCTTTCACTGATTGACATCCAATGCCCTTTTAAAATGTGTTGGAGTGGGGAATATTGGGTTGTTCTTGTTTCTATTTTTATTATGTCTTTTGTGATTTTATGTATGTTGTTGTTGTATAGTCGTTTAGTCGTGTCCGACTCTTCGTGACCCCATGGACCAGAGCATGCAGGCAACTCCTGTCTTCCACTGCCTCCCACAGTTTGGTCAGACTCATGTTCGTAGCTTCGAGAACACTGTCCAACCATCTCATCCTCTGTCGTCCCCTTCTCCTTGTGCCCTCAACCTTTCCCAACATCAGGGTCTTTTCCAGGGAGTCTTCTCTTCTCATGAGGTGGCCAAAGTATTGGAGCCTCAGCTTCAGGATCTGTCCTTCCAGTGAGCACTCAGGACTGATTTCCTTCAGAATTGATAGGTTTGGTCTTATTGCAGTCCATGGGACTCCAGCACCAAAATTCAAAAGCATCAATTCTTCGGCGATCAGCCTTCTTTATGGTCCAGCTCTCACTTCATTTTATGTAAACCTGCCGGTATATTATTGACCTCTATCCTGGACTGCTGTTCTTCAAACATTTACATTTTTTGAAATTGGCCAGAACTGGCAATTGTGGCGCTGTTGCCAGGAAATGCAGGGCAAGCAATGCAGAAAAGTGGGCTTCACCAGCCACATCACCAACTGCCCCACAAGGCCAGTTCTCCAACAGGTGAGTCGATAGCCATGTTGCCAATCCCCACATGAATAGGTGGCAAGGGCGTACCCACCATGCGGCAAGTTAGGGCAGCTGCCCTACTCTAGAAGCAGGGCTGGTGGGCAGAGGCGGAGCACAGCCCGGCGGAGCGCGAGTTCGCCATTCCCGCCGCACCGCGCCGCACCCTCCCTCCAGCTCCCCGGCGCGCCCTCAGGCAAGGCCAAGCGCGGCGGGGAACCAGGGAGCGCGGCGCGGTGGGCGGGAACGCCGAACTCGCGCTCCGCTGGGCTGGGCTCCACCTCCGCCCACCAGCCCTGCTGCTAGGGAGGGGCACAGCCCGGCGGAGCGTGAGTTCGCCGTTCCCGCCCGCCGCGCTGCGCCCTCCCTCCAGCTCCCCGTCGCGCCCTCTGGCAAGGCCAAGCGCGGCGGGGAACCAGAGAGCGCGGCGCGGCGGGCGGGAACGCTGAACTCGCGCTCCGCTGGGCTGGGCTCCGCCTCCGCCCACCAGCCCTGCTTCTAGGGAGGGGCACAGCCCGGCGGAGCACGAGTTCGCCGTTCCCGACCACTTTGTGGCCCCTCCCCTTCCGTGCCTTGGCCCCTCCCCTTGCCCCCCCTAGTTTTGATCCTGGGTACGCCCATGATAGGTGGTATTGCAATTGCATTCCAAGTTAGAAGACCCTCCAAGAAAGTAAGCCTTGAAAAGACAGAAGGGCAAATGGGAATATTAGAATGTAAGAATATTGATGTAACATTATCTAGGGTCTCTGTAATAACCTAATGAATTCAATTCTGGAGCATAGGGCTACAAATACGAAAGCAAAGACTACACCACTCTAGCCTTCCTCATTGCAAAATGTCTAGTAAACCTTTCACATCCGTTCTTGCCATATACCTGAGCGGGGAAGCAGATCAAGAGTTAGGAATGCATGGTGCATGAGGAAAAGCTGAAGCCACTGGCCATATTTGGCCAAGGAAGAGATGATTAAGATGATGACAGAAGCTTGCAAGTATCTAAAAAGCTAAACAAGAGAAGGAGTAACGTCAGTTTTCCAACCTAGCAACTAATTTCTATGGGGAATTGTCGTAATGGAATCTCAGCTGGTATCAAAAGCAAAAGTTTCATTTGTACTGCTATGGGATTTGTTGTTTTTAATGTTCCATAAAGACTCAGTCTTGTCCATTCATATTTTAGTCTGATTCTGTGCATGTTCACTCAAACATCAGTCCCACTGAATTGGACAGATGAAGACTATACAGTGGTACCTCTGGATGCGAACGGCATCTGTCCCGGAGCCCCGTTCACATCCAGTGCTGTACTCAACTTGAAGCGCCAAATCTGTGCATGCTCGCTGCGCGATTCGGTGCTTCTGCGCATGCGTGTGATGTCATTCGACACTTCTGCGCATGCGCGAATTGCCAAACCCGGAAGTAGCCCGTTCCGTTACTTCTGGGTTCAGCACGTTCGTAACCTGTGTTGTACACAACCCGCAGCATTCGTATGTAGAGGTATGACTGTATAGGATTGCAGACATGGTTGCACATCATCAATTCTCTACTTTTTAAAATGTATTTTATTGCTTTTTCATATGTAGAGTTCTTTACAGTACTTCTAATACTTAACCATTCTCTCACACCTGTATTTTTCTTTCTTAATATGTTTTTATTGATTTTCTTACATGGTAAAGATTATACATTCCAAATAAAATGCAAAAGAAACAACAAATTACCAAACAAATATGTATAAATCTTTAAATTCCTAAAGACAACTTGTATTATATAATTCACAATTTCTTAATTTCTCCATATGACTTCCAATCTCCTCATTGAGGGTTCATCCTTTTTCCCCCTTTTTATTATCACTGCTTCAATATTCCTTATCTCCATTTCTTTCTTTTATTTTATCTCATATATTCTTTATCTAACTTACACATTGCGGAGTTTAGACAAAGCATGTCCAGGTTTTCACTTGTAGACAATGTTTAATTAAATATTCTTTATAAATTCCCCATTCTTTTTTATACCTTTGGGTTGGCTATCTCCTAATTGTCTCAGTCATTTTTGCTAATTCAAGATATTCAAACAATTTCTCCTGCCATTCCTCTTTTGATGGTATCATTTCACCTTTCCATTTTTTGGCGACCAGTATTCTCGCTGCTGTTGCAGTGTATAGGAATATTCTTTTTTGCTTGGAAAACTCTTTTTTCCTTGGTCCCAATATCCCCGAGAGAAAGGCTTCTGGTTCTTTTGTAAAAGTTTGTTTGAATAAAAATTAATTTCTTTGTACTGTATATCATATCCCAGAATTTTTTAGTTTTATTGCAGCCCCACCACATATGAATCATTGTCCCTTCAGCCTGTTTACACCTCCAGCATTTGTTTGAGCATGTTCTGTACATCTTTGCTAACTTACTGGGAGTTATATACCACCTGTAGAACATCTTCAAATGATTTCCCCTTAGTGTATAACAGGCTGTGAATTTCCAGTCTGTATTCCATAGTCTTTCCTATGCTGACATTGGTATATTTTTCCCCAAATCAATTGCCCACTTAGTCCTGACTTATTTGGCTTCCTCGTCTTTAACCTCCCATTCAAGTAGGAGTTTGTACATTTTGGAGATTACCTTTGTCTTACTATATATTACTTCTTTTGCCAAATCTCACACCTGTACAGTATTTTTCTTTAGCTTTGTTGAGTTTGGAGCAGAGATGCTGTTGCACAGAAAAACTGGAATACCTCAATTGTGCAGCTCTTTTTGTTGTTAAAGTGTTTTCTTGCAAGAAAATCACACAACTGGTGTCTCTGGCAAGAGATTCTGGGGAACGGTGGGTAGCCCTGTACCATTTCACTAAACATGGCCCTGCCCTACAATGAGGAATGTGGGGAATGTGGTGCTTTTCATTAAAATGTGGGTGAAAAGTACAGAAGTGAAGCTCTCAAATCAAGTAGCTCTTGAAGTTTGAACAGCCCTTGTAAAAATCCCTTGCCATTGTTTGTGTGGACACAGCCACCAATCCTACAAAAAAGAAGCCCAAACCTTTGACATCGCCTCTTCAAGGTAAGTGTGCCCTATTGATACTGTTGACGTAAATAACGGTATGTTTTGCGTGGCTTCTCATGCCCTGCTTAACTCTCTCCCGTCTCTTTTCCTATCATGACCACAGGAAGGAGCTATAGCTTCGCAACCCACAATAACACATCCTGTCTCCTGCCTGAACCACTGCTAAGAATCAGAAGGCATTCCTGTTACTCCTGTTTGCACAGAAATGGAATTACGGTTGGAAGACTGTCGCACCACTTCACTGTCCACAACATGGAGACCGGGCACTGTTGGTCTTAAACCTCCAGAGGCATAAAATGCAAGGCTTGCTATGTTTTCTCAAGCAGAAACCAGCCAGACTTTAAGTATTTATAGTCAGAGGCTATTGTACAATGTAATGACAGTAAACAACAAAAGATGAATTCTTTTTTACTTCGCAATCGGACTCAAAATTATAAAGCGACACAGGCTGCATACACACTACCGTATACATTTAAAGCACATCACCTCCCCTCAAAGAATCCTGGGACCTGTAGTTCACTCCCTCAGAACTGCAATTCCCAGCACCTTTAAACTACATTTCCTGGTATTCTGGGAGAAGCCATGTGTGTTAAGTGCATTGTGCATATGCAGCCGCAGAAGGGAATATCAACTCTATCACTACCAATGTTACGTGGGCCTGAAATCCTTTAAACTGTGTGGCCATCTCAGATTAAAAACACACGCGTTAATACAGGCATCCCCAAACTGTGGCCCTCCAGATGTTTTGGACTACAGTTCCCATCATCCCTGACCATTGGTCCTGTTAGCTAGGGATCATGGGAGTTGCAGGCCAAAACATCTGGAGGGCCACAGTTTGGGGGTGCCTGCGTTAATAGCACACAATGGGGTGGAACCCTGTGGCGCTTGCTGAACTACAACTCTCATAATCCCTGACCATTGGGATTGGGACCATTGGTGGGATTTGGAGTCCAGCAATATCTGGAGGGCTACAAGTTCCCCGCCATCTCACATGACAGACATATTGTTTATATTCGTCACTAAGCATTAGGTTGCCCCACGGCAAGATCATGGAGCTATACAACTATGCCACAAGTTCAGAAGTGATGCCACAGTGGGGTTGCCAGCCTTCATGTCACGTTTGCAGAAATCTTTGGAACTCAGAGTTTGTCTGCCAACAGGCCGGATACCAGAAGCCAGCTCCCCATAGAGCACATCCTTGGGTATCCTGCCACCTTCCATTCTGTGGATATGACCAAGCCAGTGTAGACCTTGCTGAGACAGGAATGCCAACACGCTGGGAGAGCACATATTTGTCTGGAATTCTGTCTTGCCATTTGATACCCAAAATTAAATTTCTATTTAAATCATAATCATTCTTTCCAAACGTGCATCTATATGTATGAATTAGCATGTGCAAATTTTACGGCAGTCTCTTTGTGTGTTTAAGCCAACGAAGTGTGCCGTAATCCTCATGCCACAATAAAATGGGTTGTCTTGAAGGTGCCACAAGGCGCTTCACTGTGGTAGACTAATGTAGATAAGCAACCCTTCTAGCCGTTGCTGCTATTCCCATTAACTAGTGAACCCATGTATTAGTATTAAGAGAGAGGAGGGAAAGAGAAAAATATCTCCATCCACTTTCTCCACCCAAAAGCAGAACCAATAAAAAGAGGTCGCCATCCCATTGTTCTCTGGAACGTTGACTGAGAACAGCGGCACCTGCTTACGCAGAACTCCGAGTTTCGATGTGCAGAAAAAGACAGAAGGGCAGAGGAGGGGAGGCAGCAGCAACTCCTTCCCACTGGGCAGGTTGTAACAAGTACACCTTGGATATAACTAAGGAGCTCACCCGGGCAAGCAAATCCCCAGGGAAGATCCCTCCACGAAATCAGGAGGGGAATGGGAAACAGAGGCAATTGTAGCCATAGGCTCCAAAAGCACTCTGCCCATCAGCACTGCCAGGCAAACACAAAGCTATGCTCCGGTGTTATTTGTGGGATCAAAGCCAAGGAACAAGCAGTTCCCGGAGGCAGATTCCAAGATAATGACTCCAGCGGAAAAGTGAGCAGAGGCCTAAGCCACACACACACACACACACACACACAAAAAAAAAACCATCTCCCCGACAGGTGGATCCTCAAATAACTGAGGAAGCAGACTGGGTGAGTATACGTCAGCACCCAGCAAACTCAGGCCTACTGGGGCTGGGCCCTTGCCACAGCTTGGACAAGTCTAGCCGGAATAAAAAGAAAAATAATATTTATACCCTACCTATCCAGCTGGGCTTCCCCAGCCACTCTGGGTGGCTTACAGCATATACATAATACAGTACATAATACAAACCCACACAGACATTAAGCAAAATAGAGACATCGCCTCCCGACCCCACACCCACTCGCCTCCCCCCCCCCGCCACCTCCCCACCCCCATTTTCTTCCTAATGTAACCCTAATGTCTCAACAAATGAAACTGACCTATGGAAAACGTAACTTGGAAAAAGAGACATTGCGCATACCTTTGTAAACCAAGAAAACTTTAATAAAAATATTTTTTAAAAAAAATACATAATAAAAACATCAAGGGTTAAAAACCTTCAGATACAGGGCTGCCTTCAGGTGCCTTCTAAAAGTTGTGTAATTCTTTATCTCCTTGACATCTGAAGGGAGGGTGTTACATTGATCAGTGTAGGGCTTCTACCATGTTTTATCTCCTGCAAAACATTGATGTTACATCTGATGTTGCAGCCCAGGCATTGCATGGTGGGAGATTAAGCATGGCAGTTTCCCAGAGCCAATCAGCTGCTCAGTTTCCATCCCATTGCAACCTTGCCATGCAAGCCCATCCAAAGGGAAGAGGGTGGAAGGCAGCTCTTGTACCAAGTGGCTACAAAAACCACGGGCAATGCCAGGGGTATGGTGGTAGGAACCCAATGCCCCTCCCCCAGGGCACCCCTCAGTGCCACAGACAGTCCATTCAAGCTTGGCACCTGCCCTGTGAGCCAGTGATAAGTGTTGCACTAGGACATTCCCCACTTAGCCATGAAATTCACTGGGTGATCTCAGGGGTTATCTTCTTTTTTTCAGCCAAGCCTACCTGGCAGGTTTGTTGTAAGGCTAGAATGGGGAAATGTTCATGAATGCCACTGCATGTTCCTCCACAAAAGGGAAGGATATCATGTCCCTGGCATGTTTTTTTTTTTTAAATAACTTATTTATTCTGATTCTGCACTTCCTCCAAAGTGCTATTGTGGCATACATGGTCCACATGCACTGTCTTCCAAAGACACCTATGGGGTGGGTTAATATGAGAGATAGTGAACGGCCCGAGGCCATCCAGTAAGCTTTGCACCGTTTCAACATGTGCACAGCATTTATAAGGTTCCAGATGCATTTTTGAGAGTTTTGCACCTGGCACCCAGAGGCAGGGGGGGAACCAACATGGGAGCCATATTGATGAACAGAAAAAATAGCATGAAAGAGCAGTCCCTCCCGAACAACAGCTCCTCTGTTCAAAATGGCAGGCTTCTGTGGCTGCTTTATGTGGATCAAGAAGGATCTGTCTCCCCTTCTGCCACTCTTAATGGCTCCCAGAATCTAGCACCTGAGGCAACCGCCTCACCTTTCCTCATTGAAAGGCTCCCTCGTCCTCGTTCTCTCGCACACAACAGCCTCCCCAGAGCACGATGGCACACAGCCCACTTGGACTTCCACAGTGACCTGGGTTGTGTGCTGATTGTGTAAAGGAACATGTCATCCTATATAAACTAGTTCCTCGATACTCAGGTTTGACTCGGCTCCAAATAACTGACTCATGGTCAGCTCTGAGTTGCTGACAATTCAGCCCAGCTGGGGGGGGTTGGCTCTAGGCTTTTCAAAACAACATCCTGGAACAACTGTCTCTCACCCCTAGAGGCAAGGACTGTGACGCAACAGGACTCACTCACAAAATGAAGCATGTGCTCTGCTCCTATTTATCGAAAGCAGTCTTGGTTTCTGGAAATTTTTTGTCTGCTATGCGTATACACTTAAAGTAACTTTTGCCTTCTGGTGGTTCATTGCCAACATTTTGAACAGAGGTGCTGAAGGTGTGACCTTTCAGATATTTGATGGCCCTGCAGATGTTGCTGGACCACAATTCCCATCAACCCTGACCATTGGTTGACTGTCTGGAGCTGATTGGAGTTGGAGACTGATAATATGGGGGGGGGCACAGGCTCCTCACTCTTGGTCTATAGCAGGGGTGGCCAACTTCCAAGAGATAGCGATCTACTCACAGAGTTAAAACTGGCAGTGATCTACCCCCTTTTGGGGGGTTCAGGTCAAAGTTGATGAGCTTTTTTGCTTTTTTTTAGGAAGGAGAAAGGCCCATTCTTGGGCGGTTCAGGTTGAAATTGTTGAACTTTTTATAGGGAGGGAGGGGAAAGCCACGTTTTTTAGGGGTCCAGGGCAAAAATGTTGAGCTTTTTTGGGGGGGAGCCAAACTTGTTGAGCTTCTTGGGGGCCCCCAGTGACCTACCACAGATGTCCAGTGATCTACTGGTAGATCACAATCTACCTGTTGGACGTGCCTGGTCTATAGCAATTAGCAAAAGGTTGGAGAAGCTGCGTTTGGTAATCAAGGCACCACTGTATGTGCAAACCTGGGCTCATGGTTTGTCTCACTCCAAACAATCCTTGAGCTGTATCCAAGGTTTGTTCTTGCTCGTTCATGCTTGCTCATTTACATGTAGGCATGGTTTGTCTGAGTGTTTTATGCGAATAAGACTACATTCACACATAAGGTAAACAGTAGTCAATGGCTAACTGTGAACACACTCTCCTTTCGATCTACATTTTGCTCAGGCAGGAGCAATCAATCACTGGCTTAGCCCAGTTTCTGAACTGGGGATTGTGGCTTCTTTCATTCCAAACAAGCCCCAATGTGGCCGTCAAGGATTGCTCTTGGCTTATCTATCATGGTTTGTCTGAGCAAAACAAACCACTACCTATTCCCAATTCGGATGTAACTCAAAGCCAGTAATCTTGGATCGTTGTCCTTGCTTGCAGTAGGGAAGGAGTGAACCAGGAGCCACCTTTGGGTTTAGGGTAAACCATTAACTACAGTTTACTGTGGCATGTGAAATGGGCCATTACCATCAAAGGAGGGAGGCCCCTGTGAGATACACTTAAAGTAACTGAAGTAAAACTACACTACTATCTAAACAGCCTTTGCTAACACCATTAAGTCCAGAGTCCCTTTACCTTTACCTCTCTGAGTAGTGTTATAAGAATTTTAAGATCACATATATATAAAAGATAAATGTTCATAACTGTATATATAAACCACATGTCTGAAACTTCACAGAAAAAAAAAGTCCTGAACAAATTGACCTCAATTATTTCTCTGCAAGGTCAAAGTGGGAAACCTCCCCATTGTCTCTTTCCTCACAAATCCTGTCTTAAGGGCACATTTAAGATATGAATAGGGTGTAAGCCTGTGACCTGGCTCAGGAACTACTGGTAAGCATTTATCATTACAAAAGACTGGCCAGGCTCCCCAGGTAATCCAGTCAAATGACCATTAACAGGTAACCTGCCAGGCATGATAAAAACAATGCACTCAGATTTCTGTTGTAGACCGCCTCTTCTGTGATGTATCTGTGATGTTTCTGGGGGCGGTCTTGGACTCCAGGGCGGGCAATTTAAAATTTTCTATATAAGAGCTTGCACACCTTTGTTCTGGGTCTCTCCCCCACCTTCCTGTGTGTGGGGAGGGGGAAACACCCTGTTGCAACAATTTTTAATAAAGATCAAGCTTAACTAGCCGCCTTGCTTTTCACTAGAATTCTGGTCTGGTCTCTGCCATTTTACTACCGGTAGCTGGTAAGGGCTTTCAATTGTGCTCTGCCAGAGGTCCAGGCTCCCTCCCAGAAAAGGACCCCTTTTAACTCTTATAACAGTAGAAATATCAGGCATTTGAACCTGGGGCTTCCCTATATACAAGGCCCATTTCCTCCATAGCAAATGGTGCCCCCTTCCTCAGTTCAAGGCGTATACTGTACTATTAACACCCAAGGCTATGCCATTTTGGCACCTTAGACAGAAAATTCCACAAATACCTCTCCTGGGAAATAAATGTAAGAATAAATTTGGTGACTGCTCTTTCATGGACCTCAAAATCAGCTGCCTGAGGCAGCCTCCTCCCTCTGCTTTAATAATAGGGTTGGTATCAGATGGGAGATACACTTTTAAATGCTTCCCACATTTAATAAGAATAATAAAATCCATGCAGGCTTTTTTTAAAGAGCATATTAGGGACAATGGTTGTAGTGTCCATCCCTTTGCCTGGTGTTGTAGCTTTCTGTTTCCAGTTAATTTTGTAACCCAGGAGTTCATTAACTAATGTGATTCACCACATACACAAACTGTCTTTTGGCTGTCTCTCTCTCTCCCCCCCCCATGTCATTTTTTTCCGCCCTCCCTTCCACACAGGTGGGCGGGGTTTGCGGCACCAAGCAGGGCATACCAGGGCGGGTGCCACCCACCTGCTTAGGCTGGCCTTTGACTCGCCCTCGGCCAGGTAGGACAATGACCGGCCGGCCAGGGGTGGGGCCAAAGAAAAGAGGCTGAGCCTTTCAGCCAGGCCTCTCTTGGACTTCCTTCCTTCCAGTTCTTCTCAGACACAGTGATGGGAACCTGTTGATGTCACGCAGGCATATCCAACTCCCATGAGACTGTGATCTACTCCCAGTATAAGAAAAACTGGCAGTGATCTACCCATTGTCATTGGAAGGAGGAAGAGCATGTTTTGGGTGGGTGGATTGCTCAGAGTTGTTGAGCTTTTTTGAGGAGGATTGCACAGTTTTTTAGCTTTTTCCCCATAACTTTTTGTACACAATAAGGATCCCGTGATCTACCAGGATCAGCTGGGAAATCTACCATTAGATCACGATCTATTGGTTGGACATCCCTACGAAATAGGAACCCAGCTCAGGACAGAAGCCATATTGAACATCACATGCCAATATTGCATTAATTTCTTTGTGGACGCCTGATTTCACCTCAGCCCACACTTCTTAGTTTATTTACACATCAGCCCGGGCTTTGGAAGTGATGTTTACACAAAAGGAAACGAAAACAATAAAATGAGCAATAAAAACCCTCCATAAGACCAAAGGTTATAAAAACATCTTGTAGAATTTCCTTGCAAAAAACAACAACCATCAATGAATATATATTTAACCAAGACAAACATAAATGTCTAGAAGGTGTTTACCTTCACATTGAAACTCAGAATAGTCATTTATGAAACTACCCGGAAATAAGTGCTCCAGGACTTAAAGGCGCATTTGTGAGTTGGGGAATCAGGGAGGAAAAAAAGCAATGTGATACTGTCTGAAGTGTAGGTGCAATCACACCATATGTATGTGTGCAAACACACGCTTGTGTGTGTGTGCTTCTGAAACCAATGCCCAATATAAGATCAGATATTATTATAATGGGAAGTGCCCAGAATCCCCAGAGAAAGTTGCTGTTATCACCAATCCCTCTAATAGTGAACCCAGATGGTTCAGTGCCTATCCATTTCAAAACAGCCACCCAAAATTAGGGTAACTTCTACACACCTAGGTGGTCCTGTAAGTGCCTCCAAGTGTTGAGCTTTGCAAAGGAGGAGGAGGAGGAGGAAACAACAGCAGTAGTAGCAGCAGCAGCAAAGAACTGTGAACTTCCAGGTTTGAGAGCAACTGACAAAGAACTGTGAACTTCCAGGTTTGAGAGCAAAGCCTCTGTTCTGACAAGGAATCCTGACCAGGACCATTCCTAGGTCAGTGAGAAAGGACACGCTGCAACATTCTGTTGCAAGTCCAACTTTTCAGAAATTAATAACATGCTGGCTGGGGCTGATAGGAGTTGCAACCTGGAACATTGGTTGCCGAAGACTGTCATAAGGTTCAGGGAGAGAGTTCCACAGGGGGCAGCAAAGGATGATCATGAAAATGTAGCTACAGTGGCCATGAGCAGATTGCCTAGGACAGGGAAATCCCTTGATCTCAACTAGGTGTGCATGCTTCCCTAGGTTCAGTGACCTAACAAGCTGCATGCAAGGCAGAAGATCAACGTGGTGAAAGTTTTCCTTGCACTGCATCCGCAGGGACTGGGGAAATCTCAGCGGGTTGATTTTCTGCCTCGCAGGCAGTTGCTGTTAAAGGCGCAGGAGCTCTTCCCAGTTTAAAAAGTGGTGACTCTCCCTCCCATCCCCCTCCTAACTTTCCCCACCTTGTTCTGCCCTTCCTCCTCGCTCCCCCCCAAACCAACCTCAGGAGATCTGAAAGGGCCGGATCTCTCAGCTTTGTCCATTTCAATGACTCATTGTCATGCCCAGGCAGGTGGATAGTTTGCACTCTCCAGGGGGCTCATACAGCTCCCCCCTTCCTTGTTCTTCAAAAAGCCAAATCCCAGCCCACTCCTCCCAGGAAACTAGTAGAATGTTTCTGATCTAATAAACTGCTAAATTTATCTTCCTCCCGCAGAGGTGGTGAATAATGTTCTGGTCCCAGAAACCTCATCGAAAAGAGGATGACTGTCGTTACTCCCGTGGTGGAAGAAAGATACTCAGAAGATTCTTCTTATGTTATCTCTCTGTATGTGTCATGTGTGTGTATTTTATACTGCCTGTACACACATCCCTCCCACTACCCTTTACACCAGAGATCACCCGTGGGCCGGATGTGGCCCAATCGCCTTCTAAATCTGGCCCACGGACGGTCCAGGAATCAGCATGCTTTTACATGAGTAGAACTTGTGCTTTTATTTAAAATGCATCTCTGGGTTATTTGTGGGGCCTGCCTGGTGTTTTTACATAAGCAGAATGTGTGCTTTTATTTAAAATGCATCTCTGGGTTATTTGTGGGGCATTGGAATTAGTTCATTTTTTTTCTTCAAAATATAGTCTGGCCCACGACATGGTCTGAGGGATGGTAGACCAGCCCAGGGCTGAAAAAGGTTGTTGACCCCTGCTTTACACTACACAGTACATGCATCTTAAATGAAGACTGTGCTTCATGCATCTGATGAAGTGGGCTGTGGTCCACGAAAGATTCTGCTACAACAAATCAAATATGTTGCTCTTTAAGCACTTTATTTAAAGGCAAAGGGACCCTGACAGTTAAGTCCAGTTGCGGACAACTCTGGGGTTGCGGCGCTCATCTCGCTTTACTGGCCGAGGGAGTCTGCGTACAGCTTCTGGGTCATGTGGCCAGCATGACTAAGCCGCTTCTGGCGAACCAGAGCAGCGCACGGAAATGCTGTTTACCTTCCCGTCAGAATGGTACCTATTTATCTACTTGCACTGCATGCGTTCGAACTGCTAGGTTGGCAGAAGCAGGGACCGGGCAACGGGAGCTCACCCCGTCCCAGGGATTCGAACTGCCAACCTTCTGATCAGCAAGCCCTAGGCTCTGTGGTTTAACCCACAGCGCCACCCGCGTCCCACAAAGCACTTTATTGCTTATGCCAAAAAGGTGTCTGGCAACCAATCCTGCCACGAGTTCTCGAGTACCCAGGAGAGCTAGTTCCCTCCCCATCTTTCTACTCACATTCCTTGCTGTCCTAAATCAAAACTCAAGTCAAGCATGTGGAACTCCTGTGGTCTCTGCATACCGGTAAATCCTTCATTGCCAGCTGTACTCCTGCGAGTAGAGAATGTGGGATTTAAGGCTGCAGTTCCTAAAGGCACTTACTAGAAAGCAAGTCTCGGTGGGACTAACTGCTGTCTCAAAATACGACTACTGTAATGATCTTCTGTAACGATTTGAAAAGGGGATTGAGTTCAGCAAAGGTACAAGCCATTAGCCACAATAGCTAGACAGAACCTCCAGGCTCAGAGGCAGTCTACCTCTGAATGCCAGTTGCCAAGGGAGGGAGCCAGAGAAGAATGGCAAACCAAGCTGGTGGACTATGCCGAGATGGCAAAACTGACTAGAAAACTCAGAAACCAAGAGGATAAAAACTTTATAAAAGAATGGGGAAAATTCATAAGTTACCTTGGAGTCCACTATAAGCAGATGGAAACAATAGCAGGATTTTGATTCACTTGCTGTGTATAAATTACTATGGACAATATGGTTTGGTATAAAAATTGGAGTATGGATGAATATGCAGTTGTAGGGATGGGGGAAGTCCTGAGATTCAGATAATCTCTGTATATACATATGTTTTTACTAGTGTTTATTTGTACTTTGTGTCTGTAAACCCAATAAAAATGATTTCATACACACACACACACGATCGATCGATCAATAGATCGATAGATATAGTACTTTTCCTAAGTGCTGCTATGCAACCTTATCAGACAAATGTTTGCCCCACACAACAGCCCTGTACTGTAGGCCGGTACTGTACTATATTTCAGATTGGTAGTTGTAGTTTTTGCCCACTGAGTATTCTGGGTTGAATCAGGGCCTTCCAGGCTCACAGCTCATGTTCCTAACCATCACCTGATGACACTCTTGTCCAAGGGAGGGTAAGAGTGTCTCTAAAGTCTACACAGGAAATGTTTACCAGGGCTCAGTTCTCAACCACCTGGTATAAAGACAAGAATCCTTAGCATACACTCCTTTCTCATTATAGAGCAAGAAGTCCGGGCTTTTGGGAAAGTAGGTGTGGTTTGAGGGAAGACTTTATTTAAACAGCTTAAAAAAACATAAAAACACATGAGACATCCTTAAGAACTGATCTTGGGCAGGGCCCACTTTAAAAAAAGAATTATGACAAGCAGCCTTTGGAATGAACTTGTTCCTTCCTCATCGCATTAGCAATCCACTGAATTTGCAAATGGACACGGCAAGACAAATGACCACATTCCCACCAGAGATTCAGAGCACTGTGGCGCTACTTTTAACAGTCATGGCCACCCCCCAAGAACCTTAGTTTGTTAAGAGTGCTCAGACTTATGAAGAGACTTCTATTCCCCTCTCAGAAACACAATTCCCAGAATTCCTTATGAAGAGCGACTGACTGTTCAACCACTCTGTAGCTCTGGGAGGAGAACAGGTGTCTCCCATCAACTCCTAACACCCTTAAACTACAGACTGAGAGGCTCCAGTCCAAAACCCTAATCTGCTGCACTGGTATGGGGGGGGGAGAGATTGGATGCAGACCCAAAACAGCCCACACTGGCCTCTTGCCCCGCAACAGCCAACCCCCCTAGAATGCAGGAAGTGTAAGCGGGCAGAAATACCACCACCAAGACATCAGTCGGTGATAGCCTTCAGAAACCCACCTTGGCAAGTTAAGCAGTCTATAAAGGAAGCAATAATAATAGGGAGGGCTTGAGCCAGCCCCACTGCTGACCTTTGATGGCATGGGGCCTGGTCGCTACGCCTGCTCCAGGCCCGTGTATCTCTGAATAGGAGTTTGCCTGCCCCTACAACTGGCAGGAGGAGTAGGGACACATCCTGTGTCTGCCAGGCTGGGGTTGGGGCTGCTTTCTTTTTTTTAAAGAGAGTCTACATACAGAGGGGAAAGCACATATATGCATCAAACAAATGATCTAAAATTAACAAATGTATCCAAATCAAATCATTAGGGGTAGCTCAGTTAGCGGATCATGAGGCCTAATCTTAGGATTGTGGGTTCAAGACCTACCTTGCGCAAGAGATTCTTGCATTGCAGGGGGTTGGACTGGATGACCCTTCCAACTCTTATGATTCTGAGGAGAAAATCGTCAAAGCACAAATAATCCACAATGCTCCTTTCCCTGGCTGTGGCAAAGGCATGAATGATGTCTTGGCTCACGACACGGTTTTCTATGTACTGTACCTGGATTCCCCCTCAAAAGAAACAAGCACCGGGAGGAAGAGAAGACTAATAGGGAGTGAGTGGCCCAAGGTCACCGGGCGAATATCCGCGGCTGACCCAGGAAACCGAAAAGTCTAAAAATCTGAAGCGCCTAAGGTTAAACTCTATATGGCCCCTTTATTGGCCTCGTGGTTAATCCACGGGGCTACACTGTATTCGTGCCACCGAGGGGTAATATTTTGCTTCCTCCCCAGTTCTTGCAGCCCGATCCGGGTCACGCTTGCTCGCAAGGAAGTCCCCCACCGAGTTCCGCGGATATCACTGAACTAATAATAATAATAACAATAATAATAATAATAATAATAATGCTGGCCGAAGTAAAAGTCCGGCCGGGCTGGGTTAAGGAGCGGTTCGAGGGCGAGCACCTGGGAACTTTTCGACCAGATCCTCTGCGCCAACGCGGCCCTTCCTCCGCCCAGGTGCGCTCGCTCGCGCCAGTTTCGCCCTGGGTGTGGCAAGCCCGTCTCGGTCGCTCTTTCTCCTTGCCCCCCCCCGCCTTCCTCTTTTGGGGGCTTTTCCTCCCGACGGTTTTCTATCCCAGGCCGCCAGTTTCACCTGCCACTGACGTCATCAGGGATGAGAGGGGTGTGGTCTGGGGGGGGAGGGCTGAGGAGGAGGATGAGAGGGGTATATAGCCGGCCCCTCCAGGAAAGTTGCTTCCAACTTGCCTCCTGAGGATTTGAAGCCTTTTCGTTCGTTGGGTCCCGTCAACAGGTAAGGGAAGAGACTTTAGCTAGATGGGGGTGGGGGTCCGGGGGGCTAGTGAGATTGGTGATCTGCAGGGTGGAAATGGGTTAACTGTTGTTGTTGTTTAGTCGTGTCCGACTCTTCGTGACCCCACGAATGGGTTAACTAGTTTTACTTTATTTTAAAGACTTGATATTGTGTGCCAGCCAGGCAAAGTTTTTAAAAATCTGTTGCGTTATGTGGGTCCCGAGGGATGCCTTGAAGAGTGATGGCAGGACGCCTGGGTCCCTTCCCCAAAGATCGATGCGGTGTATTAGACAGTATTTTTAAAAAGTCCTTTATTTATTAAATTTATTGTATTCCGCGCTCTTCCCAAATGACGCTCGATCTCCTGCGGTATTTGGTAAAGCTCGGAACAGATTTAGATTTGCTCTCTTTGGATTGGGGGTAAGATTAACGCGGGTGATGAAACTCGCGCTTGATCATTGAAGACCCGCGGACTCTTAAGCATGTGCAGAAAGCGCTTTCGTTTGCGGGCGTCTTCAATAAACGCCCGAGCGTTAATTTAGGGAGTTGCCGTGAGATGAGTTCTCTCGTGCCTTTTGGTCTCCGGTCCGGAGCGATAGTCTGCCTTCTCTAGAAGCCCTTGGAAGAGTAAAAAATAATAACAATAATCCCGCTAAGGGTCAGAGGGGCAATGTGAGCCCAGAGCCCTACGCGAGAGTAGACCCGTTGAAACGAGCGGGCATGGCTAGCTTGGGTTCGTTGAGTTCCGTGGGTGCTGTGCTCCCAGGGGAACTTAGGTGGAGAGCAAACTTGAGCGGCAAACAGAAATGGCTTTCTTTACTTTGCTGGGAACTTCATGGTGGGAAAGGGCTTGAATTGTGAGTCCGCGCTGCTCCTCCCCCCCCCCTTGCCCATATCAAAGGCATCCTACCCCCTCTCCTCCATTGTCCCAGCAAGGGAATGGGGTGGCGCCCTGATGTTTCGGTGGCGAGCTGGACTCCCACTGAAACCCCCTTGAGAAGAAAGGAGGGGGAACAGTTTCGGTTGAAGGGCATGGACAAAGCGAGGAGGACGGCCCCGCCTTCTTCTCTCTCCCCCCCTCCCACGCTCACGCCCCGGCCCCGCCCGAGGCATACGTGTGGCGGAGGGGGGGAACCTTTGTTCCCTGGAGCGCAGGCACCCAGTGACCTCGTGTCTCTTTGTCCCAGAGGCTGGAAAACCTTCCATAAGGGCTGACGATTCTCCCCGCTACACCTACACCTGCGTCCGTATACCCCACCCACCTAGCAGGCATAAGAGGTCGATTTCTGCAGTTCCTAAGGCTTGCCTTCTCTCGAGAGCTTTGGGGCTGCAGAATAAGTAGGGCTAGAGTTGCCTTGGACCCTAGCCCACCTGTAACTATGGGTTGGTGTTTAGAAAGGAGCCTTGCGGCAGGTGGATTTCGTCTGTAACATACTGGTGGGCCTTAAGAGCTTGCAAGATGTGTCCAACCTGTAGGTACCGTAGGATAATAACTTTGCCCCCTTGCTATTGTGAGCAGCCCACCACTTTGCCCTCTGCTCCCCACAAGCTTGAATATGATGGGTCTCATTGCTTCCTGGCTGCCTGAAGATGTAGCCTTTGTCCTAGTAGCTGTTGCTGATCAGCTCCATGAATATTAGCATATTTTTGAGATATTAAGAGCTATCTAGACTCTTGCTTTCCAAAGTTCTTGTTAGTGTATTGGTTGATCCATAGGGGGGAGGTAATGCATTTTTTGGTTGATTCTAATAAATGCGCTGCCCAACAACTAAAAAAACTTGGCATGCTTTTGAGTTCTCCATAACTCTTAATCAAGCACCCTCTTTCCTAAATAACTCAAAAGTTGGCCACATTTTTGTGACATTTGGTTGATCCTAATGCAGGTATTTCCAAACTGTGGGATAATGAGAACTAGACACTACTTAAGACCTGTGTCTAAACTGTTTAAATCAGAATCAGACTAGACTTGTGTTACTTATTGGGAGTAGAAAGGGGAGAAGTAGGGTTGATTTTATTTAGAGTCACCTGAAAAGCAAGATGGCATTGTTTTGGTTGGGTATATTGCACCTGTGAAGGAAGGTAAAGTTGTTTCCTTTAAACTAGCTGAAAACTATACCGTAAAACATGGTTGGAATTGGCCCTGGATTAACATGGTTTAAAAGGGTGTAGTCTTCATGTGATGTAAACCTCACCTGAAGCTTTAAATAGAAACACATTGACTGAGACAGTGGGTGGTTGAAACAAATTGCAACTTGTTACTGATTTTTTTTAAGTGGTCTTTAACAGGACTTAATTACAAAATCAGGGCCTAGAACCTATTGCACAGGTATTATTCTGCCTCTTCTCATATCAGAAGGCTTAATGTTTTAGATCAGGCTTCATCAACCTCAGTTCTCCAGATGTTTTTGACCTACATTTCACATGATCCCTAGCTAGCAGGACCAGTGGTCAGGGATGATGGGAATTGTAGTCTCAAAACATCCGGAGGGCCGAGGTTGAGGAAGCCTGTTTTAGATTTAGAGACTATTTACAACAAAGGATCCATTTAGAACTCCTTCCTGTATGTTTCTTTCCTTAACTCCTTGTCTTCTCTTCCTCTTTGGGAAAGAAAATGGCGGTGCTGGTGTGATCAGTTCAGCTCAGGACAAAACCCTGCATAGGTTCTTCCTAAATCCTTCCTTGGACCTGCCTTCCCCAACCTGGATGCCCTTGAATGGTTTTGGGCTCCAAGGCCTTCCGCCTCATACAGCATGGTTGGTGGACGTAGAAAACCAGTGTATTCCATATCAATAAGGCTTGTACTTGGGAGGAGAGACTTGTTGCTACTTGCCTGTGTTTCTCTATCATTAACCTGACACATCCAGCATCTCCTTTGCTGTAATCAGCATTAAGGGCTTTTGGGGGGCCAATTATGTAGCTTCCAGGTGAAGTCTGTTCTTTGCTTTACTTAGGCTCATAACCCCAGCTCTATTTCTATTTATGCTGACTAAAAAATACTGGGATCCATGGTAATAAGCTAACAATCAATTGCTGTATGCAGCTGAAATGAAACATAGTGCAAAACCTAGGGTTTTGTTTTTTTTTAAGTTTAACATCCCAGTGTTTAAAGATCCTTTGCACACTTGCCTAGGCTTAGCAGATCAAAAGTGTACATCTCAAAAGGCTAAGCCATGCAGGAATTCTGTGGTCAGATTGCCCATTTTGTTAATGGAGCAGTTGCAGTTGGCGGGAGGTCTCTTTCTTTAACCTTTTCTCATGCACAATTTTGCCAGCCTAAAATCCCATTCTGCATTTCTTCCACTGCCCCCCTTGAGCTGCTATGAATCTTGTTGCATTGTGAGATACACTATACACTTGCCTTAGCGTTGAGCATTGCCCTGGCCTGGATCATCTCTCAAGGCCTGAGATCAGTTTGCTTGGAGCAGGGGTGCAACATCTAGCTTTTTTCTGCAGCATGGCTCTCCAACTGAAGCTACAAATTGACCTGTTCAGTCACTTAGCTCTGTGATACTGAGCACCTGCAGAGTGCCTTGGACTTGCTGGGAAAAGGTGATTTGTGAATATTTTTAAAGATTGAATTCTGCACAGAGTAAACCTACTCCAACCAAGACTGTGTAGGGCTTAACTCTTACTGCTGTTACTGAATTTGGAGCCTCCCCTTTGACATGCCGATGTAAAGCAAAATGTTGGGTGAGTTCTGATAATGGACCCCTTGCGTAATGTGTACTGTAGTTTGTGTCCAGGCATGTGCCGGTTGTTTTAATGGGGGTGGGAAGGATTTCCTTGGAATCAGCTGCTA